>NC_066869.1:17445452-17765452 GCF_022985175.1 Labeo rohita
CCCCAAAAGTTAATAGAAAGTACAAAGCATGTGAATAAACATGATTCATCACTCTATGGTAATTATTGATATAACTTTAAAACGCTTGATTGTTCATATATCGTGTGTGCATACAGTGGCCACAAAAATGATGGGATTTATCTTTAAAAAAGTATTAGTAGCTGTTTTATGTTATCTTAAATAATGACATTTATAGATTTTTAATTGTGATCTAAAAGTCCAAATACTTTTAGAACAAATTTAATGAATTGTTTTCGAGTTGCTTTTTATGTGCAGGCAGTACATTTATACTGGATAGAACTCTTGATAGTTTTCTTGACTGGGAACCGTGTCTAAATAAATGATGAAACCGCGACATCTAGTGGCTGCATGTTATATAATGACGAAATTTACCTCGCGACATTAAACCATTTCACGTAATTTTCTATGGCAAAAATTAAAACACCCGTGGTACATATGACTGACCGAGATAAAGTCCTGAAAAACTCCTTAGTCTCACTAAAGCTTGTCAGATGCACTCATTCTACCTTCTAATGCGAATCTGACAATGATTGCAGTAATTACAAAACATGAAAAGACATTTTCAAACTTTTAATGTCATAAACATTCAGAATTAATGAACGCAAGTTTTTAACCAATCACAGCAAGGCACTAGATGTAGTGGACGACATTCCTGTCTTACAGACCTTTTATGTCTCGACTGATTTGCAAGTGGTCCAGTATTTCATACAGGACTGTCCTGGGACAAGTGGTGCATCTGACCACTCACTTAACCTTTATACATTTATGAAATTCACAATCAAACAGTCTTTTCAGGATGAGCAGTTCTATCCAGTGCATTTCGTTGACTTATGTGGTCTGGTTTAGTCTTCATTTCTGTTACTTGTGCTTGTAGAATCCCTCTCCGGTTTTCTTGCCCAGTTTGCCCTCTGCTACCAGTTTGTTGAGCAGGGGACTGGGGGCAAACAGGGGGTTGTCGGGGTCCTTCTCATGCCAACCTACACAAACCCATAATTAGAAATCAACACAGTACTGTTACATAAAACTTGGTATGCTCAATTCAAAAAGCTCACCATCGATAATAAACTTGGAAGTGTCCAATCCAACATAATCCAGAAGCTCAAACGGACCCATAGGATAACCAGCCCCAAGCTTCATGGCCACATCAATGTCTTCCTTAGAACCGTGACCTGCGAAATAAACGAAACAAGATGAAACCCAGAAATCTGTGCCAAAATATGTTCGGGTATCCATTCATAATCTTGACTGTACCTCTCTCGTGTAGCCGAACAGCCTCGAGCATGTAAGGAACCAGCAGACGATTCACTATAAAACCTGGAGTATCCTGAGAGGAGACAGCAAATGAAAGCAGAGGGATTTGTTCAAATCTCTAACCACACGCACAAACAATTATTGCGTTCAATCACTAATAATAAATCCCAGATAGATAAAGTTTGAAGACAAACTTTGATGTTGACTTGACAAAGCCTTGTCTAAAAGTTGAATATAGTTTTTAAAAGCCTTCAGAATGTTTTAGCATGTTTCAACAAATTGGTTACTTTCTAGCAAGTTTCAGCTCCCTACTAGCATGTTTTAACACTTTACTAACAAAGTTTAAAGCATAAAGTTTCGCATTTATAACAGGTTTAGCACGTTGCTAACATGATTAAGCATGTTTTAACATGTTTTTATCGTTTAAGCACACTGGCAGTAGGTTTTAGGATGTTTAACACATTGCTAACATGATTAAGTATGTTTTAACGTGTAGCATGTTTTAACATATAGTTAATATCTTTCTAACATGTTTTAACACTTGGCTAACATGTTTATACCATGTTTAAGCAAACTGTCAATATGTTTTATGATGTTTAACACATTGCTAACATGATTAAGCATGCAAATATCTTTTTGGCATGTTTCAACATGCATGTTTACTGGCATGTTTTAACACTGCTACCATGTTTATAGCATGTTTAACACTGCTAACGTGATTAAGCATGTTTTAACATTTTGCTAACATGTTTATAGCATGTTTAACACATTGCTAACATGATTAAGCATGTTTTAACAGTTAATTTCTTTCTAACATGTTTCAACCCTTTACTGGCATGTTTAACACGTCGCTAACATGATTAAACATGTTTTAACAGATGTAGCAAGTTAACATGTTTCTATCATGCTTAAGCACATTATTAGTTTGTTTTAGGATGTTTTACACATTGCTAAAATGATTAAGCATATTTCAACATGGTTAATATCTTTTTAGTGTGTTTCAACTTTTCACTGCCATGTTTTAACATTTTGCTAGCATGTTTATAGGCATGTTTATAGCATGTTTAACACATTGCTAACGTGATTAAGCATGTTTTAACAGATGTAGCATGTTTTAACATGTTTCTATCATGTTTAACCACATTGTCAGTTTGTTTTAGGTTGTTTAACACATTGCTAACATGATTAAGCATGTTTTAACATATAGTTAATTTATTTTTAGCATGTTTCAACTCTTCACTGCCATGTTTTAACATTTTTCTAGCATGTTTATAGCATGTTTAACACATTGCTAACGATTAAGCACGTTTTACTACATGTAGCACGTTTTAATGTTTCTATCATGTTTAAGCAGTATGTTTTAAGATTTTTAACACATTGCTAACTTGATTAAACATGTTGTTTCTATCATGTTTAAAACATTTCTAACATGTTTTAACAGGTTTCAGAATGTTGTTAGCACGTTTCAAGCCTGTTTAAGGATACTGTATGTTTCTATCAGGTTTTCTGCCATGTTGATGGCTTGCCCTAGGCTAGTTGTTTATTTTAGCACATTTTTAGCATGATTTAACACATTGTTAGGATGTCACAATACGTTTCTGTCATTGCTAGAATATCTTAGCACATTTCTAATATGTTTTAGCACATTTCTAAAATGTTTTAACACATTGCTAACATTTTAGAATATGTCTAGCATGTTTCAACCATATTCAAAGAAATTTCATGTTTTTATCATGTTTTACCATGTTTGCTAGCTTGCCTTAGGCTAGTTGTTAGGCTTTGCTAATGAAACAAGATTACACAACACTCACTTTGCATGACACTGGATGCTTCCCCAAAGCTTTGCTGAATTCAAGAAGAGCATCAAAAGTCTGTTGGCTTGTTCCTGGAGCTTTAATTACCTGAGATGAGACGGTTAATC
The DNA here is from genome assembly GCF_022985175.1 of Labeo rohita. Classification (NCBI taxonomy): domain Eukaryota; kingdom Metazoa; phylum Chordata; class Actinopteri; order Cypriniformes; family Cyprinidae; genus Labeo; species Labeo rohita. The sequence goes on from NC_066869.1 coordinate 17,448,646, forward strand.
AAGTCAAATAGTTAAAAAGACAATGAAAGTACACGTTTTATTTATATTCAATTCATCTTGAAAACAAAAAGTCATTTGCATTAATGTGGATGGTTGTGCAGTAAGTTAATCATAAACTCAATCCAAACCTCCACCAGCTTCATCATTGGGACGGGGTTGAAAAAATGCAGACCACCAAAGCGATCTAATCTGGCAGTGGAGCTGGCAATATCTGCGATTGGCAGGGAGGATGTGTTGCTAGCGAAGATAGTGTGTCTGAAAAAAGAGAAACATCCGACTTAGTGTTGTCAAAAGACCCGGTACTTCGGTACCAAGTCGGTACTAAAAAAAATTAAATGTTACGGGCCCAGGTTTTCTTAAGTACCGGTGGTACCGAGCACCCCGTCAACCCGGTTCTTGCTGCGCTATGCAAAAAGTGCGCAGTTGCGTCTTCTTCATAAAAGCAGAAAGACACGGCGACCGGTGGTGCTGCTGATGCGGCTGCTCTGAATCCGCTTGTTGAAAAGAAAGGAGGAAGGAGCCACGTGTGGAAATATTTTGTATTTGCGACTGATGACAAGGGCAACATCATAGATCATCAGAAACCCACTTGCAAACGGTGTCATCGAAGTTCTCTCTCAAAAGGAGGAAATACATCGACTTAATAAAACACCTCAAAAACCGACACCCAGATTTAATGAAAGTTCAAGCAGGTAAGTTTTAATTTAATTTTATATTTAGAGCTTCTGTTATAAAAATTATACGTTAAATAAACATCGCCATTTGCTTAGTTAATCGTTAGCATAAGCGCGGCTAATGCTAACGCGAGAATTAGAATAAACTTCTTTATTAAGTGTTTAATGCTCCTATAGCATTTATTTAAAAAAAAAAAAACAGGACATGATAGTGTACTATTTTTACACACCTGAGGCTTTTAAATGACCCGTGTAGCTAAAATATGTGTGTTAGAGAACAAATGTACAAATGTATGGTTAATGCCTTAAAATCGGTCCATCAGAAAAGCAGTTCTAGGCTATGAAATATAGTTTGCGCAGTTTGATTAAATAAAAGTACAGTCAAATACAGTCCTGTATAGTTTGGTAAAAGATACTATTCATTAACATGACTTAATATATTATCTAACATAAATTTACAGTGAGTGAACATTAATTAATGTGTGTGAATGTTGTATACAAATGTATACAAACATTTGATCGTTCATGTTTGTTCATTGTGCGTGAAATAATGTCAACAGATACAACTTTTAATTTAAAATAAATGATGAATACATTTTGAAATTAAGAAGAATAATTGCTATGTAACACTTGTTTATTAAGTCATGTTAAATGTTATCTTTTTGTAAAGTGTTTTTAATACTACAGTTTCCGTCTGTGTAACATTGATATCTTACACTCAGTATAAGTAATCTTATCTAACTTTGTTATAAAAAGCTGAGGTTTGTTATTTACTGAAAAGTTATATATAAAGTTCTGTTTAGCTGGTGTCAATCTAATATTGCATTTAGTCAGACTCAGCCCATTGTTTTACTGAAGTATATTATATTTTCCTTTTACAGCTGCAGGCTGAAGAAGACCACGAACCAAACTCCTAAGCAGACAATGGTTCCAGATGCTTTTGAGCAGCAGAAGTACGACAAAAAGGCAAGAAAACTGAACCGAGCTGTTGCTGAATTCACATGTATGGATTAAGTGCCAGTTTATACAGTGAAAAATGGGGATTCCAGCAAATGCTTCATCACCTCAGCTCAAAATACCAGCTTCCAAGTCAAAACTTTGTTTTATTTTTGTTTGTTATAAATAAAAATAGTGTGTTGTTCAATTCATGTTTTTGTGTTTTGATTTGGTACCGAAATTGGTACCGAGAACCGTGGATTTTCAATGGTATTGGTACCGAATACTGAAATTTTGGTACCGTGACAACACTAATCCGACTGATATAATACTAAACCAAGCTTTGCCATTCTTGGCATTCTTAAATTCTTGGCATTCTTAAAAGTTTGTAAATTAGGATGCATACATGCACTCTGTATCTGTTCCATGTAATTAGTGGGCAGCTTAAACCTTATTTGCTACATAAATCCATAGAAAATGCTGTGAGATTTTGTGCCATCTAGTGGTTAACAGGAAAATCAAATCAAATGCACCTTTAGCCCCACTGCACCCAGTATTTTTTTCTTACAAATATTTCAACTGAGAAATAAAAAAAACAACAAAAAAAAAGTGATTTTCTTACTCTGGGGCCACTTTGTCCAGAGCTCCAAACAGATCTTGTTTGACTTTGAGGTTTTCCACAATAGCCTCCACCACAAGATCAGTGCCCTTAACTATGGACGCAGCATCTGTGCTTGTAGAGATGTTCTTCAGGACTTTCTGAACGAACGCCTCTCCATCCTAGAGAACGTGAGCCATGGTTAATGAACAATAGAACATGATTATCCATTAAATTTATATGACTTGAAGATGGTGCTGTCAAACTTACCTCAGGTTTTTCTGCGAACTTCTTCTTCGCCACTCTCTTCAGACTAGCCTCAATACCCTTTGCAGATTTCTTCAGTATGTCCTCAGATGTGTCCACCAGCACCACTGAATGTCCCGTGGATGCAGCAACCTGAAAAACAACAAATAAAAAAGTAGCATGATGTCATTTTTCTAATGACATAACACAAAGTCAGTTGTTTTAGTGCAGAAAGCAACCAAGTTCAATGAGAGACACAGCAAAGTCTAATTCAGGGTATAGTTCACCTAATAATAAACATTCAGTATGTCTTTCCAAACATGTATATGTATGTACATGTACATACATATTTAATATATGTTTTAAATAAACGAACACGATAGGAATATGAAGAAAAAAAAGTAAGCCTTATGTGTGCTAGGTAAGTGGGTGAAAGGTCACTCTTTGACATGAAGTTACAAGACAGAAGCAACATGGTGGGAGAAGTTTGCAACAACTAGCCAAAACTCATTCACACATCGTCATCACCGCATGCAACTACACGCAACTTGAAATTATTAAAGAATGATCTTCAATAACTGCGTTGATAGCACTTAGCTTGTAGCCTAGCTTGGCAAAACACGATTTCCTTTATTTTTAATTTTACCTGTGCGATGCCAGCTCCCATCAGCCCGCCTCCGATAACAGTGACATGTTTAATAGCAGCACGTAGAGCTGCAGAAGATGAAAGACTCCTGATGCACTGGCGTGTAACGAATGCCATGGCGGTGGCTTTCTTGCGAATGGCACACACTGCGCGTGCACAAGCTTCTGCTCAGCGCGTGCACGAGAACTTGAGTTGATGTGTTCACGTGGTTTTCTCCCCTTGCGACGACCTTTCAGATACAGTAAAGCCCTTTTGATTTATTGTTACAACAACTAGTATATTGTCAGTGTGTGTTTCTCATTATTATTATTAACAAATATTGCGTTTTAATGTAAAATTCCACTCTAAATGTTGATTACAATTCCTAAGTTACATCTTTGTAAAAGGAGAAAAATTAATAAAATGATAATGTTAGTAATTCATTTCTTATTATTGTACAACCGCGTATAATTGCTGTTTTTAATTTTTTAAATGTTTTTTTTTCGTGATGAATTGTGTAAGATTGGCGTTAATAAACGATACTGATGCATGATATTATATAAAACCTATTGAAAACCCATACTGAATTTTTAAAATCGCCAACTGTACCCACAATTATAGCATTATTTCCTCCATAACTGTTTGTCCTTAATAAAGTCTTAAGTAGCACAGGTATATCTGTAGTAATAGCCAAAAATACATTGTATTGGTCAAAATTATTGATTTTTCTTTTATGCCAAAAAGCATTAGGATCATGTCCCGTGAGGATATTTTGTAAATTTCATTCTGTGAATATATCAAAACAATTTTTCATTAGTAATATTCATTGCATATTACCAACTTGATTTGCACAACTCAATTTTTTTTTTTTTTTTTTTTGCAAACTTTAGATTCCAGATTTTCAAATCCTAACAAACAAACAAATCAATGGAAAGCTTATGTATTCATCTTTTAGATGATCTTTCAGTATAAATCTCAAAAATGGCCCTTTATGACTGGTTTTGTGGTCCAGGTCCTCTGATGAAACACGACACATGATGTGGGAAGAAAGACAAAGACAAATCAAGGTAAATACTGTTTTCCAGCAAAATATTTTATTGTGCATCATTTCCAATCAAGCAGCATTTTAGTCAAATTATACAAAAGTGTGAAAATAGTGTGTATTTAGGACACATTAAATTCTAGCTATGAAATTAGCTGTAGCAAGACTGGCCATTTTATTCCAAAACTATTTCGATTTTAATTTCCACCACAAAATGACAGCAAACATGATAAATCATTTTTAGATGTGTTGGAAATCCTGAAAGCATTCATAACTTTTAGAAAGAAAAAAATAAAATACATAAAAAATACATATGTATGTCCATTGTTACACTGAACATTGTTAATAGGCAAATGAAATAAATTAGTTGTTGTGTTAAAAGAGCTTTTTATCCCACCCATTCATGTTTTAACAACGACTTTTCTGTAATAATTGCTCAAAAATGTATAATAATAACAGTCTCATAGTACAGTACAGTAACTAAGTAATCATTTCGAAAAAAAAATAAAAAAACACACACACAGTACAGCCTGTGTGGAGTTCACAGATTGTGAAACAAATATTTTAAAATAAATGTAATAATATGCTGATATCATACTTAGGTGTGTGTTCTTACTTCTTGAAATTGTTCAGGAACATTTCATATAAAATAATCTCAAAACTTTAAAAAATTAATGAATATTTTAAAATAAATGTAATTCTAAAACTGAAATATGCTGACATAATACTTAGGTATGTGTTCTTATTTCTTGAAATTGTTCAAGAAAATTTTACCTAAAATAATCATGCAACCGCAAAGGTCCTTACTTCATTTTATGGTCCAAATAATGGACAGCACGTGCAATTTGCTTCCCAGTCATGTCTCATTGTTCGAGGAATGACATTTTTTTAAAGCCTGTTCAGCGTGCCTTCACGCAGACAGTAAATGGGCATGGAGCCAGAGTCAGGCCAAAGCGTCCGTGCATGGATGGAGCAGATTTACCCTCGGGAAGCCTGAAAGTGAAGGCCTGCATCAGGCTTGTGAACATCAGAAACAGCTCCATCTTAGCCAGCTGCTCACCCATGCACACCCTGCGACCTGCCAGATATAGAAAACATAATTTAAACAAAGTTTTCATTGCAGCAGTAGTGGTAACTTAAAACATAAACATGTTAAATTGGTGGTTTCCAACTACTGATTTCTACATACCTATTCCAAATGGAATAAAACAATCTTTCCTGAGAAGTTTTCCTTGTTCATCCAGAAATCGGCCTGGATTGAAGTCATCAGGATTTTCCCACACAGTGGGATCCCTGTGTACTGACCAGAGGTTTGGGATGATAACTGTTCCTTTAGGAATAGTATATCCTCTGAATTCTGGGAAGAGACAAATGTCACTGGAGTGTTATATTTTTTTTAAAGTATATATTTGTTTGTGCTTTTTAATCCTCAAAGTAGTTGTACAGTCATAATATTTGTACAACCTTTAATATAAAAAAAATACAGGGGTTAAAGTCTGACCATTATCTACATTCTAGTGCCAATATGTGGCTTATGGTGAAGTTCAAGTTGATCTGGTTCAGTTTTATTCATTAACAATTAACTTTAGATAAACATTTAAAAAACAAAACAATTCTTTTTTGATCCAAAAGAAAAATCAAAAACTTGGATAAAAAAATATCCAGGTCACATTTCACCCCAAATTCAAAAGGAAAGAAAAACTACAGGTATGTATACCTGTTCTGTTATGTTCAATTCTATACTATTCAATTCACTTCTGCTTCAGACGATCATACTCTGTACTGTTCTGTTTCATTAAGCTGTTTCATTCTGTTCTCTTCTATTGTGTTCTATTCTATTCTGCGTTATTTTTCTACTGTTCTATTCTGTTAAATTCTATTTTGTTCTGTGCCACTCTATTATACTCTGTTCTATTCTTCTGTTTTATTATGTTCTATTTTGTGCTAGTCTCTTCTGTTCTATTCTGTTTGATTCTGTTCTAGTCAGTCTCTTCTACTGTTTTGTTATGTTTAATTCTATATTATTTTCTTCAATTCTGCTTCAGACTATCATACTCTGTTCTGTTCCATTAAGCTGTTTTATTCTGTTATATAGTTTTCTGTGTTCTATTCTATTCTATGCCAGTCTATTATACTGTGTTCTGCCATTCTATTATACGCTGTACATTTTTACCATTTTATTGTTCTATTTTGTGCTAGTCTCTTCTGTTCTATTCTGTTTGATTCTATTCTATTCTGAGTCAGTCTCTTCTACTGTTCTGTTATGTTCAGTTTTATATTATTTTATAAAATTCTGCTTCAGACTATCATACTTTGTTCTGTTCCATTAAGCTGTTTTATTCTGTTCTATTGTATTGTGTCCTTCTATTCTATTCTATTCTATTCTATTCTATTCTATTCTATTCTATTCTTTCAATCTATTGTGCTGTGTTCTATTCTATTCCATTTTGCTATTTTGTTCTATTCTGTGCCACTCTCTTTCTGTGCTATTATACGCTGTTCTATTCTGCCGTTTTATGTTCTATTTTGTGCTGGTCTGTTTGTTCTATTTGGTTTAATTCTATTCTATTTCTATTCTATTCTGTGTCTCTCTTCTGTTCTATTCTGTTTAATTCTTTTCTGTGCCACTCTATTATACTCTTTTCTATTCTGCCATTTTGTTATGTTCTATTTTGTGTCAGTATCTTCTTTTCTGTTCAGTTTAATTCTATTGTATTCTGTTCTATTCCGTGTCAGTCACATCTTCTGTTGTATTCTGCTCCAGTCTAATTGACTATGTTCTATTATTTTCCATTCTGCTTTGTTTTTCTTTCTATTATATTATGTAAGTCTATTCTACTGTTCTGTTATGTTCAATTCTATATTATTCAGTTCAATTCTGCTTAAGACTCATCAGTATCATACTCTGTTCTATTCTGTTCTATTGTATTCTGTGTTGTTCTCTTCTACTGTTCTATTCTATTCTATTCTATTCTATAATCCATTATACTCTGTTCTTTTCAGTTCCATTCTGCCATTTTATGATGTTCTATTCTTTGTCATTCTTTTCTACTGTTTTATTCTATTCTATTCTGTGTCATTTTCTTCTACTGTGCTTGACAAGATTCACGAGGCATCAGTTCCGTATTTTTTTCCTGCCAAAGGCCTGACCTCACCTGTGGTTTCAGAGGCCATGTGAGGTATGGAGAGAGGAACTACTACAGTCATCCTCAGCACCTCCATAATGGTGGCTTCTGTGTACGGCAAACTGCCCTTATCAGTCAGAGATGGGACTCTCTCAGATCCCACCACGGCATCAATCTCCTGCTGAACTTTCTCTGAGGGTTCATCAAACAAAAATGTCATATATAACCAGAAAAAAAACACTTACATTATAGAGCGCTGGTAAACACACCTTGCACATCAGGATACAAGGACATGTAGAGAATACTCCACAGCATGCTATTTGTGGTAGTATCGGTGCCTGCAATAAAGAGGTCCCCTATAATGTAGAAGAGATCGTCCTCTGAGAACAAGCTCTCTTCTGAATTATCTCCCTTTTGCTTGGCCAGCATCTCCACTAGATACATGTCTATGAAATCCCTGGGATTCTCCGGATCCAGCGTGGCCCTGTGCTTCGCTATAATCTTCTTTAGGAAGGCTGTGATGTCGATCTCTGCGCGCCGCAGCTCCTTGAAAACGCCGCAGGGCAGGTAGTAGAGCCAGGGAAAGACGTTGACCAACAAAATGGATGTGTTGACGCTAATCTCCAGCCCGTGAGACATGAGATTCAGCATGGTCCGGAACTCCTGGTCCTGGTGATGGAAACGCTGACCCAGACTCATGGAGGAGATGACGTTGGAGACAGCACTGCTGATGAGGGGAGTCAGATCGATACCAGAAGGCTCTGCTTTTTCGATGAGGCTCTGCAGTTCTGTTTTAATCACGGTCAGGCCTTCATGGATGCACGGCTCCAGACTCAGCTTGCCAAAGCCAAAGCTGCGTAAAGTGCTGTGACAGAACTTACGGTTTGTCTTCCACAATGGGCCATAGGGTGCAAACACAATCCCTGTGAAAAACATTCGGTTAAAACATACAAAGCTTCACTTTTGTTTTTGAAATATTAAATCTTTGTGGTTTTTTAAAATAATTTTTGTATGAAAATGTATGAACGCATTTGTTACAAAAATGAATTATTTTAATCATTTGCATTCTATTCAGTCTCAGTCTATTATACTCAAGTTTTATTTTTTTCTATTCTGTGTCAGTCATGTCTACTGTTCTATTCTGTTCAATTCTATATTATTCTGTTCTGTGATCCAGTCTATTTTACTCTGTTGTAGTCTATTATTTTCCAATATGCTTTGTTTGATTCTATTCTATTCTAAATTAGTCTCTTCTACTGTTCTGTTATGTTCAATTCTATATTATTCTATTCAATTCTACTCTAGACTATCATACTCTGTTGTATTCTGTTCCATTAAGCTGTATTTTATTGTTTTATTGTATTCTGTCATTCTCTTCTGCTGATCTGCTGTTTAATTCTAATCTATTCTATTCTGTGCCAATCTTTGTTCTATTCTATTCCATTCTGCCCTGTTTTATTCTTTTTTTATTCTATTCTGGCATCAGTGTCTACTGCTGTTGTATTCTGTTAAATTATTAAATTATTCTATTGTTTTCTGCTCCAGTCAATTTTATATTTTCTAGTCTATTCTTTTCCATTCTGTTTTATTTTGTTCTAATCTTAGTCAGTCTCTTCTGGTCTTCAGTTGTGTTCAATTCTATATTATTCTGTTCTGCCCCAGTCTATTATATCCTGTTCTATTCTTTTGCATTCTATTCTATTCTATTCTATTCTATTCTATTCTATTCTGTGTCAGTATGTCAATTCTACATTATTCTATTCTGCTCCAGTCTTTTACTATGTTCTAGTCTATGGTTTTCAATTCTGCTTTGATTCTATTCTACTCCGAGTCAGTCTCTTCTACTGTTCTGTTCGGTTCTGTATTATTCTATTCAATTCTGCTTCAAACTATCATACTCTGTTCTATTCTGTTCCATTAAAACAGTTTTATTCTGTTCTATGGTATTCTGTGTCATTCCTTTCTGCTGTTCTATTCTGTTGAATTCTATTCTATTATGTTCTATTCTGCGCAATTCTATTTTACTCTGTTCTATTCTGCCATTTTATGTTTATTTTGTGCCAGTCTCTTCTACTGTTCTATTGTTTAATTCTATTCCATTCTATTCTATGCCAGTCTACTCTGTTCTATTCTGTTCCTTTCTGCCATTTTGTTCTATTCTATTCTGTGTAATTATTTTCTGCTGTTCTATTCTGTTTAATTCTATTTTATTATGTTCTATTCTCAGACTCTCTATTGTACTCTGTTCTATTCTGCCGATTTATGTTCTATTTTGTGTCAGTCTCTTCTACTGTTCTATTCTATGCCACTCATCTCTGTTCTATTCTGTTCTATTGTGCTGTTTTATTACGTTCTATTTTGTGTCAGTCTCTTCTACTGTTCTATTCTGTTTAATTCTATTTTATTATGTTCTATTCTGCGCCACTCTATTATACTCTGTTCTATTCTGCCGATTTATGTTCTATTTTGTGTCAGTCTCTTCCACTGTTCTATTCTATGCCACTCAACTCTGTTCTATTCTGTTCTATTGTGCTGTTTTATTACGTTCTATTTTGTGTCAGTCTCTTCTACTGTTATATTCTGTTTAATTCTATTTTATTATGTTTTATTCTGCGCCACTCTATTATACTCTGTTCTATTCTGCCGATTTATGTTCTATTTTGTGTCAGTCTCTTCTACTGTTCTATTCTATGCCACTCAACTCTGTTCTATTCTGTTCTATTGTGCTGTTTTATTACGTTCTATTTTGTGTCAGTCTCTTCTACTGTTCTATTCTGTTTAATTCTATTTTATTATGTTCTATTCTGCGCCACTCTATTATACTCTGTTCTATTCTGCCGATTTATGTTCTATTTTGTGTCAGTCTCTTCTACTGTTCTATTCTATGCCACTCAACTCTGTTCTATTTTGTTCCATTTTTTTTGTTACATTCTATTTTGTGTCAGTCTCTTCTACTGTTCTATTCTGTTTAATTCTATTTTATTATGTTCTATTCTGCGCCACTCTATTATACTCTGTTCTATTCTGCCGATTTATGTTCTATTATGTCAGTCTCTTCTACTGTTCTCTATTCTATTCTATTAAGTGCCACTCTGTTCTATTCTGCTGTTTTATCGTGTTCTATTCCATTTTTTGTCAGTCTCTTCTACTATTCTGTTCTTTTTAAATGTATTCTCTTTTATTCAATTCAATGCCATTCTACTCTATTCTATTCTGTTCCATTCTGCTGTTTTATCATGTTCTATTCTATTTTGTTTTAGTCTCTTCTACTTTTCAATACTGTATATTTCTGTTCTGAACTATTCTGCTCCAGTTTATTCTATTTTGATCAATTCTGTTCAGCTCTAATCTACTCCGATCTATTATCATGACATGCAGCAATCATTAACTATGCCTGCTTATCTTACCTTTTCTCTTGGTGATAATAGTTACGAGAGGTATATGCGGTCTGTCAGAGAAGACCTCCGGATAATTTAACATCGCGTCCCGGACAGTCTCATATCCATGCAGCACGACCATGAGCTGAGGCCCAACAAAAATGCTGAATATGTTCCCATAGAGTTTGGACATCTCCATGAGTCCAGCCTGAGGTGACAACGGATTAGAGCTCTTTGCAAACTCTTTGCGTCGTCTTAAAATAAACGAAGGCACAAGAAAGCCCCCGAAGTTGCCCACGATTGGCCATGGCTTTGGACCCGGAGGGATGTTCGCGTATCTTTGACGCCTTTCATACTGTTGCAGCACATAGAAAACAAGCACAAACGCAATCAAACCCACAATGTTTGCAGGCGAGAACAAATACTGGCACAGCACACACAGCGAAGCGTCCATGACTGGCGCACGTATCAAATCCACTGACTCCTAAAACAGACGCATAGTTCCTCCTGATCAATACCTGCTATCTGCTGATCAAACACATTTTCTTCCTGTGTTGTCGGCGCTGCAGCATGGGTAGAGTGTTTTTGTATTTTTTATTGGCTGAGAGAAGCACGCTGAGAGTTGATTGGTGAATCAACCGATGACGAAAGCGAATGGGTGGGGTCAACTGATCCAATAAGAGAAAGCGAACACAGAAGCTTCACCAGAGATGAACTTAGGAGGTTACAGTCATGTGATTTCTGATTTTAGTATAATTGGGGTACTATTATTATTATTTTTTTTAGTTATTTTAGTACATTAAACTAAATGACATTTAGTTCATTCAGCATTTCCCATAATTAAAATGTTCTTTAACAGGTTGATTTTTTAAGTAACTATATTAACCCTTTATATATTTCTACATTTATATTTTATATTTTAACAGTTATATAACAATAATAATAATCTGCAGAGGTAAATAAGTACAGTTAAATGTTATGAACATTTAAAACTTTTTTCAGATTTATGCATTAATTTTCTTTTTGTAGCATTGGTAATTGAATAAACATTTTGGTAAAGAAGTGTTTATACATTTCATGCAACATGAGGTACACTAGGTGTTATCGTAAACCATTTATTTCCATAAAATGTCATTATGTTTTTAAGACACAGAAAATAAGCATAAAAGAAACTGAAAGAACAGTTGGCGTGAATCATTAGAAAAAGAATGCATGCATTTCTAACATAAAATAGTGTATAAAATGAACTAAACACTTTTTATGACAAACGTGTTTTAGATGACAATTAAATAAACAGACAAGGAAAAATATGACAACTAAAAAGCATGCACAAACTGACAGATCTGTTTTGACAGAAAGCAAGATTTTCCAAAAATCCATCATTTTCCAAACACTTTAAGTTGGCCCTTTAAATCCTTACAAAAGTGTTTATTTAAATGTCCACATTGACTGAATATAAATTAATGTAAAAATATCAACAATGACTTGTCAAATAATATTATGTTTTACAATAATTTGTTTATCTTGAGCTGTTTGGCCCAGTGTTGTAGGAGATGTAATTAGCAACAATAGCCAAACAGTCTTTGGTCTTTGGTATGGTGTAAACACTGAGATAGCCACAAGCGAAATACAAAACATTTCCACATGTTGGTCTAGGCATTGTGATGAATTCACGATTTCACTCCTCCCGGCCGCTCTGCACCATGGAATATTTCTTACAGGGGTTTTTCAGACAGGAAGGCGGCCATGTGATTGGCCAGCAGAAAGAACAGGGCACATGGGTCTGGACGTTCCTCTCGAAGAAGTTGAACACGGGGTTCCACCAGGTGTGAGTGAGGTAGTTGTTCGGAGAACACTTTAAAGTCTGGCGAAAACAGGATAATATGAATTAATATCATACTAAGGATAAAAAGTGGTGATGCACATAATATAAATGCACTTAAGGTTACATTTTCATGACAAAAAATTGGTTAGTTGCATTGTGATGACATTTTAGATCCAAAGCAATTTAGCAATTCCATGAAAATCAACATTATCATTGAGGGCAGAAGCCCTGGAGCCACTTCAGGACACAGACATGATTGTCTTTGAGGGATCGAACCTGTTGACATTTGCATCACCTGTCCAAAGTCTTAACCTCTCACTGCATTTCAGTTTTTTCTTTGCTTGTGGATGCTTTTTAACCACCATAAATATCCTTTCTGAGACATGACAGTTTTTCATATCATAGGATACTTTGCTTGTGTTTTGATAGTTTGAAAGGATTTTTTCCTGTGTAAAATATCTAGATTGACTTAAATCGAATGTGCAGCACTTTACCACCATTAGGGAGTCATTTCTCAAATGCGTGGCCTAATGGATTTGGATATTCTCAGTGTACTCTGAGTCATGTAAACACTTTCAGTAAAAGGCTTAGTGCCGATTTGTTGCCTTGGGTTTAATGACACCCTGAATCTAAATCGTAAATTAGGCTAAGAGCTACCCTTTTGTATCAGATGTGTGTATTTGTAAATGTCAACATGAGGCTGCAGGTGAAACCTAAGGTCAAGAAGATCAACAATATGCAAAATGAAAATGTATTTTATGTAAACAGGATTGTGCTTTAACATGAAAATTACACATTAGACCCCATGAAGTGCTGTTTTAGTGACTTTCACCTTATGTTTCACAGCTTTGATGAAATCTTCCCTACCATTCGGGGTCAGTAAAAGTTTTTTAGAGCCCTATGATTTCCACTATGTAGAAAACAAGGACAGAATTGCAGAATCCAGTCATAAAAATGGAATTTACTGTATAATATGGAATGTCATGGAATTTGCCAAAATTTGGTGGCATAAGTCAAAGAAAGGTCAGTACATTTAAATATAAATGTGTTATGGACTAGTGTTGTTGAATATTAAGCTGCAAACATACTATTGAAATATGAATCCTGCATGTTCTGTGTGTCTCTGTAACAAAAAGTTCAGGTTAACTTGAAGAAACTGTGACATAAATATATTACTTAATGTAATGATAGTACAACTACTACTACTTATAAATAAATATTATTAAAACATTATTTTTAAGAAATATTTACCAGAACTTATTTATCAGAAAAATACACAACACAGTATTTCTGAAAATAAAATAAAAACACAATATTAAAAATGTGTTTTATGAAATCAATTATTTAGAGAAGCTTTTGATTATTATAATCTAATAAAACCATTAAAATGGAATCCATAAAATTAATGGAAAACACAGAATTTGATCAAAATAAAACTAAATTTGAGGGAAAAAAAATACATAAAATATATTTATTTTATTTTATAAAAAAAAATTGGGAAAAAATGAAACAGATTTCATAGGGCCCTTTTCTTATGAAATTTATACTTTTATTAACCAATTATGCATTAATGTAATCAAAAGACAATAAAGACATTTATTGTCATCATATAATGGTTTTGAACTTTCTATTCATCAAAGTTGTCACTTAGTATAATTTAACATTTCAAGTTGAATAATTTTTTTTTGAGTTGACTGAACTTAAAATTGTAAGACAGCCAGGTTACAAATTATTTTAAGTTGACTCAACAAATAGTTTTTTACAGTGCATGTGACACTGAAGACTAAAGTAATGATGCTGAAAATTCAGCGTTGCATCACAGGAATAAATGACATTTCAAAATTAAATTGTTATAATATTTCACAATATTACTATTTTACTGTATTTTAGATCCAATAAATGCAGCAAACAACAAAAAAAACCTTGAAGAGTAGTGTATTCCCATCTGTGAAAATTATTAAACTAATATCAATCTCTTTAAAAATGTTCTGATATGTGATATGTTTACATTGGAAATACATTACAGGAAGTGTACTGATATATGTACCTGCAGATTAGCCATTGTGTGATACCAGTAGAAGAGTCGGGTGGTGATGAAATACGCCACCACCACGTCCACACTGTAGTGCTCATGGGCCACCAGGATACACACAACACCCACAGCAGCCGTTAACCAACACAGAAGATGGTACCACCAGAACGAACGAGGAGAATCTAGAGAGAAACAAAGAATCAGTAATGAATCATAATGGGTTTGCTGCATGAACTTGCAAAATGAACAGTCAGAGTGTGGCTCAGTGTCTTCTGAATGGCTAAAAACAGAATCTAAAATTGCATACAGTGACCTCAAGTCTGTAATTAGCAGACAGTCTTTGTATTTTTGTCTTAAAATAAAGTCTGCCATTTGAGAAAGTGACATACACTCCTTGAGGAAGAGGTACGTGAGCGTGAGAATGACAGTGTGGCCGCTGTACAGGAAGTCGCCGCACAGCAGATGAGATCCGGTGATTGATAACCCACCACCAGAGAGCAACTGCAAAACACGCTGCAGCTTTGCTTGGGAATCTCCGTGGAGCTGAATGAGGGATGGGAAGGGAAAAAAATGAGTGAGGATATTGAATGTTAAAAGATGAGTGGTCGGTGACATGAATCTTGAAATGAACAATCATTCCATGAACTGATAGAATCTGAAGGCAGGAATATTTGTCTTGAGGAAGGCAGAGGATATTACAGATTTAAAAGCCAAATGCATTTGTTTATCTTAATTTATCTAGGTATAAGATCCTGAGGGGATCATGACAAAGAGGAACAGCTGAAATCATTTTTACCTTTGGTGCGCAGACCATGTGCATGCCAGGCACGGGCAGAGTGGTGACGTACATGGTTATGCATCTATACATATACAATGTGCCCAAAAGGAAGAAGTATCGTCTTGCTATAATAGCCCTATATGGAGGAGAAAAATTTAAAAAGTACATTTCAGTCATAATTAAACAGATGTTTTAAAAAGCCTTTTTATAACACTCTATCCACCAATATGAATAACTATAGTACAAATGTTTGTTTGGAATGAGAACTATGAGATGTTAGACTTGATTATTAGATTTGATAATAGCAAAGACTATAGAATACCCAAGACTTGTCACTTGTGTAATTTGGAATGGGGAAAGATGGAACGTTCATTATGGCCGCGAATTGCGTCACTGCAGCTGCAGTTAGCAGCCAGCGAGACGTGCGCTCAGTACTATGCATGCGCACAGGCTGATTTAGTCTGAAAAATAGGC
Organism: Labeo rohita; assembly: GCF_022985175.1. Taxonomy (NCBI): domain Eukaryota; kingdom Metazoa; phylum Chordata; class Actinopteri; order Cypriniformes; family Cyprinidae; genus Labeo; species Labeo rohita. The sequence goes on from NC_066869.1 coordinate 17,464,378, forward strand.
TTTTTTTTATCTCTATCGGAGCATAAGGAACAATATTTATGAGGTAGTTCTTGTCAGAACTCGCTTTTAAAAACTACATCAATATGCATATATGGGTAAGATGAAAAGAAAATACCATCTAAACTTTTCTGAAGACAGCCAGTTCCTCTCAGAGAAACAAACCCTTCACTGCAGGTCAGTATTTAGAATTTTCTACCTAGTATTCACCTTATTTTTGCCATAAGACCTGCCGTGGCCATTTCTAAATTTTATAGTGTTTACACTTAAGTCATGATTTGTACAGTTACCCGGATGCACGGCTATACTGTCAATACTCGGATGTAAACAACAGAATTGATTGCAGTTAATGTACTACTGAATATGTTTGCTAATTTATGCTGTCCAAACCTTGGAAAAAACGCGTGGAAGCTGCTAAATCATATAGAGAAACAGAAAAGGGCGCTTCTCTAAAAATATTTTGACAAACTCAATTTCATAAGTGGTAAAGATATGTTAAAAAGTAGTTTTAATTAAGATATTAGCCTAATACTTCACCTACCTGACTGGAAATTATATAAAAACACAAATATAAATGTTGTCAAGATTCTTGCCCTGGAAATCCTGATTCAGTTTGGCCAACCACAAATGCCTTTTGTTCCACAGACAGTTTTTTTGGACTCTTCTCCTTAATTTGTTATAACCTTTGGCATTCTGTAGTACTCCAAATGTTTTTCCCAGTCTGAACGATTAGAGCAGCCCAAAACATAACAATAATTGACCATTTTCAGCAGCAGTAATCAGTGAAATATGCAAGTATCATTCGGTTCAGTAACACTGTTTACGTTCAGTACAGCCGATTTCAATTTCCATCCAGCTATTTTTAGCTGTATACAAATCAGTTCATGTTTGCTGTTTGATATTGCATATTGGTGTGTCTTACCATAGTATTTTATTGTATTACCTTAATTATGAACACACACTGGTTTGTAGTTTCAAACAGTTCCATGTTGAAGAATAAGGTGGATATTTTGTGCATTGTAAACAGTGAGTTTGCTCTGCCTGCTAGTATTTTCTCCTCTTTGCTCTGACTTCAGTGTCTCTGGCTTCTGTTTATGGCCATTTACAGTTGGTTTATTTGCCCAGTTAAATATTAGTTATGTTATTAATAGTTAGAAAAGTTTTCCAACCATTAGTCAGAAGTGTATGCAGTTAACAGGGATCTCTTTAAGGACACTGTGTACTTGCATAGGCACTTGTACCAGTTTGCTGATTTTTAAAAACTTCACACCGTTTGCAAGAATAAAACTTTTACGGTTTACCGTTTGAACCGGTATCGCCCAGCTCTATCTCAATGCAATATTAATTTTTATGACTGCCCTCAAGACTATTGCATTCACACTGCACTATATCATCTTAAACATAACCCCAACAAGCCATTAATTGTAATCAAACAGAGCTAATCAATAGGTTACAATGTCATCAGTATAATGCTGAGTGATGCCTCTTACTTGTATCTGTGAAAGAGCAATTGAATACACCATATAGACACCAGAACCATTCCATTGACCTCAGTCACTGTAAACGCCCACTTCACGCGGTCTATATAGTCAAAGAACTTATCCGGCAGAGGTGGGCTGCTCTCCTTGGGTGGTACTCTCTCATGAACCACTGTGATCATAACCGTGGTCAAAACCAGGTTCAAAACGGCATAAAACAAAGCGATGAACGTCTTCCACCATTCCGACGGCAATCGGTTGCCCTTTCCTTCAGGCACGGAAATCTTGACGTAGTCTCGATGTCTGACCAGGGCTTTCCTCAAGCCATTCCGCTTTGCTTCTTCAGCAGCGTGGTTGTGGACGGGGCAAGATGTGCCAGGGGATGGGGTTCCATCTGTTCGGGAGGTGTTTGTGGGGTCCTTGATTCCTTGGTGGTCTGTCGATGCCATGAGTACCCACAGCTACCCACTAATGACTGACTTCCTGCCAAGACTCTCTCCTGTAAGGCACTGTAGGTTACTCTCCTCTGCGGTGATAATGAAAGGCCCGCGTTTTTAGCTTTCATATGATGTGGCTGGAACAGTCTTTAAAAAAGGAAAGAGAAGTACATTAAATGAAGTTCACTATAGACATACACTACCAGTCAAAAGTTTTTGAATTTTTAGTCTCTTCTGCTCACCAAGCCTGCATTTATTTGCTCCAAAGTACAGCAAAAACAGTAAAATTCTTAAATATTTTTACAATTTAAAATAACAGTTTTCTATTTGAATATATTTTAAAATGTAATTCCTGTGATTTCAAAGCGCATCATTACTCCAGTCACATGATCCTTCAGAAATCATAAGAATATTCCAATTTGCTGCTCAAAAACATTTATTATTATTAATATTATGTTGAAAACAGCTGAGTAGAATTTTTTCAGGTTTTTTTGATGAATAGAAAGTTCAGAAGAACAGCATTTATCTAAAATAGAACTCTTTTGTGACATTATAAATGTCTTTATCACTTCATCAATTTTGTTCGATTTAAAGCATCCTTGCTAACTAAAAGTATTAATTCTATAATTTTTTCTTTGGATCTATTCATCGGAGAATCCTGAAAAAATGTACTCAACTGTTTTAAATATTGATAATAATAATAATAATAATAATACAAAAAGTTTCTAGAACAGCAAATAAGCATATTAGAATTTCTGAAGGATCATGTGACACTAAAGACTGGAGTAATGATGCTGAAAATTTAGCTTCGATCACATGAATAAATTACATTTTAAAAATATATTCAAATAGAAAGCAGTTATTTTAAATAAGTAAAAATATTTCACAATATTACTGCTTTTGCTGTATTTTGGATCAAATAAATGCAGGCTTGGTGAGCAAAAGAGACTTCTTTCAAAAACATTAAAAATCTAACTGTTCAAAAACTTTTAAACAGTTAAGATTTTTTTAATGTTACAAAAAAATCTATTTCAAATAAATGCTGTTCTTTTGAACTTTTTATTCATAATCTAAACAAAATGTATCACAGTTTCCACAAAAATACTAAGCAGCACAACAGTTTTCGATAAGAAATGTTCCTTGAGCAGCATATCAGCATATTAGAATGATTTCTGAAAAATCATGTGACACTGAATATTCCAATTACAATAAATAGTAATAAATAATAAATAGTAAAATGTTACATTTTAAAGGCCAAATTGCTTTCAAAGTAAGTATTGGTATGATTTTAATACACTTTTTATAAAAAATCTTTCAGTTATATATGAAACATCCACTGACCCTCTTTTTTGTGTTCAGTGCAATCAAACAAAGCAAAGCATATAATTTCAAAGCTGAAACATCTGACACAAGTGCAAACTGCCATCTACAGAAAAGCCACATAGGGAAAAATAAAAAAGCATTCATGTTCAGGTTAGAGTCCAGTAGTGACTTCTCAACCCAGAAATGAGCATTTAAAGAACGGCCTATATATCTGAAAGCTTTCTGGAAAGAACATCTCTGCTCCATCACACCCACAGTGCATCTCAATAACCCTCATTACAGCGACATACAATATTTACAAACAGCAAACAGAGCTTCAGGACGGACGCAGAAGGAATGATGGATTGTACAAATCACTCAACACGAAGGCATCGATTTCCTCCAAATCAATTTAGGCTGAAATATAATTACATTGGAAATGAGTTCTTATTATAAATCTGCTCTGGATGAACATTGGATTGCACACAACATTTGTTCAATCTACTGCAACAAGAAAGGAAAAACCATTATCGCTAATAACTTTTGTCCTGCTACATTAAGTAGATGCAATAACTAAATCACAAATCAGGCTAAAAGAGTTTTTTCCAAGCTTCTCACAAAGTCCTTAAAGACGGATTTCTCTAATTCAAAATCACTTGCCTGTTGTGTCCCGCAGGTCTACATGCAGAATTGAGCTCAATCTGTCCTACACTCCTCCTCTGACAGTCTCTCTGAAACATCTCATCATCCCTCCACGTTCAGAGTGGCATGTTTTCCCAGTCTCCACCCTGCGCTCTAATGGTGATGTTTGTGGTGGAGACCTGGCAGGGGAAAATCTCTTCCACATGCTCCCAGAGACAGTAAATGGATGGCTTGGCTGGCTCCGCTCCGCATGTCCCCTGCCCTGCCTCCGTGCTATTTCCAGCCCTAACTCCTGCCTCCAGACCAAGCCTGTATTTTTCTCCAAGGGAGCAGCGGTGCCCGGTCGCAAACAAATTGGTAATGATATGGTTGCGAGGCCTGTTGAGCGTCCCCCCTCCTAGCTTGTGCGGAGGTTAAATTCAGCATCAAAGGGAAGGACAGAAAAAAACCAAGAGACCCCGCCTCACACTTAAAGAGATGAGAGAGAAAGGCTTTTCTCCTCGTGCTCTGAGCTGATTATATTATCCCTTTCGGGCACACTCATGCACTTGTGTTCTTGAACTTGCATACTTTACTGAATTCGTAGTATTCCACACTTGTGTGTGTCGTTTGCATAAAAGCATGTGCTAAATAAATAATGTGAATACACATTTGCATGCTACACAAACCAACACTTCCCGGAATATTTTGTGGATGTGGATTCAAAACCAGTCTTTAGATAGTACTGTTTTAAATTTAACCTTGTGTTACGCTTTAACACAACTGCTATTTGCTACATCATGGAGTTATTTCTACTTGTTCTGACCTTTTTTAGTTAATGTATTTTAATGTATTTAGTTGATTTAGTGATATTTTCAACTTGAATACAAATGTGATGTTGACATGAATTAATGTAGTAACAAACTGTCAGTTCAGAAAGCTGACAAAGGTAAACATATTGAAATTTTCACTATTTGAAAGGTGTTTAAATAAACCAAAACATAACTTCAAGTCTACTGATATTAACAGGTTTGTATAGGTTTAGCGAGGTTTATAGTTTTACTCATTGATATAGTGAAACCTACATGTGTGTGTGTGTGTGTGTGCGTGTAACTATACAATTATCTTCATCTGTAAATTATGACCTATATACACACCCTTTGAAGGTTTTATGGGATGTCTCCTTGGCTGGGCTTAAACCACCGTGCCTCTCCCAAGTGAATTGATAGCTGGATAGCAGAGATGATGGTTGCAATGTAATGATCTTACGTTGAGTTATTACATGTTAGAAACAGTGTACCTTTGTAATGTCTAGCAGCTTTCAAAGTTTAGATGCAACTAGAAACATAATTTCAGAATATAATTAAAATGATCTAGAATCAGGATTATTCTCCAGAGAAATCCCATCAAGGGCAAAAAGTCTTCCAGAACTCCAGCTTTATGTCACAATTAACATTCTTTAATTTCTAATGCAATCTCAGCGCAGTCAAGTTTTACATTAGAGTTCATAAACTGACAGATTTATAACTCAAATAACGTATTAAAGAGGAAACATTACCTTTTTCAGGTTTAGTGCGCATCTCGACTTTTGCAAATTATGTAGGCCTATTTTATTGTTTATAAAATTCAGCTCGTCTTGCACTTAACGCTCCTCGAGATCTTTTTCCACTTTTTTTAAAGCGAGACTGATTTTAGGACACCAGATAAATATGTTCTTTGCCAAAACCCGCATTTGGGTGCAAAAAAACGGAATTAATTTTGGCCCTTTGCAAGATTCTCCTTTGCTGAGATAATCCATCCACCTCACAGGTGTGGCATATCAAGATGCTGATTAGACAGCATGATTATTGCACAGGTGTGCCTTAGGCTGGCCACAATAAAAGGCCACTCTAATATGTGCAGTTTTATCACACAGCACAATGCCACAGATGTCGCAAGTTTTGAGGGAGCGTGCAGTTGGCATGCTGACTGCAGGAATGTCCTCCAGAGCTGTTGCCCGTGAATTGAATGTTAATTTCTCTACCATAAGCCGTCTCCAAAGGCGTTTCAGAGAATTTGGCAGTACATCCAAGCGGCCTCACAACTGCAGACCACGTGTAACCACTCCAGCCCAGGACCTTCACATCCAAGATCGTCTGAGACCAGCCACCTGGACAGCTGCTGCAACAATCGGTTTGCATAACCAAAGAATTTCTGCACAAACTGTCAGAAACCGTCTCAGGGAAGCTCATCTGCATGCTCGTCGTCCTCATCGGGGTCTCGACCTGACTGCAGCTCGTCGTCGTAACCGACTTGAGTGGGCAAATGCTCACATTCGATGACGTCTGGCACTTTGGAGAGGTGTTCTCTTCACGGATGAATCCTGGTTTTCACTGTACAGGGCAGATGGCAGACAGCGTGTATGGCGTCGTGTGGGTGAGCGGTTTGCTGATGTCAACGTTGTGGATTGAGTGGCCCATGGTGGCGGTGGGGTATGGTATGGGCAGGCGTATGTTATGGACAACGAACACAGGTGCATTTTATTGATGGCATTTTGAATTCACAGAGATACCGTGATGAGATCCTGAGGCCTATTGCTGTGCCATGTGCCATTCCTGGAAGCTGAAAACATCCCAGTTCTTGCATGGCCAGCATACTCACCGGACATGTCACCCACTGAGCATGTTTGGGATGCTCTGGATCGGCATATACAACAGCGTGTTCCAGTTCCTGCCAATATCCAGCAACTTCGCACAGCCATCGAAGAGGAGTGGACCAACAATCCACAGGCCACAATCAACAATCTGATCAACTCTATGCGAAGGAGATGTGTTGCACTGCGTGAGGCAAACGGTGGTCACACTAGGTACTGACTGGTTTTCGGACCTCCCCAATACAGTAAAACTGCACATTTTAGAGTGGCCTTTTATTGTGGCCAGCCTAAGACACACCTGTGCAATAATCATGCTGTCTAATCAACATCTTGATATGCCACACCTGTGAGGTGGATGGATTATCTTGGCAAAGGAGAAGTGCTCACAAACACAGATTTAGACAGATTTGTGAACAATATTTGAGAGAAATAGGCCTTTTGTGTCTTAGATCTTTGAGTTCAGCTCATGAAAAATGGGGGCAAAAACAAAAGTGTTGCGTTTATAAGTTTGGTCAGTGTATTTATTTATTTTCAACAGTCTTGCTGCGTTGGTGTGAAGAGGTAACCATAGCAACAGTAGGTTGCGGCGCGAGCTATCCCGCTATTTATCTTATCCAAAATAAAAGTTTGTTTACATAATATATGTGACCCTGGACAACAAAACCAGTCTTTAGTCACTGGGGTATATTTGTAGCAATAGCCAAAAATACATTGTATGGGTCAAAATTATTGATTTTTCTTTTATGGCAAAAATCATTAGGAAATTAAGTAAAGATCATGTTCCATGAAGACATTTTGTAAAATTCCTACTGTAAATATATGAAAACTTAATTTTTGATAAGTAATATACATTATTAAGAACTGTATTTGGACAACTTTAAAGGCAATTTTCTCAATATTTTGATTTTTTGCACCCTCAGATTCCTTATATTCAAACAGTTGTATCTCGACCAAATATTGCCCTATCCTAACAAACCATACATCATTGGAAAGCTTATTTATTCAGCTTTCATATGATGTATAAATCTCAATTTTGAAAAATTGACCCTTATGACTGGTTTTGTGTGTACTGCGTTTATTTATTATGTATTTATAAATACACACACATACAGTAGATATTTTGAAAATATTTACATGTATATGCATATAATTTATATTCTATATAAATATTTTTAATATATAAACACAAACATTTTTCTTAAATATATACATGCATGTTTGTGTACTTATATATACATAATGAATATACACAGTACACACATACACTACCGTTCAAAAGTTTGGGGTCAGTAAGACTTGTAATAGTCTTTAAAGAAGTCTCTTATGCTCATCAAGGCTGCATTTATTTGATTAAAAATATAGAAAAAAAAACAGTAATATTGCAAAATGTTTTTACAATATAAAATAATGTTTTTTATTTTAACATACTTTAAAATAGAATTTATTCCTGTGATGAAAAGCTGAATTTTTATCAGCTGTTACTCCAGTCTTAAGTGTCACATGATCCTTCAGAAATCATTCTAATATGCGGATTTATTATTAGAATGATCAGTGTTGGATAATATCAACAGTTGTGCTGCCAAATATTTTTTAGAACCTGTGAGTTTTTATTTTATTTTATTTTTTTTCAGGATTCTTTCATGAATAACAAGTTTAAAAAGTACAGTGTTTATTCAAAATATAAATATTTTATAACAATGTAAATTATTTATTATTAACTTTTAATAAACTTTTAATTATTAACTTAATACATCCTTGGTGAATAAAAGTATTAATTTCTTAAAAAAAAAAAAAAAAAAAAAAATAAAAATGTACTGACCCCAAACTTTTGAACGGTAGTGTATATTTAGATAAGATTAATCGTTTGACAGCACTAAAAAAAAAAAAAAAAAAACAAACAGTATACAACAGTATAATTTACGCACTGTTCGATAGAAGATCAATGATATGTCAATAATTAAAACATTTTGTTACAGCATAAATTTAACATTAATATATTGATATTTTGTCATTTTATTTTGTAAAAAAATATTTATTTTTTATTTCTGAGAGGAAAATAAGGAAAGAAAAAAGGAAAGGATTTTAACATTACTTTGTAAAGTCACTGAAATGGGGAAGAATTATTGTAAAGTCTTTTTAAATGTTATTCGTTAATTTTGTACAAGTATAAACATCGTCAAGTAAAGAGTTGGTGGAACTCAAACGCGATTGTCGGTTTATAGTCGGACTATTTTTAATGCAACACGGAGAGTTTCACATGTGTTTCCTAGTGGATGTTTTGCGCAATTCAAACACTGTGAGTAGGTACATTTTACATTCTTTCATCATTTGTTAGTTTTCATTGATTGTTGTGCTTAGCGATATCGTGACGCCACGGAAAACTGAGTCAGATAGCAACCTCAATGACTTAAAATAAAGCAGTAGAAGTAGTTAAGAGACTCATATTGTACCATATTTATGTGCAGTTATTATATATATATATATTTTGCACTAAATGTACAAATCATGCTGCATAGTTGAACACATTTGCTTTCAAAACACTGCACCTGTTCCAGTCTCATGCTGCCCTAAATGTTCAGATTTTACATTTCAAATGTTTCCCTTCATTTTTATTGCAGATTTTAAGCTCTGCATGTGGTCTCCCTTCCACTAGACTGTCAGAATGAAGCAAACCGAGCCACAAAAAGACAGAGAGCGCCTCTATCTGGAGGTGTCCACTGTGAATGGAGCCGTGTCTCTTCCCCTGCACTCCTCTATCGTCCTCTTCCTCCTGTCCTACACAGAGTGCTCATCTTTCCATGTCTACCTGGTCACAGATCAAGCAGACGTCCTTCCATCTCTGTCAGGTCTTGTGCCCGAGGGTCTGGTTGTCTCTGAAGTGAGGAGGGACGAGCTGCCAGGGCTGGTTAGGATGTGCCGTCTGCCGGCTGCACTGGAGCCTGACGTTTGTTTTTGCAGAGCTGGCTTAGCTGTCGTACTGAGACACATCATTCAGAGCGTGTGCCAGCTGACGCCAGGCCGCAAGGATGTGGCGTCACTCTTGGGCTTCAAGAATACCTGTCTCAAGGCTTGCGCCGAGGTGAGATTACAGATTAAAAACAACCAGAGGACAAGTGTTTAAAACCCCACGAGTAGTCAAAAGTGTAAGCTAATAGTGTCGCTGTGGGGTGACAAGCACGCTGACGTGTTTTGACAGGTGGAATCACGCAAATTTTGGAGGTCGGCATCACAGAATCACACATTCAAATGCTGACATTTGAGCTCAGTGTTTGTAGATAGTAGCTATAAGGCATAACAGAGGAAAAACAAACTTTGGTTGCTCTCCTGTTTCTTTTTTCACTGTTTTCGGAGCCTTGGGCTGTCAGTGGGACAGGTGTGATGTCTCAAGACACCTATTTCAGTCACGTCTGTCAGATATTAACAATATTTGTGGTATGAAAATACCTTAAAGCAATTTTATAAGTGCATTTTCAAAGACATTTTCAGGAAGTTTTTGTTGTGTGCCAGTCAACCAGCGACAGCTGCAAGTGTGTAACAATTGTACCCTTAAGGTAATGTACTGCAGCGTTGTTATTGTTAAATAAAACTATTAACAAAATTTTTGGAAACTGAAATAAAATAATTAAAAATAAGTAATATGTAAATATAAAATGGAAAAATGTAACCCTTAAACAATTTAACAAAAATGAAAAATAAACTAACTGAAATAATATAGGTTGAAACTGAAGTGCTAAAAAAATAAATAAATTAAATGGAAATAAATTAAAGGTAAATAGGAAAAAAAAAAAGCAAAACCTGAAATTATGAAAACAAAATACAAAATTGTTAAGACTATTAACATCATTTTTGGAAATTGATATAAAATAATTGAAAATAAATAATATATAAATATTAAATGGAAAAATGTAAACCTTAAACACTTAATAAAACTGAACTAACTGAAATAATATATGTTGAAATTTAAGTACTAAGTAAGTAAATTAATTAAATGGAAATAAATTAAAGGTAAATAGAAAAAATGGTGAAGAATTATATATGAAAACTGCAATAATGGCTGCTTAAAATTCAGCCTTGCATCACAGAAATAAATGACATTTACACAGTTGTAATATTTTTTCACAATATTACTGTTTTTACTGTATCAAATTAATACAGCCTTAGTGAGCACAAGAGTCTTCTTTTTAAATATCATTTAAATTAAAATTAAAATGAAATTTAAATTATGTAAATGAAAATGAAAAATATTTTTATAAGTGTAAAAAAAATTAAAAGCTCATTCAAAATATTAATAAATACTGCAACAGTATGTAAATAATGCTAAAATAACACTGGTTTACTACTGAGATTTATATATCTGTACCATATTGATTATTGGTCATTATAAGCAGTTTTTTTTTTAATTTTATTTTATTGTATCTGCTGTTATTAAATATTTTACTGATTCTGTTTGTTTTAAGATTTCTTATCGGTTATCCAGCTCGAATTTAAAGGGATAGTTATCAATTATGGCAATCCTTTTTAGTTATTTAAATGTATTAACAAAAGACATTAGACATTTATCAGTTATTAATCAGTTATGTCAGTAATTATTGGCTTTTCAGTATTAGCCACAATTTTAATATCAGTACATTCCTAGTTTGCTTAATTACATGAAACTCTGAATATTTACAGAAAGCATGTCACATTTCATGAATTGTGCATCAAATTTATTGGTTATGAAATGATTTCTAACGTCGTTTGCTCCTCAGGTGAGTCAGTGGACTAGACTGTGTGAGCTGGACATTCCCTCTGCGGTGGAGGAACACTTACGAAACCCCGAAGACCAGATGTGTCGACTTCCAGCTGCGATCTTGAACTTAGAGAAGAGGTTAGGGGAACCCGTCAAGGTCCACAATGATGACAAGATACGCCGACAGAAGCTGCAACAGCAGAAGAAGAGCGATTCTAAGCTAAAAGGCCCTGGTACAGAGATGGAGAGTCATCCGAACGAATCGCATCCAGGTGTTGAGCTCAGTGCTGCCCTGGCGAAGCTCTCTGCAGACGCAGTTCCTTCTCCCTCCACCAGGGAGCGCTCTGACATCAGAAAAGTCAAGACCACAGATCTGCCAGAGCTGGAGCATGTGTTTGCAGAAGGGCTGTATTTCACTCTCACCGATGTCGTCCTGCTGCCCTGCATCCATCAATACTTGGTAAAACAAACAAATCGAAACCAGTTTTATCTCATTACTTATAAATCACCATTCTTCACAAAGAGAGCCATTCATTCATTCATTTTAGCACTTTGAGACTCACAGTTTCTTTTAAGTTACATCAAACGCAGACGTCTCTCATGCCTCTTTGACTTTCCTATTCAAGGTGATTCTCTCAAGCCTGCATTAAATAAGGTCGGTGGTTTCTGTTGCAATTGAAATGGATCAGTGTTGTGTGGGACGGTGAATTAGATTCTCTGCGCTGCGATGTCCCTGAACTCTTTCACTCTAAGAGCTTGACACCGTCTGACACCAGTGTTTGTTAGACTATTACTCTTGAGAATCTGAAAATCTGTGGCAGTTGATTTAATAGAGGCCTGTTCTCATCAAGAATGATAGCTTGGTTGAGGAGACACTAATAAAATAAAGCTGTAGACCACATTACTGCAGATGTATCGCCTGCCAAACAATAACATTATAACTATAAAGTTTTCAGTCGTTCTAATTCTATGAGAATAGCAAAGTCCACAGCCATAATTGTAATGAAACAGAGGAACAATATTGCTGGAAACATATTTTTTCTCCAGCTGATGAAATATAAAGTCACTGATAGCCAGTTAGATTCTTCCACTGCATACAGTTAGACTCTTTTATTTGTTAGAATGGAGGTGTTAAAGGAACACTCCACTTTTTAAAAAAAAATACTCCCCTAGCGTTAAACAGCCGATCTCCGAGTCTGGCGGTAGCACTTTTAGCATAGCTTAGCATAGATCATTGAATCTGGTTAGACCGATAGCATCTCGCTCAAAAATGACCATATATAATGACGATATTTTTCCTATTTAAAACTTGACTCTTCTGTAGTTACATCGTGGAGTAAGACTGACGGAAAATGAAAAGTTCTAGGCTGATATGGCTAGGAACTATATTCTCATCCCGGCGTAATAATCAAGGAACTTTGCTGCCGTACCATGGGTGCAGCAGGCGCAATAATATTACGCAGTGCCTGAAAGTGACCAGCACTAAGTTTGTCCAGATGCAGAGTTGCAGCCATAGGCCCCGATCAGACAGAACGCGTTTTTGCAGTGAGAGGCGCCTTTTTTTAATTGTTTTCTATGGGCAGTGAGCATTATGCGCGCTGTTTATGCGTTTTTTTTGCCGGAGCGCTCTGAGCGCCTGACGTTGAAAAAAAGCAACTCTGAGCAGAAAACCGCCGACGTCATCGCGTTTTTTCCATTGTCCAATCGAATGAATGGAAAGGCGGGCGTTCCGTTGTGGTGACGAAAGTTTTACCGTTGTTTAAAAAGTCCGGAGACTGCAGTGATGGCAGAAAAACTTTTGGTGTCTGTCGCGGGTTACCTGGAGCTGTATTTTGTAAGGTTTTTGCTGATATGACAGTTTACTTAACAGCGAAAATCCAAAAATTTTACAGCGCTTGCGCTATAATCCTTTGATTAGATTGACAAGACGGCTGATTTGATGGTTGCCTAGCAACATAAAAAAACGCAACGCACTGCTCAAAGTCACCAAAAAAAGGCAGTGCGGTGCGCCTCGCGTTTTCAGACGTAAAAAACGCGTTCGGTGTAATCGGGGCCATAGTTTGTAGCCGGCAGAGTTGACGGCTGCGTAATATCATTGCGCCTCCTGCACCCATGGTACGGCAGCAAAGTTCCTTGATTATTACGCCGGAATGAGAGTATAGTTCCTTGCCATATCGACCTAGAAAATCGCAATTTTTAATTTCTCGCCCGTCTTTGTACACGATGTAACTACAGAAAAGTCAAGTTTTAAATAGGAAAAATATCGAAAATCTTTGGTCATTTTTGAGCGACATGCTATCGGTCTAATTAGATTCAATGATCTATGCTAAGCTGTGCTAAAAGTGCTACCGCCAGACCCGGAGATCGGCAGAATGGATTCGAAAACGGTAAAACTCAACTGTTTCACTCTAGGGGAGTTGGAAAATGAGCCTATTTTCAAAAAAGTGTAGCGTTCCTATAAGGTGATGAGACATGGGGCAACTTTTTTTGAGCAATGTTACTTGGGCACTTTCCCATTGAGAATGGGCAACAAATTTAAACAACATTGCTCAAAAAGTTGCCCTGTGTATCATCACCTTTAAAGGAATTGAGTGCAACAGTTCCAGAAAAATCCCATTTGTTTTCTCTTGATTTGCTTTTGAACGGAAACTTATAAACCTTTAAAGTCAGACCTGCTGTGAGCTCTGAGGTTATTGATCGATGGTGTATGCTTTTTTTTTTTTAAATCGTCAGGTGAATACTGCATTACCTATAAATTTGCAGAGAAATCTTCAGTAACCAGAGAACCGAGGCAAGCAAATCAAGCTAAACAAACATTTCAGCATCCATCAACTCACCACAAGTGTTGTGAGCCAGCCCTGACAATCTCACAAACTACTTTAAAATGTGCATAAATAGGAATATTTTGGAATAAAAATGTATTTTCTATACACAATCAAAACATTTAATGATATATCCTTGGTACATTTTACATGTGCACTCCCAGTCAAAAGTTTTTGAACAGTAAGAGTTTTAATGTTTTTTTTAAGAAGTCTCTTCTGCTCACCAAGCCTGCATTTATGTGATCCAAAGTACAACAAAAACAGTACAATTTTGAAATGTTTTACTATTTAAAATAACTCCTTTCTATTTGAATATATTTTAAGATGTAATTTATTCTGGAAGAAGTTGTAGAAATTAAAGAAACTAATAGTTTTATTTAGCAAGGATGCTAATGTTATGATAATTATGGTGACTTTCATAATGTTACAAAAGATTTCTATTTCAGATAAATGCTGTTCTTATGAACTTTCCATTCATCAAATTCATCAAATCAGAATATTAGAATGATTTCTGAAGGATCGTGACTGGAATAATGATGCCAAAAATTCAGCTTTGAAATCACAGGAATAAATTACATTATAAAATTTATTCAAATTGTTTTTTTAAATGGTAAACATTTTTCAAAATTTTACTGTTTTTGCTTTACTTTGGATCAAATAAATGCAGGCTTGGTGAGCAGAAGAGACTTCTTTAAAAAACAGTAAAAATCGTACTGTTCAAAAACTTTTGACTGGTAGTGTACTTTCTATCCACCTTATTTTGTCCAGTAAGAGCGGGTGCGGCCATTTGTAAATTTTATAGGTCTGGCTTTCAAAGTTCCAAGTTTTGCTGCTTGATACTACAAATTGATGGGTCTTACAATCAGTCTGTAAAATAAATACTGTAACCTCAACATCTTTAAATCAGTACTTTTATTTGTTTTTAATTTGATTGTCATTTGCGGTGCTTCATGGGATTGTAGTTCTTTCCCCCAAAGCAAATGCTACCTCAGTTTTTACTCTTAAACTTTACTCTCATTTTATTTTTACATTATACTTTTTTTATGTACTCATCATACTTTTTGTCATATGAATGTTTTTTGGATCCTGACTTCAGTTTCAGCTTCAGTTTTATAATGTTACAATCCACCTTGTGAAAATTAAGCTCAGTGGACTACATTTGTGGCATTATGTTGTTTCTCGTTCAGTAAAAATATACAGCGCTACACACAGATATACATCTATACTTTTTCACACAACACAACATAACGTGTTGTAGAATAATTTCAGTGTGAATCTATATCCAATTTACCCTAAAATCATTAGAATGCTTTAAAAGAATAATTAATGTGCTTTTACAAAATTATAAGCTTCACATTTCTGGTTTTAAATCTATCAAAAAAATTGCTCAGTTCACCTTCATTGTAAGTGCCTCACTCTAATCTCCAGTTTGGCTTTGTGAAGAAAAGGAGGGATGACCTGAAAAGACTTAATACCACACATATGGTTCATTGAGCATGCAGCAATGTAATATTCATTTAATGCTTATGTTAAATTGTATTACTGTTTTTAATTATTTAAAATTCAATTAGTCATACATCCCTGCTGTTATTGCTCATAACCAGGGTTATGGATGAGAACGATACCTTAATGCATTCTAGACATAGACCTCCACAGCATAGATGTACTTTGAAGTGATAGCTAGAGAGAAAAAATCATAGAGACTTTGTATCTTCAGATACCCTGTGGTGTGTCTTTGAGGTAATGTTGATGTGTATGTGTGTGTCATCCATTTCTCTTTCTCCTCCCAGCATTGTTCATTCTCCTCCTGTCGTTCTCTCGCTCCTGGCTCTCTGTGGTCAGCGGCGCATCGGTGCCTCCTAGTTTCACACTCCGTCTAGCATGTCTCCCTCCTTCTGTCCTCCTCATCCTTTTCTCCCCATCATTTCTCTGTGGAGCGATGATAGGAGCGTCACAGCTCTGAAGCTGATCTCGGTTCAGTGGGCACAACACTTTGATGGGTTACTTAAGTCACAGCGCCTCGCTGTCAGTGTGCATTTTTTAATATGCATTCATGCTTTTTAGAAAACTCCACAGGAGCACAAAGTACACGCAGAGCCTCTGCTGTCTCGCCTATTTGCCATAACAATTGTACATTGTTTTCTGAAATATGACCTACTCTTACACTTGTGAATGTTTTTTAGATTGTTTGTGTATATATACTGTGTTGTTATCTGAATGATCCACAGCTGTGTTTTTTTTTTGTTTTGTTTAGTGATGATTGTTCACAAGTCCCTTGTTTGTCCTGAACAGTTAAACTGCCTGCTGATCTTCAGAAAAATCTCTGAAGTCCCACAAATGATTTGGGTTTTCATTTTTGTGTATTTGAACCCTTTCCAACAATGATGAAAAATGTACACATCTTCATTCTGTTCAAAAGTTTACACCCCTGGATCTTAATGCATCATTTGATCCTTCTGTAATAGCTGAATATGAGTCCCTCAGTTGTCCTCAGTGTGAAAAGATCTCAAAATCATACAGTCATTGTTGGAAAGGGTTCAAATACATAAAAAAGCTAAAAAAACAGAGAATTTGTGGGACCTGAAGGATTTTTCTGAAGAACAGCAAGCAGTTTAACTGTTCAGGACAAACAGGGGTCTCACAAACAGCTATCACTAAACAAAAAAACACAGCTGTGTATCATTCAGATACAAACACAGTATTAAGAATGAAGTATGTAAACCTTTGAATGGGGTCATATATTATATTATCTTTCCATTGCAGGTCTCCCTCCAAAAGCACACCCCCTGCACCCTCTCCAATCTTCCCTTGCTACTGAGATGGTACCAGCGTGTACAGGAGCTCCCTAGCGTACTGAGGGCCGCAAAGGATTGTGGGATGGCCCTCCTTAGTCTCAGCATGACTGACCCTTGCCCCCCGCAGACAGAGGCCCCACTACCCAGTGGAGCAGATCAGGAAGGGCCAAAACTCAAGCAAGAGCCCTTCATCGGAGGCCCGCGGCCAACTCTGACCAAACTGCAAGTAATTGAATTTCACTCACTTTCTTTTCCTCCCGCTCTCTTGCTCTCTTATTTTATTCTCCTCATTTCTCGTTCCCTAACTCTTCCCTCTCACGGAAGGAGATTACACATGCCGCACACAGAAGCGCTTCTCTTTGCCACTTCACTAAACCTGTCAGTGGCGAACTCACATAATCCCTAAACAGCGATCTGCTCTCAATACGTTCAGTGCTGTGCTCCCGTCCCTTTACGGCAGCCCTGTGTGCCACTGCGGGCCTGAACCATGATGATAAAGGATTTATGCACTCCAGCGAGGCAGAACAGCAGCCGTACTGACTCGCTCTTAACTGATGGGACTCCCTGCCACTTGATACTTTAAGGAGGCTGGTATTACGGGGCTGTCTGACTCCGACAAGCGCTGCGATTTCTTTCAGCTGCGAGTTTGACGTTCATTAGTTGTGGTAAAGAATATGCGGATGGATATAACGGATGAATTTAATATATAATGAAATGCTTAATCCGTAAATAAAAGAAGGCATTCATGAGCTTTATTTAAAAAAGAAGCGAATGTGATCGTACTAACCTAATTTTTAGCTTAAGCAAATCAAAAGATCATGAGAAACATGATTTTAGTGCATGTTTGTGCATGTTTGCTTATTTTCCATTATGAAAATAAAAGGTCCTAAATATTTTTTCATAGTCGCACGTAGTAGTTTAATGGTCACATTGTAGACCTCTGATATCTGTGAGTGGCAAAAGTTTGTGAACCCTTGTTTTCAGTATCAGGTTTGCAGCAATAACTGCAGCTAAATGTTTCTTGTGACTGCTGATTAGTCCTGCACAACAACTTGTAGGAGTTTTAGCCTATTCCTCAATACAGAACTATTTCAACTGCTTGGTGGTTTTCCTCCTATGAACTGCTTGCTTCAGCTCAACATTTCAGTTGGATTAAGTTCTGGACTTTGACTCGGCCGTTCCAAAACATTAACTTTGTTCTTCTTTAACCATTCTTTGGTGGAACGACTTGTGTGCTTGGGGTCGTTGTCTTGCTGCATGACCCACTTTCCCTAGAGACTCAGTTCTTGGACAGATGTCCTGACACTTTCCTTTCGAATTTGCTGGTGTAATTCAGAATTCATTGTTCCATCAATGATGGCGAGCCGTTCTGGCCCAGATGCAGCAAAATGGGCCGAAACCATGATATTACCACCACCATGTTTCACAGATGGGATGAGGTTCTTATGCTGGAATGCGGTGTGTTCTTTTCTCCAAATATAACACTTTTCAGTGAAACCCAAAACCTCAAAACCTCATCCATCCATTAAACCTTTCTCCAATAGTCCTCTGGCTTCTCCATTTGATCATTAGCAAACTGCAGACGGGTAGCAATGTTCTTTTTGGAGAGCAGTGTCTTTCTCCTTGCAGCACTGCCATGCATGCCATGGTTGCTCAGTGTTCTCCTGATGATAGACTCGTGAACATTAACGTTAGGTTTTGAAAGGTTTTTAGATGCTTAGAAGTCACCCTGGGGTCCTTTGCAACCACTATTACACGTCTTGCTTTTGGAGTGACCTTTGTTAGTGGACCCCTCCTGGGGAGGGTAACAGTGGTCTTGAATTTCCTCCAGTTGTACACAATCTGTCTGAATGTGGATTTGTGGAGTCCAAACTCTTTAGAGATGGTTTTGTAACCTTTTCCAGCCTGATGAGCAAAAGCAATTATTTTTCTACTATCCTCAGAGATCTCCTTTGTTCGTGCCATGATTCACTTCCACAAACATGATCTGACTCTGATATATCCCTGTTCTTTGAATAAAACAGGGCATGCACTGATACCTTATAGTCATTCCACTGATTGAAAACACCTCTGAACATATGGACTTTAATGTCACCTTCAAATTAACTGCTAATCCTGGAGATTCAAATACTTTTGCCACTTACAGACATAATATTGAGTAATAAATAAAAGTATATAAGTATATAATAAAAGTATATATTTTCATTGCACGTGTTTGATTGGGTTCTCTGTGTCAACTTTCAAAAATTCGATGAAAATATGATAATCCTTTGGGTTATATTTATGCAGCAATATAGAAAATTCTCTATATACACTACTGTTCAAAAGTTTGGGGTCAGTTAAATTTATAAAACCACAGTAAAGAATTTTGCATTGTTACAGAAAATTTCTGCAGCTGTTCAACTTTTGAGTGTAATAATAATGTATCTTTCTTGAGCAGCAAATCAGCTTATTAGAATGATTTCTGAAGGATCATGTGACACTGAAGACTGGAGAAATGATGCTGAAAATTCAGCTTTGCATCACAGAAATAAATTACTTTTTAAAATGAAAGTAGCAAACAGTTCATGTAAATTGTAATATTTTACTGTATTACTGTTTTTTAACCAAATAAATCCAGCCTTATAAAACCATAAAATTTTACCAACCTCAAACTGTTGAACATAGGTCTAACTAGGTATTAAATATTAAGATTTGTTTTTATTGAAGTTTTCAGTGAGAAAGAGTCGGTATTATGGCCTTGAATATGAATAGCGGCGATGAGTCAAAACTCAAGTCTTCCCGGATTAAAAAGAAAATAATTAAATGAGTTTCCTATTTTGGTCTTTAACTTGGTGCCAGTTTCATTTGTCTTCATTGTCTTTGAGAATCCTTCGCACCACATATTTTCATTTAATTAATAGTGATGGATTATAACAAAACTCTGAAAGAACTGATTTTTTTTTCTCACAGCTCACCTAATTCCACTTTCCTTCTTTTCACAATCAGGAGATCAATTTTTCAAGCACATTGTCATGAAAGGTGGGCTAACGTTTAACCACATGTGCAAGATGGAGTTTGTTCTTAAACAAAAAGAGCCATAGTGATTGTAAAGCAAGCCAGTCAAGCATCTACGTGTCTAAAACATTTAACTATATTAACCCAGGTGCCTTTTTTCTTGTGCAACAAGGAAAAACTAACAGCATGCCTGTTTTTGGACATTAACTCGACAGTGTGTTATTTCTTTAATTATAGTATAAAAAAAAAATTCTCAGAAATATTTTGACTAGTTTACTTGGCCCCATGTCATCCAAGATGTTTGTCTTTCTTTCTTGAAAATAAATTAAGGTTTTTTAGGAAAACATTCAAGGATTTTTCTGCATATAGTGGACTTCAGTGGTATCAGCGTGTCCAAGGTCCAAATTGCAGTTTCAATGCAACTTCAAAGGACTCTACATGATCCCAGCTGAGCAATAAGGGTCTTACCTAGCGAAACGATCTGTCATTTAAAAAAAATGCGACCCCACACATTACGTAGTAACATTGGAAAGGTCACGCTTGACGTAGGCGGAAGTACTGACCCAGTGTTTACAAACCAAACGTTCAATGAACGTCAAACACCTTCTACACAAAATGGTAAAACAATGATTTATGACAATTTCGAAGTTGGAGGAGAAAATGAGATGGAGCTTTTCGTCCTACTCTAACTTTTTTCGAACCGGAGTAAATAGATGAAGAACTTACCATGCAAGATGAGCATTTGTGGTTAAAAGTACAGAAATTTTTACATTCTTAGAAAATGACAGATCGTTCACTAGATAAGACTCTTATTCCTCAGCTGGAATCGTGTAGAGTCCTTTGAAGCTGCATTGAAATTTCATTTTGGAAATGAAGAAAAGTCCTGGAATGTTTTCCTTTAAAAACCCTAACTTCTTTTCAGCTGAAGAAAAATAGACAGAAAGACGTGAACATGTTGGATGACAAGGGGGTGAGTAAATTATTTGTAAACTGTTGTTCTGGAAGTGGAGTTCTCCTTTAAATTGGATTGGGGGCACTGTATATCAGAATGCCTTGGTTTCACCATCTGATAATGTTGCTTTACCATGGTACTGCCAGTATGCTTTTTAAGGGCTGATTTTACCCCTGTAGCTCTGTACTAGTTTAAGCTTTCCCCACCAATTTTAAAACTTTGTAATGCAGCACTTGTAATGTTGTTTCTTCATGATGAATCGCTTGCTGTAGTCACAGGCCCCCATGTTTCCTCACCTTTCCGGATAATAATGCACCCATAAGGCTGTGTTTCATGGAAAGCTCAGCTTGTGACATCATTACTGTGTCCTGATGAGTGCTCTCTTTTTCCCAGAGGGAACCGCTGATTCAGTCCATAACCTCCTGTGCAGTCTTCTGCCTGCTTATTCAATTTCCCACCCCTTCCGTAGCAGTCCTGCTGATTTACCCAGCGTCTAAACGGCCCACAAACTCCAACAACACTTCATCGGCGCAGAAATATGCCGATAATGAGTAAAGAGCCCACAGTGGTCTCATACACTTGTGCTGTACGACTCCCGCATTAGAGGCAAACAGAGTAACAATGCCGGGTCTCTTTTCTGTCTGCCCCGCACCACAATGCTATAGTCGAGTCCCCAGCAGGTGATAAAAACGCACAGCTGTCGTCGCGTTTTCAGGCCTGCTGCAAAACTTCACTTCTGGCTTTTCTTGTGTGTGTGTGTTTGGTGTTCGCCACCTCTGGCATTCAGCAACTATAAATCAGATATTTCCCGTCACGCTAGTGGATATCAATTTGGTGTGTGTGAATGAGTTGGAGCTCAGCAGGCTCTCTTAATGCATAGCAGTCCGCTGGGATTTTCCAGGCTGCGTGCTTTCTGCTTTAGGTCTGCTCTGCAGCTGTTACTGGTGGCTCATTGCTTTAGAGCAAATGACATTTTCATCCGCCGAGCCAAACCTTATGGCCAGCCTGGATTTGTAATGACAGAGCAGCAAACAGAGATGCACTATCACTAGCTACTGTTTAACAACCAGAACCAGAAACAAACCGGTTCCAAATCAATGACCAAGAACATCTTAGAAGCTCTATTTGTTGGTTCAAGAGAGAATTAATACGGTTTGTGAATTTAGGCATGGCTAAAGGCTGTCATTAGGCACGACACACAGAAGATTAACTATATTTGCGTTTTATTTTGTGCTTTTTAGCATGTCTGGAATGCTGTGTTCACCAGTCAGAAGCCGGGATTGGAACTCTTCATTTTATAATCTTGTTTTGGGACTGTCTGGAGTGAATTTTTTTTTTTTTTTTTTTTTTTTTTTTTAATCATTTGAGGGATTTTAAAATGTTCAGTGCAAATTTTTAAATGAAAGGAAAATGTGCTTCAGTGCAAGCACAAAAAAAAAATAATAATAATTAATTAATTTTATAAGAGGTGATGCAATATTCAGTTTTGCTGTAGTATAAGAAATACTAAGCAGTCCAGACTGGGTTTTAGTATTGTTATAGTAACATGTTTTGTACATTTTGCTTTTTTTTTTTTTTTTTTTTTTTTTTTTTAAATGCATTTTCAATTTGTATAATTGTATAATTCTTATGACCTTATAATATTTATGCAATAACTGATACATTTTTTCCCTTTGAAAATAATACACTTTTTTTTCTGAGATTTTTATATTACTTTTAAATTATGGCAGTGTTTCATGTTAAAGTAGAGGCAATGCCTTTAAAATCTAATTTTTTAAGTCAGATCAGTGCCGTCTGTTGGGAGTAAAAAAAGAAAAACATCTGCAATTCCATGGTTTAGCCACTAGATTCCTATATATCACTATATAAAATGATTATAAATTCTCTAGTTGTTTTTAGACATAACTTATTTTTGTTAAGTGGATTTAGATTTATATTTGACATTCTCAAAAGCAAGTTTTTGTAAAGAATTAATTTTTTTTTTTGAAAAATTGGTTTAAAATGTCAGTTTTTGCATTAATTTTTCTACAGTCAAACCTGAACGAAGAAAGACAACACCAAAATAAAAAAAAAAAGTGGGAATTATTATTATTATTATTATTATTATTATTATTTATTTATTTTTATTTTGTTTTACGACCATTTAGCTTTTTCGAATCAAGTCCACAGTTTTTTTTTTGACTGCCATAAAAGTCACAGAGGTTCGTAACATTCCGACAAAGTAACGTTTTTTTGAAATTTAGACATTTTAAAGCACTTTTTTTCGGGTCTACAATGACCGAACAACACTAGAGGGTTGTGTTTGTTAACATTAGTTAATGCACTGTGAACTAACATGAACAAACAATGAATGACAAATGTATTTTTATTAACTAAGATTAACAAAAATTAATAAATAGTGTAATAAATGTATTGTTCATTGTTCGTTCGTGTTAGTTAATACATCAACTAATGTTAACAAATCACACTTTATTGTAAAGTGTTACCGTTTTATATATATTTATATATACTTATATACAATATACTTATAATCACTGTAATATTATGTAAGTCACAAGATTAATTGAGTTGATTGCATTTGCAAGTGGCCGGGTCTATAAAATCAGAATCATTCATGAACACATGGGCAAAACACAATCAGGTTAAAACAAGAAGAAAAAATATTATTTAAGTAAAATGTAATTATATAATGTGTCACATAGGGACTTCTGGGAATGTCCTTTTACTGTTGTTCTCCACAGGTTGTATGGTAATATGTTTTTTGCAATGTAATACTTAACACATGTAAAATCGTTTACAATATTTCACTAAGATGGTAAGAACTTAGTTAACTTAGTCTTTTTCTGTACAAATTTCAAACCTTTTTATATTTTACAGTGTATGGCTTCACATACAGTGCATGAGTTGTATAGACTACAACTATTTCATACTGCTGTGGTTCTTTTACATCCTTCTTTAAAGCTTGAATACTTCAACTATTCTTTTAATTACTTATTGTCTGTATGTTTTGTTAAACAAAAAACATTTCCTAGAGGTTTTAACACCAATCTCACTCTATCTTCTCTCCGTTCCACATGAGTTGATTTGATTTGTTGAGGTTAATTTCATTCTAAACAGGTGACTAGTCTAGCCAGACTGTTGAAAATTTGTTGTTGCTACTAAAAAGGTCCCCTATAAATTCGCCCAACATAACCCCATATATTTACTTCTCTGTGCGTAGCATTGTATGTATTAGTACTTGTTTTGCATTTCATGTTCTCAGTGAGGAATAATCATCACAGCACACTTTTTAGCCATTCCTGTAAGTCTCTTTGATGATTAAGTACCAACTAGGAAAAATGTAAAATCAATTATAGGACCTGAACCTTTAAAGGTGTTTTTAAAGTGGGATGAACTGCTCCGTAACAGGTTCCTGATTTAATTACCACCTTGTCTCAGGTGTTGTGAGGAAGTGTGAAAAGTGGTCAGCTTCAGTAAAAAAGCTGTTTCCTGGAGGCTTCTGTCAGTAGTCTGTGGTTTAACCTGTGTTTATATGTTCTTTTGTCCTGCAGGAGAATGGGATAGACGCTGTTTACTCCGCTCACCCTTGCCCTTCATGGACAGTTGATTGGGAGAGCCTACCGGCAGCTGTCAACCCCACTGAAGGTAACCTTGGGTGTATTTTCCACACAAGTGGAACACAATCTTTCACTTTTAACATGCCAGCTGTGATAAGCATCTTTTGGATTCATATATAATATTTGTGTAGAACCGTTTTGGTAGTCATGCAGCCGATGCATTTAAACAAAACAAGGTTTTGTTGACGCGTAGAGAGGCATTTTTCCTTTTTTCTTTTTTTATTTATTTCTTGTTTCTCTTTACTCTAAGACCTTGTTTTGTCTTATTTCCATTAGCCGATCCTATAAGGATGTTGAGAATTGCTTTCCCGCTCTTTCTTTGCTTTTTGAAGCATTTAAAATCGTAATCCACTATGCCTGACAGGTAATATACTTGTCAAAGACGTAACAGTATTGCAGCGCTTCCTTGGTTTCCTTGATTTCATTTTCAACTGTTGCTGCTTACAGTGCCTGCAAAGGAACTGGCTTTGATATGATTTCAACAATTGATGTAGCGACAGCTTTAATGTCTATGATTGATGGGCATAGAATAAGTAATCTAAAATGAGTTTTAGAGCATTTCGTCTCCGACGTCTAGGCTTTGCTTTTTTGTAAGCAAATTTATACCTGTAGAAATGCATTTCTGTGAAGAGTGCAGAGTATTCATGCCTGTCCTGTGTCATGTGCTCTGGGGTCTTAACTAGCTCGAACAGCAGGCAGCTGTTTTTTCACAAGGAATGAGTGAGATGCCAATCACCTCGCACAGACCGTCGAGTGAGCTCCGTGGAGAGACAGAAATCCGGTTGGTTTAAAGAGTCTGGAAACAATCCTCATCGACCCACACCCTGAGAGCATAATTTACTTGAGTCAAAAGACTACATATAATTCCGGTTGGTAAGAAAGAAACAAAAAAAGTAAATACCGGGAATGTCCGAGTTTGTGCTTAACTCAAACCTAATTGTCTGCTTACTGAAGGAGGATTTTAAAAATCATTAAATAAGTATGGAGGGTAGAGCATCCTTTCCAGTATTATTATAATTAACTAACGCTAAAACAAAAACTAATACTGTAATTATAAAGAAAAACATTTCCGTCTGCGCCAATAGCCGTGTGGTTAGTGCATCGACATACAGCGCAACTGCGCTCACGGCGACCCGAGTTCGAATCCCATCTCGAGGTCCTTAGGCGATTCTGCTCTGCTCTCTCCCCTCCCACTGCTTTCCTGTCATCTCTCAACTGTCCTATCTACAAAATGCATAAAAAGCCCATAAAAATAACAACAGCAACAAAAAAGTAAAAGAAAAACATTTCCATTACTTAAAATAAAAACAAAACAACTTATTTTATTTCAACTAGGTGTCAAGCCATCGTTTCTCAGTTTCTTTCATTTTAAGTTAAAGTACTAAAATAACTAAAACTGAAATAAAAATTGATAAAATTGCTAAAAATGGCAAAAACAAACATCACTATTACTAAAACTTTATCTACTTAAAATCTAATTCAAAATATGAATTAAAAACTATAATTGTACGTCAGTTATACTGAAGTAACACTGGTCCTCTTTTCTCCCTACACATTAAAGAAATGGGTCACCCAAAATAAAAATGACTTTCAAAACTGTGTGGCTTTCTTTTTTTTTAGTCTCATAGACCACAAAAGAAGTTATTTATTGGACATTCCCCTAGCTGCTCTTTTCAATATATAGAAAGTTAATGGTGACCACAGTTATCAATTAAGATTATACTTAAATTTTGGTCAGCTTCTTACTCAGAGCTATCATATGCTTTCAGTAGACTTGGAATATAGTGCATTATAGTGCACATACAGTTGAAGTCAAAAGTTTACACACACCTTGCAGAATCTGCAAAATGTTAATTATTTTACCAATTATTTAATTTTTTATTTTTATTTTGTACTAATCTGAATAAGACATTTCACATATAGTCCACAAGAGAAAATAATAGTTTAAAATAATAGTTATAAAAATGACCCTGTTCAAAATTTTACATACACTTCATTCTTAATACTGTGGTTTTTATCTGAATGATCCACAGCTGTGTTTTTGTTTAGTAATAGTTGTTCATGAGTCCCTTGTTTGTGCTGAATAGTTAAACTGCCTGCTGTTCCTCTGAAACATCCTTCAGGTCCCACAAATTCTTTGGTTTTTCAGCATTTTTGTGTAATTGAACCCTTTCCAAGAATGACTGATTGATGATGATGATTTTGAGATCCTTTTTCAATGTTAAAGGTCAGGGTAAATTTAGCTTATTTTGTCTTCTCGGAAACTTCTGAAAGGCAGAAAAATATGATATTTAGGCAAAATAAGAAAAATGTACACATCTTCATTTTGTTCAAAAGTTTTCACCCCCCGGCTCTTAATGTATTGTTTTTCCTTCTGGAGCATCAGTGAGCGTTTGAACCTTCTGTAGTAGTTGCATAGGAGTGCCTCAGTTGTCCTCAGTGTGAAAAGATGGATCTCAAAATCATTCAAATACACAAAAATGCTTAAAACAAAAGAATTTGTGGGAACTGAAGGATTTTTCTGAAGAACAGCGGGCAGTTTAACTGTTCAGGACAAACAAGGGACTCATGAACAGCAATCACTAAACAAAAAAACACAGCTGTGGATCATTCAGGTGACAACACAGTATTAAAAATCAAGCGTATGTAAGCTTTTAAATTCAGCTATTATTTTCTCTTGTGGACTGTGTGTAAGTGTCTTTTATGTGAAATATGTTATTCAGGTCAGTACTAAATAAAACATAACAACATACAGGGTGTATGTTAACTTTTGTCTTCAACTGTGTGTGTATGTGTATATATATATATTATATATATATGTATATGTGTGTGTGTATATATGTATATATATATATATATATATATATATATATATATATATATATATATATATATACACACACACAGTGGGTACAGAAAGTATTCAGACCCCCTTATATTTTTCACTCTTTGTTATATTGCAGCCATTTGCTAAAATCATTTAAGTTCGTTTTTTTTCCTGATTAATGTACACACAGCACCCAATATTGACAGAAAAACACAGAATTGTTGACATTTTTGCAGATTTATTAAAAAAGAAAAATTGAAATATCACATGGTCCTAAGTATTCAAACCATTTGCTGTGACACTCATATATTTAACTCAGGTGCTGTCCATTTCTTCTGATCATCCTTAAGATGGTTCTACACCTTCATTTGAGTCCAGCTGTGTTTAAATATACTGATTGGACTTGATTAGGAAAGCCACACACCTGTCTATATAAGACCTTACAGCTCACAGCTGACTGTTCTTGAATGGCCCAGCCAGAGCCCTGACTTAAACCCAATTGAGCATCTCTGGAGAGACCTAAAAATGGCTGTCCACCAACGTTTACCATCCAACCTGACAGAACTGGAGAGGATCTGCAAGGAGGAATGGCAGAGGATCCCCAAATCCAGGTGTGAAAAACTTGTTGCATCTTTCCCAAAAAGACTCATGGCTGTATTAGATCAAAAGGGTGCTTCTACTAAATACTGAGCAAAGGGTCTGAATACTTAGGACCATGTGATATTTCAGTTTGTCTTTTTTAATAAATCTGCAAAAATGTCAACAATTCTGTGTTTTTCTGTCAATATGGGGTGCTGTGTGTACATTAATGAGGGAAAAAAAATGAACTTAAATGATTTTAGCAAATGACTGCAATATAACAAAGAGTGAAAAATTTAAGGGGGTCTGAATACTTTCCGTACCCACTGTATGTATGTGTATATATATATATATATATATATATATATATATATATATATATATATACTATATTTATATATAGTTGGTAGTGTTCTTCTCCTTTTGTTTTCCATTTGTGAATGGAAATACAGATTTGAAAAAGTTTAATAAGCATTTTCTGGGTCCCTTTTAGCCCATATGACGTATTCAGTGTCTTGTACTGTAAGTACAAAGTAACTGCTTTTTCCTGAATAGGCCAGGGTCAAAGCAGAGTTTCATGATTTTTACTTTCTCACAAAATAATAACTGAATATCTTCCATTTGCATTCTAAGATTGCTTATTATTTGAGGCTTTTAGGAGATGTTTTTTTTTCTATTCAGTGCGGTCTGTAGTGAACTTCCATTTCTCTGTTCACATTTGCATCAAACTCTGTTTCAGAGATGAACTCTCAAATGATTGTCTGCAACATGCCGTGAGAATGCAAGAACAAATTCCCCGGACATTTTAGATGGTCCGTGAGTCATGTTGGCTTGTTGCTGATTTTCTAGTGTTTTAATGCAGGGCCCTTCAGAGAAAACACTGAACATAGGCACTTAGATGAACCCCCACATGCAAAACTATGTTGCTTTTATTCAGTACCATCTTTTCCTTTACTATAGTAGCTCTGTCTGTCAGCATGCGCCCACACATGCCTCCCTCTAATGTCTTTTCAAGTGCTGAATCCACAAGCAGTAACAGAGAGGTGGTGTAAGAACAGAGAGGCCCGTGTATGTCCTGCTGCTTGTTACGAATCCTCTATCGCTTCAGCGCTCCACTAATCGCTCCTGTCGTCTTTCAACAGTCAGGTAACCCGTGGCGTGAAGACAAGCTACATTGTTACTGGGACTGTCATAGTCGGCAACTGTTGGAGAAAGTGCCGCCCAGAGCTCTGACTCTTGCATTGTTGTATCCTAACTTTAAAACCAGATTACTCAAGCAGACTTTTAGATGTGTAGTCAGCAGATCTTGCCTTCCCACACAAAGGAAAACATGTGCTTCTGATGTTTAAGTGCTAGTCAGTAGAGCTCCTGACTAGAAGGTAGTGTAGGAGTACCACAGGGCTCCGTTTTGGGCCCCTTCACGTTGTTGAACATTATCTAAACATGATTTTCCCACTATTTGTGTGTCCTCTGGGACATTTTTTACTTCTCTTGTATATTTTTACCCGCAGTTAGTTGTTTCAGGGTGTGTTAGTTTTAATGTCTGCGTCATTGGATAAGATGTTGGTACGTGGGCACGTCTACAGATGAGCTGTCGTATGGACAAGATTACAGAGTCCTGCTCCATTTGAGAGATTGGCTTCGCCACTGGTGTCTTTGGAAATTTGACACGCTCCATTCCCAAAAAGGCGGCGAATGAATTTATTTATTGACCGCTTTCTTTGAGAGCCATTTTAGCTAAATATTTAGACGTTTGCGAGACTACCGCGACTGCCACCCACATTTTGCAAGCCACCTTCAGAGTGCTGATAAATATTGTTTTAAAATTGAGGGCAGTCCGTGGGAGGATTGCATCGCCAGGGTGTCTATTATGCAGTTTGTCGGGAGCAGGAGAGAGAACTAGTCGCTGTCACTACTGCAGAGCAGAGAGAAGCCCCGGGGGCCACCTGGGAGACATGGTTGGCAGTGGTGCCTTGAATGCGAATTCATTTCCACTGTCAACACCAGCCCTGTTGAGCATTAAGACACTCCAGTGTGTTTATGTGGGAAGGGGGCCGTTTACATGGGAGGTGCATTCCGGACGCATCGGCCTGTTTTGGCAGCTACTTGTCTGAAATGCTTCATCTCTAGACAGTTTATGGCCGTAGAGGAGGGAAGGTCAAATGAAAGCCTCGAGAACCTTCAAAGAAGCATTATTGCTCAGTCACATGACTGAATGACTTCGAAATGACTTCTAAACCCTGAAAGACACACGCTGCTTCATCTTAAGGAGCTAGACTTTGACAGTTGGCAAACATTCGGTCAGTACTGGTTTTTAGACAGGAAGAGACCTTCTTGGCTGACTTATAAGAGTGATCAGCACAGTATGAGGCTGGCATGCAACCCTGTTGTAACCTTGCAGACATGACTTTGTTTCTTGGTGACTCAAAATAACCTATGCACCCCGGTACTTGGAAACTGTAGAAGCTTGTTAGGTAGATTTCAATCTGTTGCCATTTTTGTGTGCAATTTCCATCAGGCAGTCTGAGGCAGAGATTACATGCTGCTTTGCCCATTATTGCTCACTTTAGTGGCTTGGCTGTATTAACACATTTAGAGGCATTGTGAAGAGTTACTGTAGCTTGACTTATACCTGAATTAGTCAGCGTTGCTCCCACTTCTCAGAGCACCATTGAATTGAAAATACCTTTTTAAATTCCACTTCAGCTCCTGAACGTGATGCAGAATAGCATTTTGAATATAAGAGTGTAAAATTAAAATAAATTAAAATTTATATAACTGTAATTTTTAGCTTTGAATATTTGCTTAAAAATGCTTTATTGGAAGTTTTGAAAAAGTCTTTAAATTTGGAGATGTATAGGCTTTATGAACAGATAAATGAATGGACATGTATATCTGAAATGACACCTACAGGAACACTAAAGGTTTTTAAAAAGCACGATTTTTAAGGATGTTTTTTTATCTTCTGCTCACCAAGCGTGCATTTATGTGATCCAAAATACAGCAAAAGCAGTAATATTGTGAAATATTTTTTTTACTGTTTAAAATAACTGCTTTCTATTTGGATATATTTTAAAATGTAATTTAGTCCTGTGATCAAAGCTACATTTAAATTGCTTTAAATTGATCAAAAGTGATGATAAAGACGTATAATGTTACAAAAGATTTCTGTTTCAGATAAATGCTGTTCTTTTTAATTTGTCTATTCATCAGAGAAACCTAAAAATTCAAAAATTCTACTCAGCTGTTGTATTATAATAATTCAATATAATAATAATAATAATAATAATAATAATAATAATAATAATAATAATAAATGTTTTTTGAGCAGCAAATCAGAATATTAGAATGATTTCTGAAGCATCATGTGACTGGAGCAGTGATGCTAAAAATACAGCTTTGAAATCACAGGAATAAATTACATTTTAAAATATAATCAAATAGAAAACATTTTTTTAAAATGGTAAAAATATTTCAAAATTATTATTTATTTATTTATTTATTTTTTTGCTGTACTTTGGATCAAATAAATGCAGGCTTGGTGAGCAGAAGAGACTTCTTTAAAAACATTAAAAAACCTTCGACTGGTTATTATATATATTTAATCATATATAATAAATTAACTTTTGTCAGAAAGTTCTTCCTCTTATCATTCCAGTTCAACTTCCTGTGGATTGTGGCCAATTCAATTCCAATTCACATTTCTGGATTGAAAGTGAGCCAAATCTTTGATTCTGAAAATTTTCTGTATTCACCAGATAATTGAAGATGTAGGTCCCACTTTTTCCCCCCCATACATGTGCCAACTACAAATGGCACTTACCCTTCCAGGAGCCGATATTTCGTTCAGTTTGATTAATTGAGCCTCCATTTCTCCAGTTAGATTGGTTCAGTTAATCAATACCAATTAAATGTTGCTGTCAAAGCTGGCTTGCAGTTTTGTTGGTCCCAACTGGAAATTCATCAGCACTTTCTCAACTTGGTAGCGGTTTCAAACTCCAGAGGGCCTTAAATGAGTTTTACTAATTGATGAAATGTTTGAGTCATGAATTTAAGTGCAATACAGCAATCCTTTCTATTTTCAAAATGCCACCTAATGAATATTCATTCGTGTCAATTTCTGAACCTGGTAATGTTATTTTTCTCAATATGTGTAGAAGGATTTGGGTTTTTATATTTAGAAATATCTATCCTTATGTAGTACTTGGATGCCAACGGTTGATGGTTAATTTAATTTATGCTGGTGTTATAATTTACAGCCTGGTTGCAGTGTGAAACAAGCATCTCTTTTGCTCTCTTCTCAGCCTTTAGATTGTCCTTGTTAATTTTCATGCTGCGTTATTCTATTGTTATCCTGAATAATACATTGGATCAGGCCACAAAGAACCATAAATTACAAATGTTATTTGCATTTTTTTTCTTTTTTCGCCCTTCTAATGTCTCGCTCTTCTGCATTTTCACTGGATCTTCTTTTCTTCCTTACCAGATTTTCATTTCATATGCAGTGTCTGTAGTTAGCCATCATCCTTCAGATGCTGACCTCCACCTGTAACTCCTGTTTAGCTGTCAGATTTATTTCTTCCCTGAATGTCCACTAGGGCATACTGGATTTCTGCTCTCAAATGACTGGCTTTCAAGGTTTCTTTTTAATATACCATTTGAGCTGAAGACTCAATAAAACAGAGATTACTTTTGGATTTCAAGTCTGTTTACAAGAACACCAGTAGTCACATTCAAAACTCGTGCTTTTCTCACTTCGTTTTTTTCTTTTTCGCTAAGGATGCTTGTGTTGAACTGCTAAAAAAGCACCTAATTATCACCTATTCCTTCTAAGGGGCTGTGAAGAGTCTTATCGAGACCTATTTGGGTTATTGATCTATGGTGTGGATGAAGTTGTTTGGTCTTAGCAATTTGAGAGCAAAAAAAATTGTTTCCGTTCTGGATTTTTAGCCAAATTTGTGTCCTTTTTTCATATGCTAAGCCTTTAGCAGCTGACATTTCTTGAGTGGTGTGATACAGGCCTCATTATGTTTAAAAGCATGACGAAAAGCCATTGCCAGTGTTCTTGTTTACCAACCGCTGTTGTTAAATATCAGAATCTTCCTCTTTTGCTTTCTTCCTGACAAAAAATCTTCTTTGCAGCCAAGTGATGACTGCTGTAATCTTTTTCAGGGCCTTTTTTTTTTTTAGTTTGATCTATCGCTGCTTCTCTTGAATATTTTCAGATGTATCACAGTTGCACCATTTTTTGTGTGTGTGTGTGTCAACGTCACAATGCAGGTGCGAAAAGATGGATATGGGTCATTCTTGGAATGTGCTGAGTGTATTTGCTGTCTTCAGGTGTGACAGCTATTTCCTGGAGTTCAAACATCCGTCAACGTCAGTTCAGGGAGCTAGTGCTTCACCTGAAGCCCTCTGTTGAATGATAACATGATGTTAAAGGCAAGATAGATACCTCAATTGAGTTTTTTTTTGTCCTAGATCACATTTTGAACAAAACTTTGCACCAAGGTGAGTGAGAGTTCTTCATGATGGAGTTTGTGCATTTACTTCCTGTGGTTTTCGTATCATTTGGAGGTGTCTCATCACCTCTAACGGGCACGTCTTCATAGGGCGGTCATCACCCGACACGTCTGTTATTACAACACCCGCGCTTCCTCACAACTCGAGTGTGAATTTGAAACTCTCTGGTATGGCGGGGATATGTTAGACAAACAGAACAACTATTGTGCACCTCGCCGAGGAACAATGTAATCTCTGACGTGTTGTTAGAAGGCGGTGTAGGGGTGGTGTTCGGTTTCAGAGGCTGTATTTACATTTCTCCAGACAGCATGTGTATGTTTTGGCGGCGTCTTTGTCTGACATGAACCCACATACTGAATGTACACGTGAGGACATCGCTGTTATCATAGCTGTGTTGGATTGGGTGTTAAGTACGGATTATTTCCTTGGGAAGTAGTGTAGTGTGTAGTGTGTGTTGATGTATAGGGGTGTATGGGTGTTTCCATCTAAATGGCTTTGCCATAACACCAAGCATATTTCTACTTGAAGCAGATGTTCACTTCCAGAACAAAAATTTACAGATAATGTACTCACCCCACTCACAAACATTTCAGGAGTTATCTCCATATAGTGGACTTTAATGGTGCTTGTGAGTTTGAACATCCAAAATGCAATTTCAATGCAGCTTCAAAGGGCTCTACATGATCCCAGCCGAGGAATAAGTGTCTTATCCAGCAAAACGATCATCATTCTCTAAAAAAAAAAAAAAAAAAAAATAATATACTTTTTTTTAATCTCAAATGCTCGTCTTGTCTCGCTCTGCGATGTGTGTGCAAACTCTGTGCAATCTGGGTCAATGTAGGACAGTTTTGAGAAAATGAGATCAGAGTTTTTCGACCTACCCAAACTGTATTGACCCGGATTACACAGAGTACACATGTGCATCACAGAGCTAGACAAGACGAGCAGTTGAGGTTAAAAAGTATGTGCTGCTACTTTTTTTTTTTAGAAAATGATTGATTGTTTTGCTAGATAAGACTCTTATTCCTCAGCTGGGATTGTTTGAAGCCCTTTGAAGCTGCATTTAAGTTGGATTTTGGATGTTTAAACTTCCGGGCACCATTGATACCATTGTTAATTTCTTTATGACTGAAGAAAGAAAGACATGAACATCTTGGATGACAATGGGAATGAGTAAATTATCTGTAAATTTTGCTCTGGAGGTGAACTCCTTTAAGCCCCCGGAGCTGTGTGGAGCACTTTTTATGATGGATGAATGTACTTTATTGGACAAAACATCAACACCCATTCACTGCCATTCTGAAGCTTTGAAGAGCCAGGACATTTTTTTTTAAATATAACTACGAATGCATTTGTCTAACAGAAGAAAGTTATATACACCTAGGATTGGTTTAGGGTGTGTATATCATGGAGTAATTATTGTTTTTGGGTGAATTGTCCCTTTAACTGTTATTATAATTCATTTAGTAATTTCATGAATTAGATGTACACTACACTTTGGAAACACCCCTGAAAATTTTTTGTGGGTCAGCACACCTTAATAGCTTCAACAATTGATTGCCAATTAAGTTTAGAATACAACGAATTTAGGCCCAGATTATCAGAGCTGTAATAGCTGCTAATGGTGGATATTTTGATGAATTGAAAATTGAATTTTTTTCTATGTATAAACTGTTTATGTAATAAAATATGTTTTCATAGTTTGTGTTGTCCCTTATCAGTGCAAAATGATCACAAATTAAAAAGGATTCATGCCGATATTGTCCAAACCCCTGCTTTTCTAGGGTGTTTCCAAACTTTTGGAGGGCAGTGTAGATGCATTATTCATCATAATTTATAGACCAATTGAAACAGTTGCTTCTATAATATCCATCCAATAAAAACCATAGGCCGATATATTATTCATAGAATTATATAATGTAATTCAGACTGGAATTCTGTGATTTGATTTGTCTGTGTTACATAATACATTTACAGTTTAGCAATAAATGCACATTGTTCTTGAGGGGAACATCATTCTCTGCACTGTGAATTAACCAAAAGTTGCCTTGGATAAAAGCATCCACATAAATGTAAAATGTAGCTGTGTTAATCTATCTGATATGACAAATGTAGGGGAAGTTCTGCAATAATTTCTACAACTTTCATCATTACACCTGAAAAGCCTCAGTCAAAAACTTGTAGAACAATTTGCGTGGGGAAAGTGAGATTCTGAGCCACAGCGTTATCAGTAAAGGGTCCCATGTGGCTCGCAAGCCGCATGTTGAGTACCTAGGCTCTAGCGTCTATAAAGATTCTCTGTTTTCTTTCTCAGGCGGAGATCATTTCCCAGGCCTCTCTTAAATCCTGACTTAAAGCCGGGCTTCTCTGCACCGTGCTCATCTTTCTGTAAGAGTAAAACATTTCTCGATCGGATGGTTCCTGTCAGAACTGGAATCATTCTGGCTGAAAGTGCATAAATCCCAGCAGGCTTTTGATCATTTCTGCTTCTGCATCTAGATACCCAGGTGGGACGCTCTTTTGGGCGTTTTTGTCAAATTAGAAACCGGTCGTCGTCTTGACAGTTCAGTCGTGCGCAGTGAAATGAAGGCGCGAAGTCCTCTGGAGAGAATGAAGGAAGCACAAATCACGTCATATTTTCTGTTCGTGCTGCCTAATGGCTGTTCTGCCTGGCTTTTTCGGATCACTAATAAACCGAAGAGCTGCTTGAATCTCTGTCTGACAGCAGTCTGCTCATTTTTTTTTTTTTTCTTTCTAGCTCACCTCACTCTTCTCCTTCTCAGTTTCTTTGAAAGAATGAGATGCGCACGTCCATCAAACTCAAGGAGGGCCGTAATAGCTGGTGAAAGCTTGCGTTGGACCCGTAGAAGTATGCGATGTGACCTTTCCAAGGAACTATCCTGAGTAGAGACATCAGCAGTTGCATACAAGGATAAGCATTCTTTACTTTTCAGAAACTTTCAAAAGCAAATTGAATGTTTGAAAGAATCTACCATAATACAAGAAATGGGTTGTATGTTGTTTGCTAAAATCATGCTAACTAGAGCTTGATCTCTTGATTGTGCCGCAAAGGGTTTAAATTGGGCCGGGGCCATCCATGGTTGCAGGGCTCAACATTAACACTTCATTAACAACTACACAAGTAAGCAGATTAAAACACACAGATAGAGGCCGCTCCCATGATAGTTGATTGACATGAGTGTCTTACCTCAGACCAGCCCTAAATCAGCTGCAACAGTCTGACCTCCATTGTTTCGATGCCGGAGCAGGGATGTAAATTAAACAAGAATATCTCCGATTGAGGTGTTGTGTTGCTGGATGTAATAATGAACATAGTGGTTGTCATTTACTCCCGACATCTGAGCCGCTGAAGATACAGTGGATTACGTATGTTTGTGAAGGAATGCGCCTCCTGATCTACATAAATGCATCTTTGTTCGCATAAATCATTTGTGATCCACCTTCATATACAGCAGAAGTGAGTATAAGAGTTATTTTTATGGATCTCTGTAGTCACCTTTACTAATAATGTGCTAGTTAGCAAGTTTCACGGCTAAAGTAAACCGGCTCGTCACTCCGCAGAGAGAAGAGAGGGGCGGGGTGAGCAGAGCTCATTTGCATATAAAGGAGCAATCCATCCGAATGGGTTGATTTTCACATTGCTCATTTTGACAAGGTAAAAATGGTTTACACAACCACTGAGAATTTTTAACCAAAGTATATTATAGACTTTTCATTAAGACACTAAGGAATAATATCAGCTTGTGGAAAATGGGCATCCGATGACCACTTTAATGATTGATGAATCAGTACATTATAAAGAAAACAATGCCTTAAAAAAATGGTATCTTTAAACCAGTGAACCCCTGTAAACGTTTCAGTCCAAGGATTGAGTAACGAATGCGTTAATAGTAAGTTCAAAACGGCTCTACAGAGAAAACCCGACTGATTTCATCAGAGATTGTGGAGAATCATGTCCAGATGTAAGTAAATTATTCTTTTCAGCTTGTATTTGGGGCGTATAGCCACTTCTCCAGGCACCACTACACCACTGATTTAGAGTAAGTGGCGAATAGTGGATATAGCTACTTTATATAATGCATGCGCTGACGGTATAAGGATGCGCTGCTGAGGCGAGGCACACGCAGCCTCTCCAGGAGAAATTAATGCAGCACGAAGAAACTCAGCATGATGAGGTAAAAATTCAAAAAATGAAAAGTTTTTATATTTATATTTTATATATATATATATATATATATATATATATATATATATAGGAAGCCTGACACCATATAGATCCCCCCCACCTAACAAATCCCATTTTAACCCCTGGTGCCGCATCCCTGTGCTTCTTTATTGCTTATTTACTGTAAAGCTGCCAAGAGGCTGTTTCCACCTTTTCACACCATGTTCTTGTAAGAGCAAATTGTGTTGGGAAAAGAAGAAAATTTTCTCCAATTGCCCAAGAGCAATTTGAGGTTGAGGTTTTGCAGTTATTTTGGCTCTCTTCAGAAACACTGCAGTGATTTCGGTTGCCCTCAGAGCGGCGGTCAGGGAACATCATGTCATCATGTGAAACACTTTCTTTTCAGAAGCACCTATGAAGAATCAGAACGAACATGTTGTCTGGTTTTGACCAGCACGGCCCTTCTTACTGAAGAGTTCTCTGCGTTTAAGTGGCATTTAAGTGAAAGGTTTATCTCTTGAGTTCAGTAACCTTGTATAACCGTGTTTTATACCTTGTCTGTGTGCAGTCTCAGGTTTTTACGGTT
The DNA here is from genome assembly GCF_022985175.1 of Labeo rohita. NCBI lineage: Eukaryota > Metazoa > Chordata > Actinopteri > Cypriniformes > Cyprinidae > Labeo > Labeo rohita. The sequence goes on from NC_066869.1 coordinate 17,502,458, forward strand.
CCTCTGTTTGTAAGTCTGCAATGAACAATGTTTGCAGTTTTAGATGGTCAGCATAATCAGATGCGTTTTTATGTGTCCTTCTGTGCTGTAACTGCATTTGGAATTGACTGTAGAAGCTTTATGGCTTTGTCATAAATCTCTCAACATGTCATATGTGGCTAACAAACCTGAACATGTACTTTTCTGAGAGAATTTTAGATGCCTGTGCTGTGTTCAAACTTAAACCGAATCAAATATCAAATACTGAAAATGCATTACTGACCCAAAAATGGGTTTGGTTTATATAAGATTTAGACTTCTTAGCATTTCCTATCAATTATATTAATTTATTACATTACTCTGTGGCAATAGAGACGCACATTCATGTATTAAAGTAGTTCATGATTACAGTATTTTTATTTTATTTTCATTAACTTTTCATCAATTTACAACTATTCATTACAGCTTTTACTGTAATCACAAAGCTACTTGTATTTAAACTTTTAAATACAATTTTATAATTATATAATTATATTTCATTATTTTATTTTTATAGCTTGAAAAAAAGATATTTTAATTAAATTAAATCATTTAAAAATAATTAAATTCTGTATTTGCAGAAGTTGCATGATTGCAGGATTTTTATTTTATTTACAACTTTTGACACTAAGGCCCCCTTTATTTCTCTACTTCTACTGTAATCACAAAGCTACGTTTTTCTCATGTAAGTTTTTTTTAACTTCCAAAATTAAATTTATCAGCAATTTCTGCCTGATAAAATATTTTGTAGTTAATTAAATAATAATTAAATGAAATTATTTTAAAGAAAGTATGAATTTATACATGAAATTATTAATTAATAATTGCAAAGTTGCAAAAATTGTTCATGATTACAGGATTTTTATTTTATTTTATTTTATTTTATTTTATTTTATTTTATTTTATTTTGTTTTGTTTTATTTTGTTTTATTTTATTTTTGTTTTTTTTTTTAGCTCCCAAAATGTAAAATATCAGCAATTTCTACCTGATGAAAATATTGTAGCTTCACAAATATTAATTTAATTAAATAAAAATTAAATAAAATTATTTAAAATAGTTCAATTCTGTAATTGCAAAAGTTGCAAAAATAGATTTATTTAATTTAATTTAATTAATTTTTAATTTAATTTAATGTAATGCTCCCAAAATAAATAAATTCTGTCATTTTCCAGTACTTCATAATTACAGGGTTTAATTTAATTTAATCTAATTTAATTTAATTTAATTTAAGTTAGTTTTTTTGTTTAATTTAATTGTATTAGTTTTTTTATGTTATTGTATGTACGTCTCCCAACACCGAAAATAAGATTTATCAGCTATTTCCACTTGATAAAATATTGTATAGCTGTTACAAAACTGTTTATTTTTGCTTCAATGACACTTGCAAGTCTAAAATTACACCCTTAAAATTGCATCATATATTCAGGTTTTCCAAGACAGTGGAGACCCTGTTTTCTAAATGAAAGTTGTTGAGATAACAAATTAAAATAAGGAAAATGACATCAGATTTTATTGTGAATTTTTTTTTTTTTTTTTTTTTTTTTTAACCTGTTTTGCCTTATTTAAAACACATTTTGTCTTATTTGAAATGGGTAATTTGAAGATATCAGTCTTAGTATAAAACATTAGTTGTCTTAGGCACAATTGGGTCCATCTTGCTTTGTCTGAGAGCTTGAAGAATGTTCAGAAACTCAAGTTTCAACAAAGGCATCCCTGTTTACATTGTGATCTCTGAGATATTGGCGTCCGAGGCACAAAACATTGCCGATGGATGTCTGATAAGAGACCTTCGGCATATAGAGCGAGGAAAGAGTTTTGAATAGATTTGCTCAGCAGGACAAAACTTTGCTCATTTATCCTTTTGGCTTTTCATGCAGGTTTTCCTCTCTGTTTGTTTTATTGCTGTGGTTTTTGTGTTAATTCTGTGCCCCTGTGAGGACGGAGTGACCTGTGGCGATACCACTGGGGGACGATCTGAAGTGTTTTGGAGGGAAAACAAAAGCAGACACCTCGCCCAGTGCCGAACGTGAGCAGAATACACATTGACTCTAATTGCTCGCTGTCACTGTGAGAATGAATTCTGTATTTGTATTCATTCAGGTTCTGTATTCATTTATTACCCTTTTTTTATTCCGTTGCCCTTCTACAAAAAGCTTGCAAGTCAATAGTGGGTTGCACTAATCAAGTTGCCATCTTTACTAATGAGTTTCCCTATATTGGTTAACCTCAGAGTCACTTCGTGGAAGCGGCTTTGAGCTTCCGTTGGCTGCCATCAGCTTCCCCCACTGCCTTCCCACACAATCCGCGTGGGCTCCCTGGGAACGTGAGCTCAGCCAGATGGGCTGCACTAGCGCCGCCGCTCATGCTTTATTATGGACGTGTTCGCCATACAGCTGTTGTTTTTCTCTCTCAGCAAATGTGTCTGTCTCAGAGCGAGAGCTCAGGGCTGGGGCGAGATTGCCGGCTGTGCCGCCTCGTCCCCACAGCTCTTCCAGTTTCCTCTGAACAATGTAATCGTGGAGGCGCAGGCCTTTAGTTTGTCAGAAAACAGCCTTCCTGTCATACTTTATGTTCTCTTCTTGAAATCACTAAGAGGTCGTTAAAAGGCCGTTAGCTGGTTCATTCGAATATGCCTCTGGAAAATGACCCACAGGCTACGTAAGAACTAATGTTCAGTTTTGTATCTCATTTTTTCTTTTTGTTAGTGTTGACTTGTAAAATCGTGTGATATCTGAGGATACACATCTTTTGCTTTGTTTTCATATCATGGGTTTTTGGACATGCATAAACTATTGTTCAAAAGGAAGATTAAAGTAAGATTTTTTTTAAAGATTTGACAGACTCTTATGCTCACAAAAGCATTTATTTGATCAAAAATACAGTAAAAACTATAATATTACAATTTTATTGCAATTATTTTGAATTTTCTATTTGAATATATTTTAAAATGTAATTTATTCCTGTGATGCAAAGATGAATTTTCAGTATCATTACTCCAGTCTTCAGTGTCACATGATACTGCAGAAATCATTCTAATATGCTGGTTGATTTGCTGCTTGCTTTTATCATTATTGATTGATTGATTGATTGATTATAACAACAGAGACAACAACGTTGGGTTTATTTATTTATTTTTATTGTTATTATTTATTTACTATTATTAATGTTGGGTATAGGTTTCTTTATATTGTCAGTGTCCTTGCTGAATTAAACAAATAAAAAAAAAAAATTAATTAAACGATCCTAAACATTTAAGTAGTATATATGTAAAACATGGTATTGCCATAAGTTATTTAATTTTTTTTAAATTTATTTTATTTATTTATTTTTATTGTACTATTTGAATATATTTCTTTTTATCTAACTATCTATCTCTCTCTCTCTCTCTCTCTCTATATATATATATATATATATATATATATATATATATATATATATATATATATATATATAATTTTGTGTATATATTTTATGAATTTTCAACATCATTATTTTAGCATTCAGTGTCACGATCATTCAGAAATCATTCTAATATACTGATCCGCTACTTGAAAAACATTTATTTATTTGATCATTTTTTTTATTTGTATTAATAATTATTTTATATTATTATTATGTGTTTATTAAATTATTTATATATTTTTTATTTATTATTATTATTATTATTATTATTATTAAAGTTATAATTTATTCCTGTGATGCAAAGCTGAATTTTCAGCATCATTATTCCAGTATTCAGTGTCACATGATCCTTCAGAAATCATTCTAATATGCTGATAGACTGCTTGAAAAACATTTCTATTATTTTATTTATTTGTTTGTTTGTTTATTTATTATTATTATTATTATTATTATTATTATTATTATTATTATAAATGATCCTAAACATTTAAGCAGTATATCTGCTTATGTTATGTTATTTTATTTGTAGTTTTAGAAATAGTAAGTTTGATAATGTCTTTCAAAAAGGCTTTTTTTTTTTTTTTTTTTTTTCAGCATCATCTGTGTTTTTCTGTGTTTTGATGCAGATGTTTGTGTGGTTAATCTTTCAAGCTTAATTTGACATAGAGCCGCGTCATCATGTCTGTCTGGAAACTCTCACACACGCTGGATAATGCAAATATACTTTCAACTCTTGCTTGCCTACTTTAAGAATTAACCTTGTATGCGATCAACCTAAATGTGTCTGTATTTGAGAAGCAGAGGTGGATTTTTTTTTTTTTTTTTTTTTTTTTTTTAAATGTGTGAAGATAAAATGTCAAAAAAAAGCAATTAATACAAAATTGACCTGCTTCTAACCTCTACATGGCTCTGTTATTTTCCATCTCACAGCATTCCATCCCAAGCTCAGATTTCACCGTTTTGTGCCACTGCATAGTATCCAGAACAACGAGAACAAAACATTTAGTTTGTAAATGAGAAATGTTGATTGAGTTGAAGTCATTGAGGTTTGGCTCAGTGTCTTGCGAAAAAACAAATCTGTATATTTAAGCAAAAAACGCTGCATTTGCTTTGAATGGAATTAAATAGACCGAGAAGCCAGAATGTGAGCAAAATGTGGCTTGTGTTCAAATCCTCTCAGTTCTTCAATGCTTTTAAGTTATTATGCACTGAATACAGTCCCTCGTTAGTGTTTGTTCTCGTTTCACTGTTAACAAATGGCATAAATTGGGAGGAAAAAGAATAAAAAAGAAAAAAAGTGGAAAGTGATTTTACAAGTCCTAGTACTTTGTGATGGATGTGTGACCAACCAGTAAAGTGCTTGTTTTTCACTTCATGAAAGGTAACTTTGGAAAGCAGTGGTAGGTGGCATGACCACATTTTCCCTTCCAAGCGATTTGAGGACACGGATTTTGGCCTTTTATCTATTAACTCTCTATATTTTCTTCCAATTCCCAGTCGCTCACTGAAGCTGTGACTGTGAATAGTTAGCAGAAAAACAACCTTGAGGATGTCCTCCTGAACAATTCTTGCTTAAATACCTTCTTTCAGGCCTCTCTTCATCTCGCAAACACAGATGTAGCCACTCGAACACGCTATTCTGATCGTCCACTCGAGGGGCCTGTTTTCTGCTGCTTTTGTGTCTTGGGTAAAAGTTCCCCCTCCTCTGCTTATGCTCACACATTCACACTTTACAGCAGAAAGGAAGGAAATTGAGGTCTGGATTGCTTGAAAATATTCTCCCGTTGGTTTGCTGGCTGGAAGGCTATTGGAAGCTCTTGTAAGCTGAGTTATGGTGAAAAGAGAGACGCTGTTTTTCATTTTCTCATCTGTTTTGAAAATGCTAGATCAGTGGGAACATTGCACGTCGCAATAATTTGCTGTTCTGAATCACGTATCGATTCACTACTGTTCAAAAGTTTGATATTAGTATGATTTTTATTTATTTTTTTATTCAGCATGGATACATTAAACTGAGCAGCTGAAGCAATGATTTCTATTTCAAAATATAGCTTTAACATGATTTTAGTCCAAATGGCCGAAAAATCATATAAAAATACTAGTAATATGATTTAATGAGTTATCACTTTTAACCAATAGGTGGCGCTGTTATGAAATCAAGGTGGTGGGTTTAGTGTGAGGTGACAATATGTCAAAGCTTTGTAGAGAGAAAGCCTCAGAGTCATTTTGGCATCATGGCTCAATTTTGTTGCATTGCTTTACAAAAACATTTTTGTCTGTCCACACACAATCCATAACTTTTTGTCAGCACAGTCTGAAGAACATCTGACTTGATTTTAGTGAAAATTGGTCGAACGGTTGTGGAGGAGTTGGAAAAAGTAAGTTTTCAACATGACAGGAAGTTTGACCAACTATGGCATAATTTTTTGTGTATGTTTTTGACATTACCCAAGGAATATTTTGAGATCAGTTTCATTACAGTAGACTAATGCAATCAAAAGTTATTAGCATTTTTGGAAATTTCATAATTAATGGTTTATGAATGGTTTATCACTCTTGGCCATTAGGTGGTGCGGTTACCAAATCAATGTGGTGTGGTCAGTGTGAAGTGACAGTGTCACATAAAAAAATTGGTGTCAGTATGTCAAAGCTTTGCAGAGATACAGCCTCAGATGCCGTTTGGCATCTTTACAGCAAATTCGTTGATGTGCTAAACTTAAACCGTTTCGTATATAGACACGAAATCCATACATTTTTGCCAGCATGGTCTGAAGATGACCAGAGTCAAATTTGGTCCAGATTGGACTAACGGTCTAGGAGGAGTTTGAAAAAGTAGTTTTTCAACATAAATCAAAATACCGAACAGGAAGTTCATCCAATTATGGCATAATTCGAATCGATGCTTTGCCAAAGGCACACACCAAGTTTCGTAACGATATGTCAATGCGTTCGTAAAATATAGGATTTTACAACGACACCCAAAATGGCTGATATGGGAAAATTGGGTATGGATCGACTTGGCATGCTCAATCAAATCTAAAGAGTTAGAGTCAAAAGTTGTAACAAAAAAGCGTTTTTTCTTATCTCCTGACCACTAGGTGGCACTGTGCCGAAACACTGCAGGTAGCCTCAGGTCATGCTTGTAATAACATACACCAAGTTTGGTCTCAATACGCCAAACTGTTGCAGAGATATAGCCTTACATTCATTTTTGCATGCTTTTCGTAGAATTCGTTTGCGCGATATTCGAGAACAGTTTTACTAATCAACTTAAATTCCATAACTTTTTGCCAGCATGGTCTGATGATGATCTGAGTCAATTTTGGTTAAAATCAGACAAACCGTCTAGAGCCATCAAGTTTGAAAACGTAGGTTTTACGAACTATTAAATAGTAAAAAAAAAAAAAAAAAAAAAAAAAAAAAACGTACCTTACGATTTTACATTTTGGTGTTCATTTGACACTGCATAAGCCAATGATTGAGGAAAAGAGAGAGAGAGAACGCTAGAGAGTTTGAGTTAGAGACTCCAAATTTGCTATGGTGAGTGTTCAGACTGTCTATCAGTGTGCCAAATTTCACAACTTTCCCGCAAGCTGTTCTATGGGCTGCCATAGACTCAAGCGGAAGAAACGGAAGAAGAAGAAGAGCGTCAGCGGATACAATAGGTGCCTTTGCATCTTTGGTGCTTGGCCCCTAACAAATGTTTTTTTAGTACTTTCTGTTTACCAAAGTATACTGAAAAAATGTTAATTAGCACAAGTGTTTTCAACATTATAATGTTTCTTGAGCAGTAAATCAGCATGTTAGAATGATTTCTGTAGGGTCATGTGACACTGAAGACTAGAGTAATAATGCTGAAAATTCAGCTTTGCATCACAGGGATAAAACATTTGATTAAATGTATTCAAATAGAAAACAATCATTTTAAATTGTAATAATATTTCACAAATATTACTGTTTTTACTGTATATTTAACCAAGTAATACAGAGAGAGATGTCATTTAGATTACAATTGAAGTACAGGTGTATATGCACACTGAGAAATGTCAGTTTATTAAAACAGCCTGTTCCTTTATTAATTGAACTGTGGCTTAATATATGAAAGGGCACATAAATAAACATGGAACTTAAGCCGTGTGAAAAGAATTGCAATATTGATGTATGATTGTGTCAGTGCAGCCCTGATTGGACCTCCATGATCTTTTTTTATTTGTTTCATCATTTCTCTTCCAAACATACACACGTCTTGCTTGCGTCTCGTCTCAATCATCTGTATCTCCACTATCACCGTCTCTGTTTGTCTCAAAGGACTGCAGGGGGTTGTGAACCAAACCTGCCTATCTCTGGTAAATTAAAAACACTGCCTGATCAATAGATCTCATTATTCCATGAACGGCTTTCTGCTTGGTTTCTCCTTCATCGCTTTTTGCACCAGAATTTTCTGTCTGCAGAAAACAGCTTTTGTTGGAGCTTGACCTTTATGTGTTTTGAGTTTTCTCTTTCTTTCTTTTTTCCCCTCCTTCCTTCCTTCATTTTTTTACTCTGTATTTTGATTCTTTCTTTCTTTCTTTCTTTCTTTTTTCTTTCTTTCTTTCTTTCTTTCTTTTTCTTTCTTTCTTTCTTTCTTTCTTTCTTTTTCTTTTTCTTCCCTTCATTCCTTCCTTCTTTACTCTATATTTTGATTTTTTTCTTTCTTTTTCTTTTTTCTTTCTTTCTTTCTTTTTCTTTTTATTTCCCTTCCTCGCTCCTTCCTACTTTCCTTCCATACTTTTTCTTTCTTTCTTTCTTTACTCTATATTTTGATTCTCTTTCTTTTTTCCTTTCTTTCTTTCTTTTTCTTTCTCTTTCTTTCTTTTTCTTTTTCTTTCTTTTTCTTTTTTCCTTCCTTTCTTCCTTACTCTTTTTCTTTCTTTCTTTCTTTTTTCTTTCTTTCTTTCTTTTCCTTCCTCCCTCCTTCCTTCCATTCTTTCTTTCTTTCTTTCTTTCTTTCTTTTTCTTTCTTTCTTTCTTTCTTTCCCTTCCTCCTTCCTTCCTTCCATACTCTTTCTTTCTTTTTTCCTTCTCCTTCTTTTCCTTTCATTCCCTCCTTCCTTTCTTCCTTACTCTATATTTTGATCTTTCTTTCTTTCTTTTTCTTTTTCTTTTTCTTTTTCTTTTTCTTTTTCTTTTTCTTTTTCTTTTTCTTTTTCTTCCTCCCTCCTTCCTTCTTTCCTTCCATACTTTCTTTTTCTTTCTTTCTTTCTTTCTTTCTTTCTTTCTTTATTCTATATTTTGATTCTTTCTTTTTCTTTTTCTCTTTCCTTCTTTCCCTTTCCTTCTTTTCTTCCTTCCTTACTCTTTTTTTCTTTCTTTCTTTCTTTTTCTTTCTTTTTTTCTTTTCTTCCTCCCTCCTTCCTTCTTTCCTTCCATACTTTCTTTTTCTTTCTTTCTTTCTTTCTTTACTCTATATTTTGATTCTTTCTTTCTTTCTTTCTTTCTTTCTTTCCTCCTTTCCCTTTCCTTCTTTTCTTCCTTCCTTCTTTCCTTCCATATTCTTCCTTCCTTTCCTTCTTTCCTTCCTTACTCTATATTTTGATCTTTCTTTTTTCTTTCTTTCTTTCTTTCTTTCTTTCTTTCTTTTTTTATTTGCTTATTTAAATACTGTAGTTTTTAATACATTTTTGACACCTTTGATTTGACAGTGATTCAAACATTTATTTTCTTAGCTCATTTGCTTATGTGCTTTATTTATTTATTTGCTTGTCCTGTATGTTTTTTTTTTTTTTTTTTTTTAATCATTTTTGGCCTTTTCGACAGTGGCAAAGAAAACTGTGGCAAGTTATGGAAAATGAGATTAATGAGATTCAAAGTGTTGGAAAGTGTGATCATGAAACTGACAGTCTCATTTGTGAAACGGATTGCTGCGGACTGTAGGCCAGTGATGGGTTTATGGTTAATGCTATGAAATATGTAGACATTTTAAGACACTTTTTGTTTATTCAATTCTTTACTAGTCTGCCACAATCATGTTAATTATAATTTTAATTATCTTCTTTTGGACTTTTAGCTAATCAGCTAATCTGCATGTGCTATTAATGAATTACAATAATGAGCATATCACAATAAATTCATTTTAGAATTCTAATCCATTGCCTTCTCTGGTTTTAAAAATAAAACATCAAAAGCTCATTGTTGATTGGAGGGATTGCAGGTTTTCAGAAGGATTTGATTCTCTTGATGTGTGTGAGATCCTTATTTGACAGTGCGCCGACATTCCTCTGGATTTATGTCTGTCAGAGACTGCAAATGTGCTCTGGGTTAATGAGTTACATCTTCACCGCATAGCGCGTATCTGCTGCGCTCCGATAGCGCTCGTGCCATTCGAATCCTGTTTGAAGACAACACATGCAAATTCCACAGGCGTCTTTTTGCAAAACAATTGGTGTGTTTGTCTTTTCTTCCTCACCGGAGCCTGATTGATTCTTTTGTTGCCTGTCAGAATCATAGATGTTAATTATCAGGTGTTGATGACACATGATAAACAAAACTGTACAAAGCTTTTGTTAGGCTGTTTTGTGGTTTGTTTCCTATTTGGCTTCAGGTAGCACTTCCGCTCTCATCAGAGAGTTGTGCATAAAATGAGCGCAGCAGTGCACAGCAGACGCGTCTGTGATTTATATTACATTGATGGTGTTTCTTCAACGCAGCTTGAGCGCTCGCTTCAAAACAGGAAATCTGCTGCAAATTTATTCCCCGTGGCAGTGAGTGTGGCTGTGTGAAAACAGCCTTCAACTCCAATTAAAGTTTGAGATGACTTGAGTGGCTAGGAAAAAAAGGTGTAAAAATGTATTTTCGAGAGCTTTCCCGCTTTTAACATTTCTCACACAGCCACTGAAATAATTCAATCCGTTTAATCACAGCTGAAAGTGGTGCTTGGCAGTTCTCCTTTCAATTTGTTGACTACAAGAATGCTAAATGTAGCGAATGCCTTTTTAGGTATTCATTAGATTGTTTATACTGATGTTTAGAGACAGATGTGCAGAGTCAAATGAAGGACAAACAGAAAAAAATAATAATTCTTCTCATCACTAGACAAACACGTGTCTTATTAGAAGTTTTAATGATACGTAACACCTACCTTGAGCCTTTGTGCGCTTATTAACAGTTTCATTTTTGTGAATATGTCATTATTAATCCCCACACTTTTATGGCATTATTAATAATAATGCAGCCCATTTCTTTCTTGGTCACAGCTTTGGTTTCAGTAATTGTTTAAATATCTGAATGTGTAGTGAATGTCGTGCTTACTATACTTATATATAAATCACTGTATTGTATATATACATAATATAATAAAGTTGATTTAGAATCATCCCACCTTTTTTTCTTTTCTTTTAATGAAATCATTCAAACTTTATTTTAATAAAAACATTTTCATTTATTAATTTATTTATTAATCTTATTCCCTTCATAGTTTTGCTTGTCGCTAGAATAATTCCAACCTTTTCTTTTTTTTAATAATAAAATAATTTAAACTTAAAACATGTAACAAAATCAATAGTTTCATTTTTATATATTTATCTATTCATTTATTTTAGTTATTTATTTATTTCCCTACATATTTTTGCTTATCCCTAGAATCATTCCACCTTTTTTCTTTTTTTATAATTAAAGCCTTAACATTTTTAACAAACACAAGTATGTATTTATTTCCTGCATAGCTTTGCCAGTCTCTATATTAATTCTACATTCTTTCTTCTCTTATAATAAAATAATTTAAACAGATTTTTTTCTTATTATTCTTTTTCTTATAATACGATTTTAATTTACTATTTAAACAAAAACAATAATTTTTATGTATGTATTTGTTTATTTGTTCATTCATTCGTGTCATTCCCTACATAGTTTTGAACTTGAATAATTCCACCTTTTTTCTTATAAAATAATTTAAACTGAAACCTTTTTAGCATAACAAGTATTTATTTATTTTATTTCCTACATAGCTTTACCAGTCTCTATTTAAATTTTTTCTTATCTTATGAAAACATAATTTATTATCTCTTCTAACAAAATAGTTTCTTTTGATTTTTCTTCTAATTCTTTTTATTTTTTGTAATAAAATAATTTGAACTTCAGAAAAACTATAGTTTGTTTTTATGTATGCATTTATTTTATATTTTATAATTGTTTGTATATATTTTTGTTTGTTTGTTTTGCTTGTCTCTAGAATCATTCCACCTATTTCTTTTCTTATAATAAAACAAGTTAAACTTAAAACATTTAACAAAATCTGTAAGTTGGTTAGTTAATTAATTAGTTTGTTCGTCTATTTATTTATGTAGCTACTTATTCCCTACATTGCTTTATATGTTTCTAGAATCATTCCATTTTCCTTTTCTTATAAAATAAGTTAAACTGAATAATTTTTAGCAAAAAAGTATGTATGTAGTTATTTATTTAATTTACTTATTTATTCATTTCTTTCGTAGCTTTGCCAGTCTCTATATTAATTCTATATTTTTTTCTTCTCTTATAAAATAATCTCTTATAATCATTTTTTTTCTTTTTTCTTCTGATTCTTTTTATATTTTTTATAATAATGTATGTATTTATTTATTTTATATTATATATTTGTTTATTCACTACGTAGTTTTGCTTGAATTTATTTTATATAAATTATAAAATAATTCAAAAACATTTTTAACAAAAACAAGTATTTATTTATTTATCTATTTTCTAAATAGCTTTGCCAGTTTAGATTTATTCTACATTTTTCTTCTCTTATAATAAAAAATATTAAACTGATTTTATCTGTTTTAGATCTATTTGTTGTTTATTTATATCTATCTTATTTATATCAGTCTGTTTGTTTTTAAGATTACATTTCTTATTTATATAGCCGTCTTGTTTGTTTGTTTGTTTTGCTTGCTTATGCAGTCAGATAAACTCGTTCAGGCTGATGGACTGATTCTGATCTGTGTTTATTTTTCTGAGAATGACCAGCTGACTGTACATTATCACTTATCTACTGTGTCATGTATTATTTGTATCATGGACACTCATTTTTATTTTGGCTTTTGTCAAGCATCTTGTTGCAGCGTGTTGCTGTCAGCTGTGTTGGTCTTAACGTTCACTTTTCTCAACAGGTAAGATGTCAGACGCCCGCGCCGTGCGAAAGCAACAACAGCTCAACAACCTGGTTGCCATGGTGACAGAGTTGGCCCATCCCGGGCACACGGTGGTGGATTTCTGCAGCGGTGGGGTAAGATGCCTTGACATTTTAAAGACGTCTTGGACTTGTTTCTGTTTCCTTACGAGTCTGCATGTGTGTCAGTAAGCATCTGTTCGCCTCCCTTGTCACCTTATGTAATCTTAGGGAGCGCTCTTGTTATTCAGCGAATACGTATAAGCCCTGGCGTTACAGCCCGTGAGCAACAGGTCAATATTTTGATGGGCGTCTGTGTTTTCGTCAGCGGACTTTGATCTGATGAGCTCTTTGAGCGATGTTTTTCCAAGATCTTTCGCAGCTTCTTCTTTCTTTATTTTCTTAGGGGCACGTTGGGATTGTTTTGGCATACACGCTTCCTAAATGTCAGGTAAGACTTTCTGATTTGTTCAAGTGTAGCAAGTTCAAGTTAAAGCAGTCAAAGATGAGAAACTAAATCTGTCTTCCTCCCCGGTGACCTCATTTGTAGACACTGGAAAAATAAACTGATTCCACACTTTTGTTAGGGTTTTTTTTTCTCCCCCTAAAGAGCTTGTTGGGAAAATTGTGCTTTAAGCAGCACGAATCAGAAAATCAACTCAGTACTTACTCCGTGTTAGAATACTCTTTAAGTGCTAATACACATTTGATGGTTCAGTGGATTATTAGATGTGCTTCATTTTCTCTGCTGATTTTCTTTGCTTTTTGTTGAAATGGCTCTTCAAAGAGCAGTTTGAGAATCAATGAGCGATTTGGAAATGAACCAGTAAACTGTAAGAGATATTATTGTATATGCGGCATGGTGAAATATCCCTTTTTTTTGTTATCGATCAGGTTATTCTCATTGAAAATAAAGAGGAGTCACTGGTCAGGGCCAGAGACCGAAGCGCACAGCTTGGATTGACAAACATCGGCTTCATCCAGACAAACCTTGACTATTTCACTGGAAACTTTAATATTGGGGTAAGTGCTGCCTAATATTATACATATGCATGATATTTGTCAGTGAATAATAAGACAGAAATCTATCTAGCAAGAATGTTAAATGTATTCACAGATGTTGTTGTTGTTGTTGTTGTTTGCAGTGCATATTTCTTAGTGCATATATCTATTTGACTCGCTATAATAATGGCAACTAATTTAGGAGGCACATTTTTATTTCACTGTTATTATTGTGTTTTTTTTTTTTTGGAGGGGGTCTGTGTGTTGGATTTGGTTCGTAAATCATCCAGCATTTGTGCTATTGTAATGAATTATCCTTTATGAGTGTGTGTGTAGTATAATACAGATGACGTCAAAAGTTTACTGTAGAAAGTTGACTGCAAAATGTTAATTATTTTACCAAAATAAGAGGGATTGTACAAAATGCATGTTATTTTTTATTTAGTACTGACCTACTGGATATTTCACATAAAAGACGTTTACATATAGTCCACAAGAGAAAATAGTTGCATTTATAAAAATGACTTCGTTCAAAAGTTTACATACACTTGATTCTTTATACTGTGTTGTTACCTGAATGATCCACAGTTTTTTTTTTTTTGTTTAGTGATAGTTGTTCATGAGTCCCTTGCTTGTCCTGAACACTTAAACTGGCCGCTGTTCTTCAGAAAAACCTTTCAGGTCCCACAAATTTGTTGGTTTCTCAGCTTTTTTGTGTATTTGAACCCTTTACAGCAATGACTGTATGATTTTGAGATCAATCTTTTCACACTGAGGACAACTGAGGGACTCATATGCAACTATTACAGAAGGTTCAAACGCTCACTGATGCTCCAGAAGGAGACACCATGTGTTAAGAGCCGGGGGGGGTGAAAACTTTTGAACAAATCAATACTGCCCTTCAGAAGCTACAGAAGATACTTACATGTTTCCCAGAACACAGAATAAGTTAAATTTACTCTTACCAAATTTAAAAAGTTTTCACCCTCCCATCCCTTAATGCATCTTTTTTTTTCGTTCTGGAGCATCAGTGAGTGTTTGAACCTTCTGTTATAGTTGCATGTGAGTCCCTCAGTTGTCATCAGTGTGAAAAGATGGATCTTAAAATCATACAGTCATTGTTAGAAAGGGTTCAGATACACAAAAATGCTGAAAAATGAAGAACTTGTGGGAGCTTAAGTTTTTTTCTGAAGAACAGCAGGCAGTTTAACTGTTCAGGACAAACAAGGGACTCATAAACAACTATCACTAAACAAAAAACACAGCTGTGGATCATTCAGGTAACAACACAGTTTTAAGAATCAAGTGTATGTAAACTTCTGAACAGAGTTGTTTTTATAAACGCAACTATTATTTTCCCTAATGGACTATATGTAAATGTCTTTTATTTGACATATCTTATTCAGGTCAGTACTAAATAAAAAATAACACGCATTTTGAATGATCCCTCTTATTTTGGTAAAATTAACATTTTGCATATTGCAGAAACTGACCCATCGACATGAGCTTATCCAACATACCCAAACAGACAATCCAGATTTGCAGTCTTTTGTAATTTTAATGCAGTTTTTCTTCAATAATTATTGTGTGAAAATGTATTGCAATCATTCATGTTTCATCTTGAACATGAAGAGTAAATATTTCATAGTGTTTCTTTGTTACATTTTTTTTTAAATCTTTGTTTCCACTTTTACATAAGATTTTAAATCACTTATTTTCCATGTGGTCTCGGACATGTGGACTCCACACTAGCCATTCATAGGTAATTGCTTTTGTTAATGTTTGCTTGCAGCGTTTGTTCTTGCTACGAGCAGCTTCAATAATTTCACACGAAGAACATACATTTTTGCCAGAAGGTATAAGTATCCCTTCATTTGCATTGTAAAGCCTCTTTAAAAGGAATGATTCTGGCACTCTGTTGTTGCAGCTTTTTCTTTATTCATCCTGCCGTCCATATTAATTATGCATTTAGCCCTCACGTTCGTCCTTCGTTTAGTTTAAAAAGCAAGTGCGTTTCTCATTTCTGCATTTTGAATGATGAAACTGACCCATCGACATGAGTTCATCCAACATACTTAAACAGACATTCAGTTAATTCATAATATTTAATTTGCTCAAGTGTTGTAACCACAAACATATGTGACCCTGGATCACAAAACCAGTCGTAAGGTTCATTTTTTTCAAAATTGAGATTTATACATCATATAAAAGCTGAATAAATAAGCTTTTCATTGATGTATAGTTTGTTAGGATAGGACAATATTTGGCCGAGATCAAAAAACAGGAATCTGAGGGTGCAAAAAAAAATCAAAATATTGAGAAAATCACCTTTAAAGTTCTTCAAATAATGTTCTTAACAATGTATATTACTAATCAAAAATTAAGTTTTCATATATTTACAGTAGAATTTTACAAAATATCTTAATGGAACATGATCTTTACTTAATTTCCTAATGATTTTTACCATAAAAGAAAAATCAATAATTTTGAGCCATACAATGTATTTTTGGCTATTGCTACAAATAAACCCCAGCGACTTAAGACTGGTTTTGTGGTCCAGGGTCACATATTAGAAACTACATAGCAAGCACTATTACGGAATCTAGTTGGGTTGTACCTGTGTTAACCGGATAGTTTACCCAAAATTGAAAATTCTGTCATTAATTACTCACCCTCATGTACTTCCAAACCCGTAAGACCTTCATTCATCTTCAGAACACAAAGATATTTTTGATGAAATTTGAGAGCCTTCTGATCCTGCATAGACCGCTGTTATGAATCTACAAGAATACTTTTTGTGTGCAAAGAAAACAAAAATAACGACATTATTCAACAATTTCTTCTCTTCCGTGTCAGTCTCTGTGCACAAAAAGTTTATCTTTGTGCACAAAAAATATTCTCGTAGCTTTATAAATTTATGGTTGAACCACTGATGTCACATGGTCTATTTTAACTGTGTCCTTACTACATTTCTGGGTCTTGAATGTGTCAGTTGCATTGCTCTTGGATTTAATAAATAATTTCTTAATTTGTGTTATAAAGATGAACGAAGCTTTTCCGGGTTTGGAACGACATGGGGGTGAGTAATAATAACAGAATTTTCATTTTGGGTGATCTGTCCCTTTAAGCACTCTTTGACATTATTTAAGACATATATTAATACTGAATTATTTATTTCTTGTACAGCACTGGCAAGTAGTATTGGCTGGTTTCAAGCAGAAATCTCTCAAAAATTTGTCACAGTTTGCCAATGTGGTAAAAAAAAATAAACTTAACGCAAGATATTTTAACTGAAAGCAGTTTTCAGATAAGAATACTGATTAATATAAACTTTTTTTTGCTGTGTAATCTTTGAGGGACACAGTTGTCTCTGTAATAAATGTGGAGGTATGTGCTCACTGCAGTTCTTGTGTTTGTTTCTGGCAGTAATGAGATGTTTGGGCCTGCAGCCCCTGGCCTCATCTCCACAGAGAGCTGCGGGTGCAGTATTGAGCTTCACACGCGGCCGAGGTTGGGGGATTATCTGCTGCCCACACTCAGGGCCTTTATCAAATCTTCACTGTTTCCCAAAACTAATACCTGCATCTCTGTGTTGAACTTCTTTTGGGCTTCCTAGCACAAGCATAAAAAATAAAAACGTGCGAGATTTGTATCGAACAGTCACCTAAAAAATTTGTCAAAATTACCATTTTAGGTTTATCTAGTTATGTGGAGATGAAATATTCCTCGATTTACATTAATAATAAGTGATAGAAGTGTAATCTGACTCTTTTAGCACCTGTGCAAGCGACATGACATTTTTTTTTTTTTTTTTTTTTTTTTTTTGACTGTACTAAAGGATAAAAAAAGTTCACATACCTGTATGTGAACTAGTATTTCAACACCCCAGGTTGCCAGTTTGCAGAAAATACAGTGTACTGCAGTCATGGAAGCCAGCAAACGAACAGAGATCCCAGATTCTACCCAACCTAAAAAGCCTCACCATCCATCTGAAACACTCTATGATCAGAGACATATTAAAATGCAGATAAATCAACTCATCAGTTTACAGCGCAAGATTTGTCGCCTTCCGTTGTCATTTGTATGTCCTCAATCTGGCAACCCATGTATATTTTAGGCCCATTTCAACTGCTAAATGTCATTATTAAATATTTTAAGTTGTTAAAAATTAAACATCTTGTGTTTTGTCATGTCACGCAGCAGTGGACAGAGAAATTACTTGTCTCTAGAATCTTGTCATATTGCGAGATTTGAGTTTCTCAAATAGACAAAGGTAACCCAATACAAAGATACATTTTTAAAAATGTGGTTTACAGGCTTGAAAATGAATAACACAGTAAAACATTTTTGTTTTGTTTCTTTATGAAGTTTGACATTCTGAATATGAAAATCACATCACTTTTTGTGTATCTTTAAAGAAGTCCATTTCCAAAACGAAGATTCACATATAGTGTACTCATCCAAGATGTCTTTCTTTCTTCAGTCGTAAAGAAATTGTTTTTTGAGGAAAACATTTCAGCATTTTTCTCCATATAATGGACTGAGATGGTGCCCCGATTTTGAACTTTCAAAATGCAGTTTAAATGTGGCTTCAAACGATCCAAAAATGCGGTTGTAAACAATCCCAGCCGAGGTAGAAGGGTCTTATCTAGCAAAACGATTGGTTATTTTCATTAAAAAGTAATAAAATTTAAATACTTTTTAATCTCAAACGCTCGTTTGGAACAGTCCAGGCAGAGTAAGACAAGACAAGCGTTTGGCATTAAAAAGCATATAAATTGTATTATTTTAATTAAAATAACCGATCGTTATGCTAGATAAGACCCTCCTTTTTCTTGTTTGAAGCCGCATTTAAACTGCATTTTGGAAGTTTAAAATCGGGGCACCATATCAGTCCGTTATATGGAGAAAAATGCTGAAATGTTTTCCTCAAAAAACATAATTTCTTTACGACTGAAGAAGGAAAGACATGAACATCTTTGATGACAAGGGGGTGAGTAAATTATTTGTGAATTGTTGTTCTGGTAGTGGGCTTCTCCTCTAAGAGTGCTCATGAAATGTTGTGACAAATTGAAAAAATGTTGACAAATTATACAAGCTAATATGGTTTACTCTATTATTATAATATTAAGCTAACAACAAGTTTAACATGAACAGTTACCAAAATGATGTTTCTCTTCTAATGTCTCAGAATGTTCTGGAATGTTCCAGAAAGCATTAGAATATTACAGAATATTACGGAATGTTACGGAAACTTATAGAATGTTCATATTCCTGCAAAAACAAAATAACTTTAAAAATATCTTTAACATTCTAAATTTGTACATAAACTTATCTGTACTAAACCATTAAAATTAATCTGACCTAAATATTTACCATTTGAAAATAAATAAATAAAAATAAAATTAAATATTGAAATTAAGGGGAAAAAATTTGTTACATTGTGTAATTAGTCATTGAACTAGTTTACGAAATTGTCTAACTTTAAGTGATACATTGGTGAATCTGTGTGCATTTGAATGATTTTTTTTTTTTTTTTTTTTTTTTTTTTTTTTTTTTTTTTACAGCAAATAGAAGTGACAGGAAGCATCGCAGAAATGTCTGTAGATGTTAAAGATTGTTAATGTGTTTGGATTGAGTTTAGAAGATCATTCCATCATCGAGGAACAGTTAATGTGAAAGCTCTGGAAAGTGATTGTGTAGTCTGTGTTGGTAAAATAAGACAGATTGTCTTGCTGTTTAGAGAGAAGGAGCTTCACATTTGTATTTTCCCTTGTCATTGAGTTTCTAAAATCTTGTATTATCTTACAAAATGCACATTTCATTAGCATAAATGATTAAATGGCTTTGCTTGCTAAAACAGCACAGCCAGAACTGTGCGCAAACTGATACATATTGTTTCCCAGAGGGTTAGATATATGTGAAAATAGCTACTATTCCTTTTTTAAGACAGTCTGTAATAAGGCTTGTAGCTACACCAGGAAAAAAATGACTAAACGTGGGTAATGATGTGAAAAGAGAAGTTATGGGCTGTTTGCGCAAACTTGATTTGTTGTACCTGTTGAATGATGGTGAAACAAGCACACTGCTGTGTTCTGTTGGCTGTGAATAATGAACTTGCATCGTAGTCGTGAAGCTGTGCCTTCCACACCTCGGGCGAACTACTTAATTATAAAGACAGAAAAGTTTTTTACCCCCATTGAAGGGAAGAAAAAGAAACATCATCAGCAAAAATGAGAAAAGAAGAGAAATATGCTTTTGCAGCATGCTTTATTATTTTGCTATCCAACGCTGAATAATTTATCAGAGAAAAAAACTAGCATTGAGGTTGACATTAAGCTCTTTGTCAATGTCTTGTATTTCCAATGCTTTCAAAAAAACTTCTATTTATTTTGTTTGTTGAATCCTTCAGGACAAGAGACCACACAAAACTGATACGAATTCCACTTTATTTGCTTGCAAAGGAAAAACAAACTTGAGCTTTGTAACACACTGCTTCTTTCCCATGCTAAACAACATTCATCTGATCTCTTGGGAGACGGCCCACCAGCTTTGTCTCATTATGACTGTAAATTCGTTCTAGAGACGGAGCATCCGACATTCTGGCGAAAGACTTGGAATGACTGTGGTGTGTTTTTCAACCTCTTTCCATTTGTAAAGAATAGATTCTGGCCTAATCGCTATACCAAAGAATGCCAGGAATGATTTCATCATGTTAAGCTCAAGTGTGATTTGCTTTTATAGTGTTATTACCATAGTGAACGTTCACCCAGAGATATTAAAAACAATATTTTAAAGTGAAACAGTTATTTTCTATTGATCTGTTCTGTCTAAAAAAGACTTTCTTTTTTTCTTTCTTTCTTTTTATTTATATATTATATTATATTGTATTATATTATATTATATTATTAAATAAAATTAAATTGTTTAGTTTTGGTTTGGATTTTTATTTATTTATTTTTTTAAACATGCTTTGGTTTCTGTTTTCATTTTTTTATTTTTTTTATTTTTTGTGTTGATGTTTTTGTCCTGTTTTGTTTTTTTTTGTAGTGTTTTTTTTGTGTTTGATTTGGTTTTGTTTGGCTAACTTTGCTTGTTTGGTTTGTTTGGGTTGGTTTAGTTTGGTTTTGTTTTGGTTTTGTTTTGTTTGGCTTAGCTTGGTTTGGTTTGGTTTGGTTTGATTTTGTTTGGCTTTATTTTTATGTTTGGTTGGGTTTTGTTTGGTTTGATTTGAATTGATTTTGTTTTTAGTTTAGTTTGGTTGTTTAGTTTGTTTTGTTTTTTGTTTAGCTTGACTTGGTTTGTTTTGTTTGGTTTTGGTGGTTTGTTTGGTTTTGCGTTCCTCGGTTTGGTTTGTTTAGCTTGGTTTTGTTTTGTTTGGCTTGTTTTGGTTTGGTTTTGTTTGTCTTTATTTTTATGTTTGGTTGGGTTTTGTTTAGTTCGGTTTGATTTTGTTTTTAGTTTAGTTTGGTGTTTGGTTGTTTAGTTTGTTTTTTTGTTTTGTTTGGCTTGACTTGGTTTGTTTTGGTTTCGCTTGGCTTAGTTTTGTTTGGGTTGGTTTGGTTTGTTTAACTTGGTTTTGTTTGGCTTGTTTTTGTTTTGGGGTCATTCCAGCTGGAATCATCAAATTTTGGAAAAGTTCCCCACCTGACCTCCTCAGATTTGTCTGAAAAAAAATCCATGTGATGGGTAATATGCCCAATAGATCATATACAAAATTTCAGATTTCTACTGTGCGTACTTTTTTCACAAAAAATCTGTAAAAAAGTTTGTTTTTTACCCCGTTTTGGCATCACAGTCTGAGTGACCATGTTCAGACTGAAATATCTCCAGAACTAGTTGTGCCAGGTCCATGAAATTTTCTGGGCTAAGAGTCCTAGTCCAGAACTGCATGAATTACAACTCACAGCATTGTTACTGAATTTACACCTGAATGCTGGCCCTCTACTTTTTTTGAAACTATTACTTTAAGGGTTTTTAGATGTCCATAGAAACCTCAATTTTCAATGTATAAGCATCAAACTTAGTAAATGGTCTGATATGTACCATGTCTTTCACATCCTTTGATATCAGACAATAGAGTCTGATGGATGTTGAGATATTAAGGTCCTAATATGGAAAAAAACTAATTTACACCAATGTTCAGAGCAATATTTCCCATGAATGACACTAGGTGTGAACATAAAACTTGTTTTTTTGAAAGAGCATATTGTTATTGATAAAATATAAAAAAATTAGGATGGGGTTTTGCCTCATTTTTCTGTAATGATTTTTTTAAAACTCAGAGTTTCGTCACTGATCCTATTGTTCACTTTTGATATTCAACTTGGTATGGGCATTTCAACAGAATTTATTAATTTTCCACTTATACAAAAAATACAAAATACAAAGACAAATGAAAATGGATGTATTATTCACTGGATTGGGTGGAACATCAAGATTAGGTACTTATGTTGCATTCCATTGAATGTCGGTAGTCGGTGAATCCGAGTTAGTTCTCCCGATGTCCGTCGTAAATGCGTTCCATTGTAACAGTTGGCAAAAATATGGATGCCTATGCATAATTCCAACCGACTCGGTCTGCACTGAACTGGGCCGAGTGTGTGTTTCGGAACCCCAACGTAAGTGACCGTTCCATTGCACTTTCCCGAGGTGGAGGTCGGATTTCCTCGAGTCCCGAGCACAATGGAATGCTGCATTATAGCATTAATTTAGGCATATGAGTTCAAAATAGCTGGTACTACAGTAGTTGTGAATGTCACACAACAATGATTTTTTTTTAAATTATTACAGAAAAATGAGGCAAAACCCCATCCCAATTTTTTAATATTTTATCAATAAGAACATTTCATTCAAAAGTTTCATGTTCACACCTGGTGTCATTCATGGGAAATATTGCTCTGAACATTGGTGTAAATGAGTTTTTTTTTTTTCAATTTTTGGACCTTAATATCTCAACATCCATCAGACTCTATTGTCTGATGTCAAAGGATGTGAAAGACATGGTACATATCAGACCATTTACCAAGTTTGATGCTTATACATTGAAAATTGAGGTTTCTATGGACATCTGAAAACCCTTAAAGTAATAGTTTCAAAGAAAAGTAGAGGGCCAGAATTCAGGTGTAAATTCAGTAACAATGCTGTGAGTTGTAATTCATGCAGTTCTGGACTAAGACTCTTAGCCCAGAAAATTTCATGGACCTGGCACAACTAGTTCTGGAGATATTTTAGTCTGAACATGGTCACTCAGACTGTGATGCCAAAACGGGGTGAAAAACAACTTTTTTTTTTACAGATTTTTTGTAAAAAAAAAAAAAAAAAAAAAAAAGTATGCACAGTAGAAATCTGAAATTTTGTATATGATCTATTGGGCATATTACCCATCACATGGATTTTTTTCAGACAAATCTGAGGGGGTCAGGTGGGGACCATTCGATGATTCCAGCTGGAATGACCCTTTGTTTGTCTTAACTTTTATGTTTGGTTGGGTTTTGTTTGTTTTGGTTCGGTTTGATTTTGTTTTTAGTTTAGTTTGGTGTTAGGTTGTTTAGTTTTTTTTTGTTTTGTTTGACTTGGTTTGTTTTGTTTGGTTTTGGTGGTTTGGTTTTAGCTTGGTTTTGTTTTGTTTGGTTTAGCTTGGCTTTTTTGGTTTTGTTTGGCTTCTTTTTTTTTTTTTGTTTGGTTTGATTTTTGTTTAGTTTGAAGTTTTACTTTAGTTTAGTTAGTTTTGTTTGTCCTGGTTTGGTTTGTTTGGTTTTGTTTGGTTTGCTTTTGTTTCGCTTAGTTTGGTTTGATTTGATTTTGTTTGTTTTGGTTTTGTTTCGTTTCATTTGTTTTTGGTTTGTTTTGTTTTTTTGGTTAATTTTGTTTGGTTTGTTTTTTTATTCATTTTTTTTTTTTAAGATCTATTTTTTGGCATTTTTGCCTTTATTGTGATAGGACAGATCAGAATTGACAGGAAGTGAAGTGGGAGAGAGAGGAAGGGTGGGATCGGGAAAGGTCCTCGAGTTGGAATTCGTGGAGCGTTACGACGCTGTATGTCGGTGTGCTGCCCACAAGGCTATCTTTTTTTTATTTTATTTATTTATTTATTTGTTTGCTTTGCTCTGATATGAAAACAGTTCACTGGTGCACAAGAAACATAAAAGCTAACCATAATCACACAGTTCAAAAAGACATTATGATGTGGTTTCAGTATATTTATACTTTACCTACCTAGTCGAGCTCTTTTATTATTACCATAAGTATATTGTTATTATATCTCATATTCCTTTATCATCCTATCAATATATAGCTACATAAAAGTAATGTATTGTATCAGTACTTGAGAAAAATATCTTTTTTTCAGGTCTTCTATATCTTGCATTAATGCAGGATGCTTTTTCATTTTGCCCTTGGCGGTAGTTGACTTGTCTGTGATTTGCTATATTTATTCTTTCTTTCATGTTGCAAAAAAAGGCCTTATTCTCATACTTTGTACCTGAAGTCCTACAGTAACTGTGCATTAAATCTTTAAAGTGTCTTGTCCAACATTGTCAGAATTCCTGTGAATTACATCAGTAAATGGTCATTTAAAGCAAAGTTGTACTTTAACCAAACATCTTCTGAAAGTGTCTCCTACCGTATTTAGGAAACACTATCTGAAGTATTGTTGTTTTGTTGCATCATTGCTAACTTTAGAAATTCACCTGCTGACGTCTTCAAAGCTTCAGGTTTTCACGGTCAATTTTGCTTGTTGTGGTGAAGCGGTGTTCTGTTGTCAGCTTCAGACGTGACTGGATGGCCCCGTTATGAGATGGTGGTCTACTTCAAAGAGCCGAAACCCTGCGTTAATGGATTCTGATTAGTACATAAGGGTGGCCCTTGAATACTCAAACACCTGCCCAGGGTTTTTGAGAATGGCTTTACTCCAGATCCTGTTAAAAAGACATTATGAATCATTTCGGTCTAATTAGTGTCTCGAGAACTTAATTACAATCCACACTGGACGCTTTGCCAATATTGCTTTTTCCTAATTTATTCCGTCTCTCCTTATAAAATGTCAGCTAAGGCTCTGTGTTTTCCCACGCAGAGTTCACAGACATATTTCCTCTTCTATGGCAACTCCAAGCGGCGTGTAAAGCGAATCCGCTGAGATTTGGCCACATTTCCCGGAAAACTTCTTATGGGGGATTTGAAGGGTGTTAATCCGTGGATTTGGTCGGCTGTGCACACACACGCTCGCTGAGACAACAGTTTGCATTATTTGTTCCAGTTTCTCACCCTAACAGTGACGGATACAAGCACTGGTCCGTGAGCCAAGCTGAACGCTTGATCTTCACTTGAGCTTCTGTGAGGACATCTAAGACTTTTCTTCACCCTCCATCAAGCTGTTCGATCCACTTTTCCTGCTAATAGGCAGAGAGACGTCCGCTGTCATGCGGTGTCACAGCGGCGGGGTATGACTGCCGCGCTCTCGCTCTGTGCCTGAGCCACTAACAGATCAATGAGAACACGGCTAGATACAGAAAGGTGGAAAGAGCTTTGAGACGTGTGGAAATGTGGTCAAGGACAGGTGGAAAGCAGTGTGAAGAGTTTAATCCGGTTTTTAGTTGTCATGCATTGATTTACGCCACAGAAATCCATACACACATTTGCAGTGATGTAACACGTTTTATGAGAGTACAATGACGCATTCGTGTGGTGCTGTAGATGTAGGAGCTGACCTCCGAAGAGAAGAAATTGTTGAAGAAAGTTGTTTTTTTGTTTTCTGTGTGCACACAAATTATTCTCGTAGCTTCATAAAATTAAGGTTGAACCACTGATGTCACATGTCGTTACTACCTCGCGTTGCTGTCTATGCAGGGTCAGAAAGCTCTCAGATTTCATCAAAACTATCTTAGCTTGTGTTCTGAAGATAAATAAAGGTCTTGGAATGACATGAGGGTGAGCAATTAATAACAGAATTTTCATTTTTGGGTGTTTCATCCCTTTAATAATCCTTTCAATTTTGTTTATAGACGTTTTTCCTGAATGCGGAAGTCACGCCGGACTCTTAACCGGAGGATGCTTTGCATTTCCGGTCTCCAGTGTTTCAAGTCAAATTAGCATATATTCCGAGCTGATAATCTAATGTTAAACCTGTTTAAATGTTTTTAAAAAGCACATGGCTCCATGACGGCATCACTTAGCAATATTACAATGACCGTCAGTACCTCGTTCCTCAGTTTATTGTGTGTGTAGATGACATGAAGCTGCCAAAGTTAGCTACATTAAAAACAGATGGGTGCTATTTGAATGGGTTCCTATGGAGACTGGAACAGAAGAGCATCCAATTGGAAGTTAAAATTCGTAATGGCGGCGCTCATCGTTTACTCAGGAAAAAAGTCTATACCTTGACATATTTTTGATTTAACAAATACAAATTTTAAAACTGGTAGTTCCGGTCCTTGATTCTGATTGGTTGAGTTGTGTTCGAAGCTGTTGTAAATTACTCTACAAACATAAACCTTTATTTACTTTTGTGTGTTGCTTGGCAACCACTTTGTTACAGCCACAACTGTTTCTGAGGAACATTGTTTGGTGGGAGAATATTGTTTTTATTAATATCATTGCACTTGAATTGCTCTCTTTTTTTTGTGCTCTGCTTCACATCTTGCCTAACTGCGTTCCTTAGCTGTTATAAATTCACTGTAAACCACAGCTTCTTGGGGCTTATTGCTTTAGTATAGAAGTCGTGTGTTTAAGTCATTGTATGTATGAATTGCATTAAAATTAATTTCAGGTTGATTTCATAACAATTCAGAAGTTGGGGTCATTAGGTTTTTTTTTTTTAAAAGAAGAAATTAATTTTATTCACCAGGAATACATTAAATTGATCAAAAGTGATGGTAAAGACATTTATAATATTACAAAAGATTTCTTTTTAAAATATATGCTGTTACGAAAAACATGTATTAAGCAGAACATATGTTTTCAGCTGTTTTGTGCACCAAATCAGCATACGTGACCATATATTTGTATATTTGTAGCAATAGACAACAATACATTGTATGGGTCAAAATTATAGATTTTTCTTTTATGCCAAAAATAATTGGGATATTAAGTAAAGATCATGTTCCATGAAGATATTTTGTAAATTTTCTACCGTAAATATATTTAAACGTAATTTTTGATTAGTAATATGCATTGCTAAGAATTTGCACAACTTTAAAGGTGATTTGCACCCTCACATTCCTGAATTCTAATAGTTGTATCTCGGCCAAATATTGTCCTATCCTAACAAACCATACATCAATGGAAAGCTTATTTAGTCATCTTTATTCATTTGACTTTATAGGTGATGTATGCATCTCAATTTAAAAAAATTGACCCTTATGGCTTGTTTTGTGGTCCAGGGTCACATATTCGAATGATTTCTAAAAAATCATGTGAAATGGTTATTTTAAATTGTCATTTTTTCACAATATTACAGTTTTTTTTACTTGTTTTACTGTGTTTTTGATTAAATAAAAGCCTTGGTGAGCATATAACATTTTAATCTAAAAACATTTAAAAGTTTGAGGCCAGCAAGATTTTTTTTAATGGTAGTGTATCTGGAAAAAAATTGCATTGATCAATTTATCCAAAAATGACTTTCTTTCTCGGTGGTAGGTTGTTTACCAACTTTTGATTAAGAACCAGCGTGACTGGTGTCTTGTCTATTTCAGGTGGCCCTGCATGCGTGCGGAGTGGCGACAGACATGGTGTTGGATCGCTGCCTCCAGGCGCGGGCGGGATTTGTGATTAGTCCGTGCTGCTACGGGTTCATTCAAAACACACTCAAGTTCAACTTTCCCAAGAGGTGAAAACTATGTTTCTCTCTGACTTTTCTCGCTCGCTAGCTCCCTTTTCATTTGTTTGTCTAATTCCACAGTACACAATGACAGTGTAGATCTGTAATAATCCACGGTATTAAACGGTAAGCCCTGTATACTCTGAAAAAATACTGACAGGAATGAATGAGGACGATCAAAAATAGCTAGTCATAATAAACCTTCAGTATTGCGTCTATTTCTGTCTTTCTCTTCACATCAACATTCTCAGAATTGAACGCCCTGTATCAACAATCACAGCTGAGCCTCGTTTAATGTTGGCAAGAACATGTAAAAATGAGGTAAAATGGAGAGAGAGAGTTTGATAATGTCCTAACAGTGAGAATAGCTTTCGAGCAGTCATCGGTTTTCTCCCCAATCGCAAGCTATCACTCTCCAAATCTGGCGTAAACTTTCATTTAATCTCAGACAGGAATTTTGCCGCAGGGCATGAGCATCAGGGTGGCAAGAGCAGCGAGCGCAGGAAATTATTTTTCCGTGGTTGTGTTCACCGTGTTGCCATGACAGTGATTTGTCATTTGTGGCATTCGACAGTAGGCCAGAAAGGGCGACCTGATGACAGACAGTTAATGTAGCAAACATTACCTACCACACACATAATCTCCAAGAGTTTCAGAGCTCTTCTTTATCATGCAACTGTTACATGAGACATCCGGCTGTGTTTACACACGGCTTATTTCCGCAACCGAACCGCTACATGCTTCTGTGTCTGTAGAGAATGTTTTCAGCGTCTCCTTTGATCCGGATAGACTGTCCTCTCCTTAAACTTGTTTTTTCCTCTAACGAGTCATGTCATTTTTCATTCGCGCCTCAGTGTGTGTGTGAGTTCATTAAGTCTGCCCCCCTCTGTCTCTCTCCACAGCGCGAGGTTTGCGGAGACTTTGAGCTATAAGGTAAGTGTTTCAGCACTCGCTTTCACTCTTTTCATTATCGCCTACATGTGTGGGACGTCACACTGCCTGGTTCTTAGTGCGAGGCTCTTCTGGGAAAACTCCACAGGAGAGCCTCATAATATGCTTCTTGTATGTGAGGAGCAGCGTTTAGTCATGCTCAGCTCATGACTGACAGGAGGACATGACACTGTATTTAGAATGAGTCTTATTAGCCTGATACTAGAAGCAGATATCCAGACCTTGTTTTTCCAATTTAAAGGGACAGTTCACCCAGAAATGAAAATTCTGTCATTTATTACTCGCCCTCATGTTGTTACAAACCCGTAAGACCTTCATTCATCTTCAGAACACAAATTAAGATATTTTTGATGAAATGCAAAAGCTTTCTGACCAGTTGTTTTTTTAGTATTTACTTTTTTATATTTTATTATTTTAATTTTAGTTTTAGAAGTTTTGTTATATGCATTTATCATTTTTTATTAGTTTGCATCTTCTTTTTTTTCTGTTTATTTAGCTTTAATATATATTTCTGTTTTGGTTACTTTTCTGTTTAATTCCTTCTATTTTTTTCTGCTTTTTTGTAACATTTATTTCAGTTATTTGCCAAGGAAGTATAAATCATTTTTATCTAACACCAGTTTTAATGTTTTTTTTTTTCTGCTCACCAAGCCTGCATTTATTTGATCAAAATATAACAAAAGCAGTAATATTGTGAAATATTTTTTACTATTTAAAATAACTACTTTCTATTTGAATATATTGTAAAATGTAATTTATTTCTGTGATCAAATATAAATTTTCAGCATCATTACTCCAGTCTTCAGTGTCACATGATCCATCAGAAATCATTCTAATATGATGATTTGCTGTTCAAGAAACATTATTATTATTATTATTATTATTATTATTATTATTATTATTATTATCAGTATTAAAAAACGTTAAGTACTGTTTTTTTCAGGATTCTTTGATGAATAAAAAGATCCAAAGATCAA
Source organism: Labeo rohita (assembly GCF_022985175.1). NCBI lineage: Eukaryota > Metazoa > Chordata > Actinopteri > Cypriniformes > Cyprinidae > Labeo > Labeo rohita. The sequence continues at coordinate 17,531,749 of NC_066869.1, forward strand.
CATTTATCTGAAATAAAAAGCTTTTGTAACATTATACACTATACTGCTCAAAGGAGTGAGTATAATTTTTTTTTATTATTATTATTATTATTATTTTTTTTTTTTTTTTTTTTTGAGAAGGAAATTATAGAAATGAATACCTTTATTTATGAAAAGTGATGATAAAGACATTTATAATGTTACAAAAATATTTCTATTTCAGATAAATGCTGTTCTTCTGAACTTTCTATTCATCAAAGAATCCTGAAAAAGTTATACTCAGCTGTTTATTATAATCATACTAATAATAAAATAATAATAAAATCAGAATATTAGAATGATTTCTGAAGGTTCATGTGAGTGGAGTAATGATGCTAAAAATTCAGCTTTGAAATCACAGGAATAATTACATTTTAAAATATAATCAAATAGAAAACAGTTATTGTAAGTAGTAAAAGTATTTCAAAATTTTAGTTTTTGCTATACTTTGAATCAAATAAATGCAGGCTTGGTGAGCAGAAGAGACTTTAAAAATCACATTAAAAATCTTACTGTTCAAAAACTTTTGACTGGTAATGTATTTCTAGATCTAGAATATAATCATGCAGAATAAGTCATAAATACGTGTTTTATAAGTACTAATAAAAAGCTAATTTTCTACATAACTAAAGAGTACAAAATATAAGCTGAGATTAATCTCCATCAGCTCTTTGCTTTCTGAACCAGCTTTGTGAAAATGTTACAGCACACAAACATGCCACAGATTCTGAGGAGTGGAAAACATCTGTCCATAAGCCAATGTTTTTCCTCCTCTTCACTGTTGATTTTCTCAAGCTCTGCTAAAATAGGTTATTCCTGGGAATAGAGTGCTCGTGTAGTTGCACGTTGTATTTTTCCCAGTCTTATCTCCAGGCGCTGACGGAACAGTGAGGCAGAAGTGTGAGTAATGGATGAGGTTAATCAGTCGTATCTTACCGTCATCAGTGTTCGCTCGACTCCTGCATCTGCCCCTCTCACACTGCGCTCACGGCCCCTGCAGAGATATCACCTACATAGGGGCCTACAAGAAACAGACAGTTCCCTCGGCATAGATCTAGGCCAAACAGACATTTAATTAGTGCTGTTTGCTTAGACAAGCATCACTTTTGCTATTAGTGTTGGAATTTGAACAAACCGAATTATGAATGAAACTGTTTGGACTTGTTGAGGATACTTTAGGTGTGATATTAATTTCCTAAGAAATGACAGACCTGGCAACCACCATTAACACTTAAGCAATTTTGGCACGGGTAAATTTGATCTCCACATAGTTGCATATACTGTTCTTTCTGGTATGTTAAATTTGAATGGATTATTCATTTAAAATCGCAGTGCAGTGAGTGCATTGATAAAATGATTTCAATGCATTGAAACTGCCTACAGAAAAATCTATTTTATTTTAACTGTTAGGACTTTGAGTTTGATTTGTTTTAAAATGAAATTAAGAATGATAGATTTTGTCCAAGCTAGCATAATCGACGCTGTGTTTCTCATCGAAAGTGTTTATAGAAACAGTTTCCTGTGTTAAAACTTGTTTTTGAGACGATATCCTGAGTTATAGCATTGATCACAGCGATTAGCCTAGAGGATTAAACTTGATAGGTGGAATCAATCTGCCAAGGCTGTTACGTTCCTTTCCATCAGCACTTGTTTCATTCAGTTAATGCAGAATAATGGTTGCTTGGAGCCGTTGTTGGTCATCAACAGCAGAGGAAGTCATTTTGTGGCACATCTTGCACTGTTCCCTGCAAAAAATGCAATTAGAGTATATTGATTAATATAAAATAAACTGGGTGCAGCTTTCCTCTGTGTTTCCCTTCAATGGCTGGTTGTAACGGTTGATAAATGGGCTATTCCCTCACCACTACCCTAACGATCTGATTCATCAATGTTTCTCTGCAATTCACGCTGGCTGAGCCGCACGCGTGCCGTTTTTCAGATATTTGTGTGCGTGTACGTTTATGTGCAAGTGTGTTTATTGATGTGTCTGCATGTGTTCGGTATGTTAAAGTGTTGTGTTTTCCACAGGAGCACATGATCCTATGCAGGTTTGCGGACCAGACGGCTGTCAGTTTACCCTCAGAACGACGATTAATTGGTAAGATGGTTGTTTCTTTTAACAGGTTCTCAGAGGTGTTGTGTCTGTTTTGTTTTAGGAGGGGAAATTCCTAATAGAGATTGTCCATCTGGCTAAAATTTGAAGGCCAGAATAAGCTGCAGAGTTGAAGAGACTTTATGGCATAGTCAAAAGTCTGATGGTGTGAGACTATTACCATGAGCTAAAATGAAATGTGTTTATATATTATATGTGATCCTGGACCACAAAACCAGTCTTAAGTAGCACAGGTATATTTGTAGCAATAGCCAAAAATACATTGTATGGGTCAAATGATCGATTTTTTTTTTTGCCAAAAATCATTAGGATATTAAGTAAAGATCATGTTCCATGAAGATATTTTGTCAATTTCCTACAGTAAATATATCAAAACTTAATTTTTGATTAGTAATATGCATTGCTAAGAACTTAATTTGGACAGCTTTAAAAAGCGATTTTCTCAGTATTTAGATTTTTTTTTTTATTTTTTTTTTTTGCACCCTCAGATTTCAGATTTTCAAATATCTCGCCCATCTCGGATGTATAAATCTCAGTTTCAAAAAAATTGACCCATATGACTGGTTTTGTAGTCCAGAATCACATATACTGCAATACAAGCAGGAAAAAAACAGCTGGACGTATATGTCCACTCTTAGGTGAAAATGACGCCGTCATTACAGCTTCCCAAAGGGTTTCAACATTTTTTGATAATTATTGGCCTAGAGAGAATTGAGGCAACGTTGTCCAGAATGAGTTCTGTTGTATGATACAAATATTGTGTGTATGTGCAAAAAACTGTGCGACGTACAATTGTTTATGCCCTTGAAATATGTGATATCGCCCCCAGTGGCTGATTGTTTTTTTTTTTTCCAAATTTCTCTCAGACATTTGGGGATGTGAGTCAAACAGGTCCACTTAGTTTCGTTTCGATCTGCGTCCATTAACCTTGTCTTTGGACGGCCTCCATTAACAGCCATGTTTTTGGAGATACGCACCTGTCCTTGTAGACACCCGTGGCACTTTGGACCAAGACGGTGCACACAGAGTTTCATGTTCATAGGACAAATAGCCATTTCTGTTTTTTTCTCTCTTATAGCCCAAGTGGCCAAACTCCGCAATTTTTTTTTTCCCTGTGACCTCAGATTGAGCACTTACATAAATATTTATAATATATATAATATAGGATATAACTCCTAAATGAGTTTGGCATGAGATATCTCTATCCATTCAGGAGTTATAAGCATTTTACTAAAAGTGGCCCTGCCCTTTTCGAAAGTCGAAAGTTCAATTTTTTTTTTTAAATAATTACTGATATTCTGATACTCTCCAGAGAATCTTTGTGCACTGGTCTGGTTCCGATCAGGTAAAAAACTTATTGACTAGTTCGCAAAAGTAGGTTTTTCAAAAAATCCAAAATACCTGAAAATTTCACAGGCTCACGATCGAATCTGGTCATGCATGCATTTTGTTCTCTGTGAGCCAAGGATTCCAATGACATAAGACACTTAAGCTTGCGACTGATGATTTAGGAGTTTTGATTTTGTGTAAGATTTTTGATTTCAAAAGTGCAATTTCATACTTTTGTTTGCTGTAGCACCCCTGTCAGGCCAGTTGGGGTGATCCTTGGTCACGTTGTTGGCGGTGTGAGTACTACCATCCCTCCAAGTTTCACGTTTCTGCGACTTACGGTTTGGTCTGCACTATCAGTTTTACGTGGAGATCACTGATCTTTGATGATTCTAACAATTACAATAAGGTTTCAGCACTACAAGTTTGAACCCCTAAAAACGACACAAACAACAAAATTACTAAATTACTACAGCTAGTGGTTGAAATGGGTACTGTAGTCCAAATTTAAAATATTAGAGAGCATTGTGTCTCCCACCCCTCCTCCTCAGATTCAACAGATGTTGCCAGATTGAGGATACGAAACAGGAACAAGCTCTAAAGTGATGAGTTGATTTATCCATGTTATCTGGTCAAAGAGATTTTTAGATGGATGTCTAGGCTTTTTAGGTCGGTTAGAATCTGGGATCTCTGACCCAGTTTGTTTACTGGCTTCCATGGCTGCGATATGCTGTTTTTACCACCTACTGGGAACCCGGGGTGTCAGAATTCTGCAGGGTAAAATGGCAGTGAGTGGAGTTACACAGATCAAAACAAAAACAGACATTCCGACATGGAACATGCATTTTAAAGTAGAATATCTGTCTGTAGCATTATTTTTCAGAGAAATAAATTTGTGTGTTTCAAAAATGTATGCACACATTATGGTATTTTTATGCTTTAGTACAGTCCAAATAAAAAATACATAGAGCACCTTTAAAATAAAAATTGAAAATATACAAATTAAAAACAAATTTAAAATGTTAATGAAAAATTAAAATAGTGTATCAGTAATACTAAAATAACACTGCTCAGTATTGTTTTTTGCACCAAAGATGAGCGTAATGGTTCAGTGTAAACATGAAAATTCTAGCTGATAGATTGCAGCAAAGTTAATTGTTTGCATTTCCATTGGACTTTTAAAACCTTTGTAAATGTTTCTCTGGCCCGAAAGCACTTGTTAGGTTACCAATAAACCCTTATGAAGCATTTCAGTTTACTATAAACATTGAGTCTCTAACAATGTATAAAACACTGTAGCGAGAACATACACAGACACCTACTCTGTGACCTTTCTCTCTCTCTCTCCGTCAAATTTCTCAGCACACGCATTCAGCCTCACAGTCTCATCGCAGTCTCGCATAAATCTGACGCCACTGTCATCTTGCCTTCCACTGCCCATCTTTTATAGCTGGCGAGATGACAGCCTCTCAGCCTTTTCAGAAAACACATGCTAACCAGCGCCGATGCCTCTGCCGTGATAGTCAAAGCTGTGGAGACTTTCCAAAGGCTTTCAAAGGCAGATATATTTTGAGTTTAGATGAGCTGTTAATTATAGTTTGATAAGATGATAAAGTTTGTTTTAAAGTCTTTTCAAAAGGCACTGTGTTAAGTTTTACTGTTTTATCCCTGAGATAACAGAGTATCTTTAAAGAAATGTCTGTAATTAAAGTCATTTGAAATTCCACTTTGAAAGAAGTTTTGAAAATTAATTTATGAAATGTAAAAGATTGTTCCATTCATCAAATAATCCTGAAAAATTAAAAAGCATAACCGTTTTAACATGGTTAATAATAAGAAATGTTTCTCGAGCAGCAAGCAAATCAGCGCATTAGAATGATTTCGAAAGGATCGTGTGACACTGAAGACTGATGTAGTGATGCTGAAAATCACTTTGATCACATGAATAAATTTCCTTTTCAAATAAATATTTAAAATAGAAAAAGTTGTTTTAAATTGTACTGCTTTTTTAAAAGAACTGCAGCCTTGATAAACATTTGAAAATTCTTTCAAAAACAAAAAATGTTACCAACCTCAAACTTTTGCAAACTCGTGTAACTTTTACACTGCATCTGCAAGGCTGCCAGAAATAGCTTGTTTAACCACCTTGAAGAATAGAACTTTAAGGACGATTTAGACAACTTTTACAGCTCATTTAACACACATTTGCACTAATTGCTTAACATAAGCCGTTTATTAAAAATGTGAGCTACACATCCTTTTGGACCCTTATGAGTGTCTTGCCCTATAGACTGTCAGTGGAGCCAGATTCTTCTTCTTCTCCAAAATGAATCGCATTTTTGAGGGCCTGAACATGCCCGAAACCTCATGAAACATTGCACATATGCCAAAAAGTGGTGAAAATTTACATCTGATATGGGTTTCACAAGTGGGTGTCAAAATGGCTCAATAGCGCCACCTATAAAATTTCAACAAAGTGCCCCTTGAGCTATGCTTCACATACATGTACAAAATTCGGTAGACATACTAATACCTACAAAAACGTCCCCTGGTATGAAGTCTAAAAGCCAACAGGAAGTCTGTTATTTAGAATTTTCTCTGCAAGTTTTGTGCTGTTTTGCAGTTTTCAGGCATTGTGTTTAAACAAACTCCTCCTAGATACTTATCCCTTAAATGCATACCTCCAGGACGTCATTTTTAAGTTTGATATCAGCTTTCTTAGTATTCCTCAATCTATTCATTACAAACAATAAAACAAGAAAAAATAATAAAAGAATATCTGTTTTCTGAAGAATTTTTTGTAAAAAGTTTATACGGTCGCTAGAGACCCCGGTGTATGTAATAGTGTAGTTTATTATAATTATAGTGTATATTTTTCATGCTCAAAATTATATAAATATCTGATGACTTAATACATGCAATTCACCTTTATTCCTCAAGGTGGCACTATTTGATAGACAATAATGATGTGATGTAGAGGTCTGCGCGGGACTCTTTTTTTAGTCCCGCTCCCGCGAGGTTTTAGTCCGCACCCACCCGCTCCCGCTATATATTCACTCTTTGTTCACCCGCCGCCCGCTTGAAATTATTGTCTTCCCGACCCGACCGTTCCCGCTAAATTTTTATCTGTTTCCAGAATCTCGCATTTAAACCGAAAGAGAGAGATAAAAAAATTGTAGGTTGTACAACAATTTATTTTATTTTTATTCTTCTTGTCAAGATGCTGTTAATACGGAAAATGTGTTGCAGAAAAAAAAATGTAGAAAAAATGTACAAAATTGTAGCATACTTATTATTTTTATTCAAAATGCAAATTTGTTTTTGTCAACACAGTAGCTTAGGAAAAGAGTAGCTGAAAACAAAAATAACATCTGCAATTTAAAATTATAAGCAAAAGATCAAATTCTTTGGCTTGTAGCCATTACAAATTAAATAACTTTTAGCCTAACAATTTAACGAAAAAATGTCCCGACTTCGATTTCAACGTCTCTCCTACAAAAGAAAATATATAAATACAACAATAATAACTAGTAATAAATTAAATATTTCAAAATTGTAAGCCATTAATGAAATTAACGAAAACGTTTACTTGCTTGCAAAATCACCTTTTCCAAATTATTTTAAATTAATTTTTAATTTAAATTAATTATTTTATTTATTTGCATGCAGCGCGTGCATAACAGTCATGAGTAAAGCGCAGATATGCTGTTCAGAAAGGACGTCGGGAGCGATATATTATTAGACCGCCCGCTCCCGACCAGAGTTACCGACCGCTACCGCGTTTTGTTTGTAAATTTTTTCCCGCGTAGCCAAAAATCTGGTCGGGTCCCGCGGATCCCGCGGGAGAGCCGCGGGAATGCAGACCTCTAATGTGATGTTTCACTCGTAATTATCGCAGGCATAAAGCAAAAGAATATCATCAGCAAAAATGGAATTGGTTTGAATGGCTTTACTGCAGAGCAATTCCTATATGCAATAAAATATAAATGTCACTGTTTGTTGGTGGATGTGGTAAACAAGCTGCCAGCGATCAAACTATTGATTCTGAAGTCAGTGAAAATGATAGTTTTGTGAATATGGTTGAGATCGCGAATATGACAGATGCTGAATGTACTGTGGAAGTGTGCTCTGACGATGACGGCGATGGTACAATCATCTGCTCAAAAATAGTTGAAAGTGCATTTAGGTTTCAGTAAAATTTAGCTTTTTCTAATCCACAATTAACAGTGAGTAATGTCTTCAGCATAGATTTCTGGCCTGTGCTCAATAAAGATTACATTTCATAATTAGTCTCACTTCCAAATCTTTTCTCTCTTAATCACCAGGGAAGCGCTGTATGGGACTGGTAGACTTGGACCGTAGCTGGGCCGCCGAGACTCATGGGTATTCTGTGAGGGTGATGACCATGGTCCCTGAGGGCTGTTCGCCTAAGAACAATATGCTGGTGGGGATACCGACAAGATAACACTGACTCATGAGAAACACCCACGTCATATCAGGACTGCAAACACTGGACCTTCATGAACGGAAGTTCACTGTTTTTTCATTTATTCCATGAGATGTTTCATGTTACTACTTAAGTTTTTACCTTGGACAATTTAAATTTGTAAGTATAAGTTCATTTGAAGGAACAGTTCACCTAAATATTACAATTTTAGCATCATTCTGACCTCATATATTGTGTTTTTAAGTTTAAGTTAGTCACTCTTTTTTGTTGATTTGAACTAACAAAAAATAGCTTCTTGTAAGAAACAGATATAAAAAAGATGGTGTTTTTTTTTGCACTTTTGGGAATTTAAATCACCATCCACTTTTTTTATGCAGAACAGAAGCTTTGACATTCTGTCTGACATATCCTTTTATGTTTGACAGAAGAAAGAAAATAATTCTGATGTTGGATGACACTGGCAAGATTTAAATTTTTGGGTGAGCTGTTTGTTTAATTGATTTCCTTTGATCCAAAAGCAAGATTGCTACATTTTATTTGCACATACACACTTGAATCATCGATTGATCTAATTGTGCAATCAGTATATTTGTTTTTTATTTCAAAATTTTTAAATTGCTTTTAAACTTGACATCATCTAAACAATTAGAGTGATTTTTATTTCAGAAACGTCTTATAGATCACTCCTTTCATACTTGCTTCGCATGCCTGAGGTTTATTTGTAAAAAGAGACAGAAAGCAGCACACCCCTCAATAAATTAAACATGATTTCAAATGCTGTTTGCAAATCAGACACATTGAATTGTGTAAAACCACCTTGCGCCCTCTCCTCCACCATTATCATGTATTATGCACGAAACAAAAGAGTCTCAAAAGCCTGCTTTTCTCAAGTTATTACCAATGTAAAATTATTCATTGTAATTTGCTCTTCTCCCTCGCAAGAAAGCCGAGACGTCGCTTTTGTCTCAAAGTGTTTGATTAAAAGTATTGAAAGTAAACACGAGGAGGTATTTATCTCGATTCCCTTGTGTCAGGGGTCGGGAGAATTTGAGGGGTTAATATTTATGAAATGATGCATGCATGGATTAATCTGACCACGGTTATGAATATTTGATTAGGCCACGGCTCGCACAAATGTCAAAGCCTCACGTCGGTCTGCGGCGTACAGTGAGCTGATATATGAACTATTCCCCCGGATTTACTTTGCTGTGGAGCCATACTGTCATCAAACACGCCTCTGGTTTGCTCACTACAGAAAAGCCGCGGACTGTCACGTTTGTGATATAGAGATGAGATCTGTTCCTCCGCCGTGAGGAAGTGCACAACCTTTAAGCTTTGAGAAGCCAGGCTAGCACAGCTCATCTGAATTCTGCTAGCGGAGCCAATCTCTCTGAGTGTGAAAGACCGGAGACGGGGGCACCTTCCAAAGAGCTGGAATCATTTCAGTGGGAAACGCTGCTTTCCTCAACGATTGGCTGTGGGCCCTGGCTAAATGTACGTGAAAAACAAATAGATACAGTAGAGGATGGAATGAGGCTAGATATAACTGCATTACTGTAATGCTGACATAAAGATATTGGAAGGTTGTTTCTTTTGTCTTTTTCGATGTTGTTGGGTTTTTGTCTTCTTCTTTCTAAAGGACTACAGAATTGCTGATTTATATAATACAAAATATGATGCACTGTGCTAAAAACTGACAGTGCCAAATGCACAATGCTGAAAAACATGCCATGTAGAGTCAATACTGATGACAGAAGTGGAGGTGTAAGTAAAGTTTTGGTGTTGAGCTTTTTTTTTTCTGCTTAAAATGTTGAAAATACTACTTTATGTATACCTATTTAACATAATCTTTTGCAGTACAGGAATGTAATGTAACTACTCACATATAAGTTAAAGGAACACTCTACGGTGCAAGTCTACACTTTTTTGAAAATAGGCTCATTGTTCAACTCCCCTAGTGTTAAACAGTTGAGTTTTACCATTTTCGCATCCATTAAGCCGATCTCCGGGTCTGGCGGTAGCGCACTTAGCGTAGCTTAGCATAGATCATTGAATCTGATTAGACCGTTAGCATCTTTAAAGAGTTTAGATATTTTTCCTATTTAGAACTTGAAGGTAAGCAACCTTCAATTGACAGGCAATCTGACTAATCATAACGTAGAGTCTGTCATTTTGTTTGACAAACAAACTTGACAAGAGAGTAGATTAACTTCGGTGGACTTGAACTTAAAAATGATGTGTATTGTCTTTCTGTGGTTGAAACGAGATACCTACTTATGTTCATTCATGTTTATGTCATGCTGTAAACTAGTAAAGAGGAAGAGATGATCGGTTCACGTGACGCTTGAACTGACACATTAAAGAGCCACAAAATGTTATTTATTGTTTGAATTTTTTACAAAATGACAAAATTTGAAAGCTGAGAGAGACTGTAAGTAACCTGCACAGTCTTGTCTGTTGTCAGTTTTCTCTTTGCTCCACAATGTTTTTTTTTCCCTGTGTGAGACTGATGTGTGGTGTGAGAGCGATATGGCTTGTCAGACATACTGTAGCCACAGTAACAAAGGGGGCGGGTCTTTGCAAGTAGTCAATTGGGTTAATTGTAATTTGGATGCAAATATGGTCCTTCTCTATGCAAATTTGATTCAAATCACTCCCAGCAACCATTTTGTATTTTATGGCATTTATTGAACAGAAATACTGAATGCAGTAACCTCAGAAATCACTATTTTCTGTATAGAGCTGAGTTGCACAACAGAAACGGCGCTATGCGCAGTTACACTGCTGTTTTGCTCAAGAACCGCTTATGTGGGCGAAACAGTCCTTAAAACTCGGCACATTCCCATACCGTTCGTACAATAGAAGTGAAGTAAATGCATTAGTGCTTGTCCACATTTTCAGCAGCCCTGGTTCCAGAAAGTATTTTTTAAATTCACTTTTCCCACAGAGATTTTAAAAGCGTAAAAGCATATTTTGTTAGTGTTTCAAGGGTTCAAAGATGAAAATCCAAATCCAAGGGTCCAAATTTGAAAATTAGCTCATGATTTACTCATCGTCAAGGCATCCTAGGTGTATATGACTTTCTTTTTTCAGTCAAATCCATTTGAAGTTATACTAAAAATGTTTCTGGCTCTTGAAAGCTTTATAATGGCACTCGGTGGGTTTTTCTGCTCAACATTCAATAAGAAGTCCAATAAAGTGCATCCATCAATAATAAAACGTGCTCCATGTGGCTCTGGGGGGTGAATAAAGGCCTCTGTAGTGAGTTGATGCATTTTTTCACTTTTCTCTAGCTTGCGCTAACTGTTACACACAAGCCATTCCAGCGGATGATGTAGGACGTATGCGTTGCACATGCACTGGCTGAGAAATGACGAACACGGAAGCTTAGAGGAGAGAACAAAATAGAAGTACAAAAGCAGAAAAATGTTGATATAAGCCAAGAGGAGACTGGTTTTCCTTTTTTGTGAGATCAACAGCGTATGCACAAAGTATACGTCCTATGTCATCCGTCCGGAATGACTAGCATGTATTTCTTATGAAAACGTATTGATTCGGTTTAGGAGGCCTTTATTCACCCCCATTAGCCATGTGGATCGCTTTTTAATTATGAATGCACTTTATTGGACTTGTTTTGGACTGTTAAACAGGAACACTCACTCACTGCCATTATAAAGCTTGGAAGAGCTAGGACAATTTTTAACTCCAATTGGATTTGACTGAAAGAAGAAAGTCATATACACCTAGGGTGCCTTGAGGGCTAGTAAATCATATGCAAATTTTCATTTTTGGGTGAACTACCTCTTTAATATAAGCCATTAACAAAGCCACATGCATTGTATATTTTAATATAAATTCTAAATTGAAAATTTTGAAAATCAGGCACTCAAATCAGTACTTTAATGGCTTTAAAGGGATAGTTCACCCAGAAATGAAAATTGTCATCATTAACTCATCCTCGTTTTGTTCCAAACCTGTGTGAGGATGAGAATGTTAGTAAACAAACAGCTGAAGGTTGACTTCCATAGTACCATAAAAAATACTGTGGAACACTCTTTAAAAGGTTCCAAAAGGGGTCTTTTGCAGTCATGCTGTAGAATTTTTTTATTTTTATTTTTTGGCTCCCATTCTTAAAAGAACCATTTTTTTTTTTTTAGAACATTTTAAGAATCTAAAGAACTTTTTTTCAAATATAAAGAACCTTTTCTGCATTTGAAATTTTCCATGGACGTTCTGCATGGAACTATCAATGCCAATAAGAGTGAAGTCCATGGCTACTGTCAACTGTCTGGTCACCAGCATTCTTTAAAACATCTTTTGTGTTCAGCAGAAGAAACTCATACAGGTTTGGAACAACATGAGAATGAGTAAATGATGATTTTGGCACAGTTTGCCAGCTAACTGTCATCGCAACTCTCTGATTGGTAGAATTGTCTGTATAGCATCATGGGTAATGTAGTTTTTACGGATTCGACAAGAGCATATATTATCAACTGACCGTTTGCGAAGAGCTTGATTGACAGGCGATCTGACGAGTCATAACGGCGAATCAGCATTTTGCCTGACAAACAAATCAGACAGGAGAGTAGACCAACTTCAGTGAACTTAAACTTAAAAGATGTTGTGTATTGATGCCTTTCTGAGGTAAATATGAAAAGACGATTGGTTCACGTGTGCTGCTTCAACTGGGGCAATAGAGCGATCTGTCACGACACATTAAAGAGCCACAAAACAGCATTTATTGTTTGGATTTCTTTAAAAAAGACAACATTATAAAGCTAAGACCTTGTTTTATACTAGAAGTAACCTGCTGTGTCTTGTCTGTCAGCGTGTTGTCAGTTTCCTCTTTGTTCGCAATGTTTTTTTACTGTGTGAGAACATGATGTGTAGTGTGAGAGCGGCATTGTTTGTCAGACACAACAGTAACTAAGGAGGGCGGGTTTTTGCGAAGGGTCAAAAACTACCTTGGAACTTGGGCTTAGAAGTTTTCATTTAAAATCAGTTTCACTGGGGAGAAACCCAAATTGTTGCAGTCTATAGCTGAAATCAAACGGCTTGTTGAGGCTTATGGTTTTCACAATATAACGGATGGAAAAAGTCTTTTAGGCTTGAGTTGAAAAGGGGCCCCATGAGAATATCATATAGACTTGGGGGTGGGCATTCGACTTGGATCAGTAAGCAACCACCTAGCAACTGCCCAAAAACCTTAGCAACTGCATAACAATGAGCTAAAAACCCACTCAACACCTTATCAACCATATAACGTTCTCCTGGCAAGCACCCACAGCACCCAGCGAGATTTGCTTTCTACAAAAATGTCATTTTTTATGTCTACAGCTCTTCACATGCTTTCTACAATGCTAATTAAAGTCTGCTTGTGTAGCCAAGAACCCAAGAGGTAGAAAAGATGCATCAAGGGCTCTGAAAGCGCTTCTCTGATGACAAGTACAGACTGTGCTATTGCTTCCTTTACAGTAGCTCCTGTTTCCTCTCTACAGCTCAGATGGGAAAGTCAGTTTCTTCGGAAATATCAGAAGAGCAATGTGCAATTTCACCTATGGCAGGCTGCAAAAATTCATGAGCAAATCAAGCCGCAATCCGCCTTAAATTCATCTGTGACAAAACCTAATCAGAAAGCGCGGCAGGCTCTCCAGTTCTGAAGAGGTTGAAAATGAGTTTTTCTCCAGTGTCACCATTCATACGGGCTGCGGACGGATCTCCATGAATTTAGAGTGACCGTGTCTTTTCTTAACATATCTTGAAATGTCACTGTGTAGTTCATGTTCACTGGGACTGAAAATACACATGAAGCACATTTCACTTTGACAATGATAACAAACTTTGCAAGGCATTATGGATTTAAAACGGTGTTGTATAAAAGAGCAGAGTAGTGGTATAAGTCAAGTAGATGTAGCCATAATCATATAAAAATTAAACAAAATACTACTAAACCAAAAGCTTAAAGGCAGTTTCATTAGTCTTTTTGATCTTTTTCTTTCCTTCATCAAAATTAATGATTTCAAGAATGTATTAATGTATATTTTATTTTGAAAACCTGAAATATGATGTTTTCCAATAATACGTGAGTGGTATTGACTTTTTTTTACTTCCTTGTTCTGCATGAACACAGTCAAAGACCTGCAATACAGGACACATGCTGTGTTTCTGTACAGGAATCTTCTGTGCAGTTTAGACAAAGTTGGTAAGTATATTAATAGGAACATATTGTTTAAAAGCAAGCTGATTTTACAGTACTGTGCTCTAGTGTTACTGTACATTCACTCTGCATGCTAAATGTAGCCCAAATCTATCCCCCAGCTTTCATGTGAGAAAAATTGCATTGAATCTGACATTTCCAGATTGGATCTGGGCCACTTCTAATATATGGAAATAAATAGGACGCGTATCAAAATGTTGGCGATGTGACACGAGTGTAAACATCCAGGTAGAAATTCATTAATTTTTTTGTCAGATGGATTCTACATTTGTCATTATCAGCATCATCATCATAACAATGTTCTTGATTTACTAAGTATTTATGGTTTTATATAAATAATGAATTATGAATACAATTGGGATGGGACACTTTGGTTCACTCACAGTATGAATTTAACATAACAGGTTGTGTACTGTTACACTTCGAGTGTGGCTTTCCAATGTCTCACTATGCTCCTCTGCAATATGAGCTGTTTCCTTTCATGTTTCTGTAATATTGCACCTTTGTTAAGGTGTTGAGCATGAATATGGCACTAGACTGGTTTGAGATGGGACCAGATATAGATGTGGTCTGGCGTGCTTGCATGTCTAAGTGTTCACCTAATGAAAATGGAGTCGAAACATAGATGCTTATTTCATATGCCCTCTGACCAAAGCTATGGGGAAACTGAAAATGAGACGTAAGACTGCACACAACTCCTTGAGACATGAAACTTAAGTGATGAGTTACAACTATAAATCTTCCTTGGAGCATTTTACGTGACAAATGCAGGTGCCCTCCTGTCTCCTGTCTGCAAAAAAAACAACTACAACAGCGTTTTCTTATTAGCATCATACTGGACAAGAGATTAAAATTAAATTATTTGTTGTAAAATATAAATAATTTTACTAAAAGAAGAGGGATCACACAAAATGCATGTTATTTTTTATTTAATACTGACCTGAATAAGATATTTCACATAAAAGAAATTTACATGTAGTCCACAAAATAAAATAATACTTGAATTTATAAAAATGACCTTCAAAAGTTTACATACACTTTACTCTTAATACTGTGTTGCTACCTGAGTCATCCACAGCTGTTTTTTTGTTCAGTGATAGTTGTTCATGAGTCCCTTGTTTGTCCTGAACAGTTAAACAAATTCTTTGTTTTTTTCTGCATTTGTGTGTAATTGAACCCTTTCCAACAATGACTGTATGATTTTGAGATCAATCTTTTCACACTAAGAACAACTGAGGGACTCATATGCAACTACTACAGAAGGTTCAAATGCTCACTGATGCTTCAGAAGGAAAAACAATACATTAAGAGCCGGGGGGTGAAAACTTTTGGAATTTGAAGATCGGTAAATTTGTTTTATTTTGTCTTCTGGGAAACATGTAAGTATCTTCTTTAGCTTCTGAAGGGCAGTACTAAATGGGGAAAAAATATATATGATATTTAGGCAAAATAAAAAAAATGTATATCTTCATTCTGTTCAAAAGTTTTCACCCCTGGCTCTTAATGCATTGTGTTTCCTTTTGTAAACGTCTTTTATGTGAAATATCTTATTTAGGTCAGTACTAAATAAAACATTTTGTATGATCCTTCTTATTTTAGTAAATTAACATTTTGTAGATTCTGCAAGGTGTATGTAAACTTTTGACTTCAACTGTGTGTATATGTATGAATTGTCATATCTGTTGAAGGATTTACTTTAAAACAGCTTTTACTCAGAAATAACTAGTAAATTTCACAAATAATAAACGGAATAGAATACACAGAAACGACAAATAACACACTCAATTAATTGAGTTAATGAATGGGGAAGACACCAGAGAGGATATGATTGGCTATGACTGGTAATAATCGGCTGTGATTGGTTCATGCGATTAATCCCGCCTCTTGTGTTCGTCAGCATTCGCGAATCAGCCTGAATGAACAGCATAGGCTAATGGCCTTAATTGGAAGACTAATTTTAAAAAGTAACAACTCTCACACACTTAGATATAACCACTTTGTTACGTCAAAACAAGACTTAAACTGGCATGAAAACATAATATGGGGGAGTTTTTAGTGAGTAATGAGCTTGGTGAAATTTGAAGTAAATCTCCGTGTCTGTGACCAATATTTACCGAGCTTTGATGACTAATGGTCCGTAAAATTCAAAATAGCTAAACGTTAAATATTAAAAGAATAACTCAACATAAGTTCACAAATAAAATACATTGTTTAAATTGTTACTGCCTCGAGTTATTTTGTAATAAATGTAGGCTAAAATGTTCAAAAACACTAATATGATGAGATTCATACAGTACTTGGCTTTAATACATAGAATATTGATTATTGTTAATGTTAAGATATAAACAGTGTTGGGGAGTAACTAATTACATGTACGGAATTACGTAATTTAATTACAAAATAAATGTAATTGTAATTAGTTACAGTTACTGAGAAAAAAATGTGTAATTAAATTACAGTTACTTATGAAAAATGCCAGTGATTACAAAGGGGATTACATCTGAATTTTTTCACACCCCCACCCCCACTTACAGATTTAATTGACTTCTTTCATAAATTGCATTGACTGCTCTAAAACGAGACACCAATGTTTCAGGAGTTTAGGACACAGAATAGGACACGTTTATTCGATAACTGTTTTATTTCCTATTTGGGTTTATGCATAAACTTTATTTTTTAAGATTGTTTTTTTCCAAAGCATTGTTAGATGCCAGTGTTTCCTGTCATAACTATGCAAACATTTGATTTCAAACCTAGTATCATAGCTATGAAACTATTTCCTGTTATGATGTTATTTATGTTATGATCTTGTTATGACATATAACGCAGTGACCCGAGTTCGATTCCCGTCTTGAGGTCCTTTGCCGATCCCGCTCCCCTCTCTCCTCCCAGCTCTTTCCTGTCATCTCTCTACTGTCCTATCACAATAAAAGGCATAAAAGCCCCACAAAAAAAGTAAAAAAAAAAAAAAAAAATCTGAATTTGTGGTGGCTGTGCTTTAAATTAAATGATTACACAGCTCAGACTCATTCGGGGCAACTTAAGTCAGTGCTATATGCTTGATAATTTTTCTTGGCGAAAGCTTTGCGTTTGGTTAGTTAATAAAATGTTAAAACTTAATTCAATATTATGTGGACAATTTCTTAATTCTGTCATCCTGGTATTGTGGACTTGCTGTATTGTTTCATACAAACGCAGCTGCTGCTATTTTTTTTTTTTTTTTTTGTACACAGTAATGGATTATAAGATAACTAACAAACTAGTACTACTACTTAATTATTTATGTGGTGAAATGTTGTGTAAAAAAAGTGTTATGACTGCACTGTATCCCTAAAATGTCTAGTTTGAACTTGCCGTTTGCTAGCAACTGATTTCTTCATGGAAGCTTTGCGTTCAAATATTTCAACTCAGATCAGTGTTTCGTGTCTAATAATTTTTGCCACGAAACATCTAAATAATCTATCAAGTAGCTGTGTAATAAGTGAGATAATGTACATTCAGCCAGTTGTTATTGCAAAATAAAGATGTATATTATCCCTTACTTATTATAATCTTAATTCAAGTCATAAAGGATTTAGAAAGTGTGACAGTAATCAGTGTTGAGTGCTGCTGTAAGGTTAAATCTGCCTGGTTTAAATGTTTCAAAATGATTAACAGTTGAAAATATCAGAAATTTAGAAAGCTAATTAAAAGTAATGTTACATTACTTTAATGAAGTAATTGAAAAGTTACACTACTTATTACATTTTAAATCAAGTAACTTGTAATCTGTAACCTGTTACATTTCCAAAGTAACCTTCCCAACACTGGATATAAAATATATATATTTTTAAAAAATAGTATCACAAACGTCATCCATCCTCATTAATAGGCCTATATATTAATAATTTAACATATTATATTCATATTGACGTTTTTTCATATTTGTTGTACGACTTAATTTGACAGTTTTTACACAGAAATTACTGGTAGATTTTACAAATAATCACAAAGAAAAGGTACATTAAATTCATAACGTGAAAAAACACCTTTTCATATATACCTATATGTACTGACAAATAACTCAAGTATATCAAACGTCACCTATCAAAATAATTTGTATTAATGATAATAGATTTATAGTAAACTTATATTATACAGTCATATTGACATTAGATGTTGCGAATACGCATATAATAAACGTATTATTATATTGGAGTAATAGGGTAGGCTATGTGGAATAAGCGCTCCCGTCTCTCCTTATTGGGCGCAGTGCTCGTTCAGAGGGTGTGGGGAGAGAGAGAGAGAGACAGAGGAGCGCACCGACTCTGCGCTCCAGTCCACGGCTCTCCAGCGGAGAAGCGGAGCGGAGCGCACACAGACAGACACGCTGCCGGTCTTTCGTGCATGAACAGCAGCCAGTGCCTTCTGTTCGACCCGCTTCGAATCTTTAAATATAGACGGATCTAAACCTCACCATCATCACCTTCCAAACACAGGAGAGCTGCGGCGACGTTTGGATATACGCACCGCACAGGCACGGGGATGTGGATCATAAAGTTCATGTTGATTTGGACCTGCTGGTTCGGAGTGAGCGCGGACTTCGATGGCAGGTAAGACCTCAGTTAAACGTGTGGACGATTGAATCAATGTGTTGTGAAGAGGTTTGGTAAATAGTTTGTTTTAACAAGAGTCATTTTAAAGTAAACTACTTGAAGACTTAAACATCCTGTCAGACAAGGAATCTCTGTTAGTGTTAAGTTGCATTGTACTGTATCATCTCAAGCTAAATGTAAAAATATTAATATATGCCGGGGTATAGGTGTGAGTTTAAGAGTAACAGGGTTGCCAGTTTTACAGTTAATAGATTATAAGCCATTACTAGACTTGTGTGCAAGGTCAAAACACTTAGTGTTTATTAAAAGGAGATTTTAATGCAGACATTCCTTGAAGCATCCAGTTTTGAATAAGCAGTTGTATAATGTACAAAATCATGATAACATGGTTGAGTGTTTAAGATCATCTCTTGACAAGCCTCACAGATAATGTGATAGACACTTGTGCTAAGACTTCACATTCTGAAACTATAATGATGCCATTATGGCAGCGATTTTTGGGCTGATGGATAACTTAATCTAAAATATCCATAGGCATCCTCACTGAGGAAAGTTTGTATCCATTAAGGTCATTGTTTACACAAATGCTCATTATCTATTTCTACAAAAGTCACACTTTTCATGAAATGAGCCTGCAGTGCTTTTGAAAGCATAACCGGTGAAAACCCCAGACGCCTCAAGTTTAGTGCTGTTGTGATCAGTCAAATTTAGGATGGGCTTAAAGTTTGTTGTTACCGTGTTGTCAGTCAAACGGTGAACTTGTGAACTTACATCAGTCGTCGGCTGTTCTTAAAGATCTTCATGAATGCAAAATTCTCAGTAAGTTTTGAATATGGAAATAGATGGTAGTTTGTAAAACAAGCGTGTTTAAGAATCATTTATTCTCCCTCTTGGACAGTCAGCGAAAGCGTTCCCGGTTGTTTCGTGCCCCAACATGTAATGTGAAATATGTGGTGAACAGAAACGTGCCAAAGATTCAAATCTGCTTAAAGCTTCATTGAGATTAAAGGGGATCGTATATCCGTGCTTGAAATTAACTATGTGCTTGAGTCAAGGTACCTCACTTTACCTTAGGGCAAGGTTTCTTAGTCCATTCCTGCAGGCCCCCCTGCGCTGCACATTTTAGGGGTCTCGCTAAACTGACACACCCAGTGTAGTTCATGAATCCCTCAGCTAGCGAGATGATAGTTGAATTAGATGTGCTATATAATAGAGATATCCAAAAGCTTTCAAGAATGGATTGCTGTGGGGAGATTATTACAGGGCTTCATTGATCTCTCCTGTCATATTGTATAACTGCTTTTATACCAAGTTCTAAGTGCCAACTGTCAGCTTATTATGACTCATCTTTTATTGAGTATGCATTACTGAATCACATAATTTATTATGTAATGCTTAATTATGTCATTAAAGTATTTATTGCATAAATAAGCCTGCTCATTAAATATGAAAGGTAATACTTCATGTATCAATAAATTAAGAGTTTTTATTAAAAGTTTATAACAATTCACATACAGTCATGAACAAATCTTTTTTATTTTTTAAATCTTGCTCAACACTGATTCATGCCCTACAATTTTGCTCCTATAAAGTGAACCCAAACACCCAAAAACGAAATTTCTATGATGTTGTTTCAAACCAGTGTGAATTTCTTTCTTCTGTGGAACACAAAAGAATATGTTTTGGAAAAATGAAAGTAATGGAGTTCAGTGGTGTTTTGGATCCTACTGAGTTTCATTTTACAGTTCAAAATACCTTGTCAAGGAAAGTCATACAGCTTTGAAAATGAGAGTGAAAGACAGAATTTTCATTTTTGTGTGAACTGTCCCTTGTAATTTGGTAATACATCACCTTCTGGAAATAAAACTGATTTCGAATAGCAGTCCAACATCATTTATAAAGTTTGCAATGCTAAATTAGCTCACTGAAGTATGCACAGCCTATTACATCATGTATTAAGTGTGCATCACCTAATTACGCCATGTATTAAGTATGCATAGCCTAATTGTCACATTTTAAGTATGCCACTTTTTAAGTATGCATCACCTATTTACGTGCTTAAGTATGATTTAATCACTTGTTTGAAGTATGCATTACCTAATTATGTCACTTTTTAAGTATGCGTCATCTGTTTACATGTTTTAAGTATGCTTTGCCCACTTACATATGCATCGTCTAATTACGTCATTTATTAAGTGTGCATCACCTAATTATGTTACTTTTTAAGTATGCATCACCTATTTACATGTTTTAAGTATGCTTTATCTAATTATGCCACATTTTAAATATGCATTGCCTAATTTATTAGGCATGCATCATCTAATTGCGTCATTTAGTAAGTATAAATCGCCAAATTATGTCACGTTTAAATATGCATCGTCTAATTGCGCCTTGCTTTAAGGATGCATTGCCTAATTACATCATCTATTAAGTGTGCATTGCATAATTACATCAGGTATTAAGTATGCATTGCCTAATTACGTCACATTGTAAACATGCTTTGCCTACTTACATCACGTTTTAAGTATGCATCGCCTAATGGTGTCATGTTTTAAGTATGCATTGTCTAATTACGTCACATTTTAAGTATGCATCACCTAATTATGTCACATTTTAAGTATGCATAGCCTAATTACCTTAAGTATGCATTGCATAATTAAGTCATGTATTAAGTATGCATCGCCTAATTGCTTCATGTTTTAAGTGTGCATTGTTTAATTATGTTGTGTTTTAAGTATGCATCGCCTAATTACATTTTGCTTTAAGTATGAATTGCCTAATTACGTCATTGTTGAAAACGCATGGCTTCAGACTGTTACATTCCCCCGGTTCCCACAGGGTGTTCCGCTGAGACATCGGCCACCCAAGTTTGGACTTGTGAATGCAACTCCTGCAGTGATCTTTATGGCATCTTTTGTCTTCTGCTCTGCTGGGAAGTATTTTGTCCTTTTGGCAAAATGAGCAATAGCTGTCCTTCTAAATGGACTGGAAATTTATTCACTGGCAGAAGTACTTTCAGTGTTAAAATTCAAGCTTGGTTGTTTTGCTTCTTCATATTTTCCTTATTTATCATTGCCAGTTGCCCAGAGGCAGAGCACAGCTATGATGCGCTTTCACGAACACATCCGTACGCAGTAAGGGGGACGTTAATAGTGGGCTTTTCGTACGACATTACCAGCACTCTTTTAGAGACATAATGAATAACTAATGCATATTTGTTTGTCATCTATGTTTTTCCTAATGACCTTCGCACGCTCATTTAGTCAAGACTCTGCGATTCATCGTTTTCTATACATTCTCACTTCTCTGTGTCATCCCATACATCATGTGCTTAATGTTTGTGTAACTCACAGACACAATATTGATGCTTTTTCCAGAGGGCATGGCTTGCGCTGGAATTTCAGGAGCGGGAGCTGCCCACTGTAATGAACGTGTACATTAACCTGCTGGCGTACGTTATTAATTTCAGTCGTGATGGAGTTCGCTTGTCACCGGGACCATTATTTGCCAATTTGCCCTGCTTATAAACCTGCTTCACTGCCCCGATCTAAATTCGTAGAGAGAATATAGTGCATGAGCGCACTGTGAGGGGCCCATTCATTATCTCCAGGCTCTTAGCAGGGGCCGTTAAGCTCCTGTCTAATGGCTTATGCTACACCTGAGGGACGACTCCCAACTAAACTGCCAGCTTGTCATTTGCTGACATGATAACAAGAGTAATCAATTACAGACAGACTCGTTAAAGTGTCCAACTTTTTAAACTCTTCCAACTTGGGGTTTTGGACGGTTGAACAGTGGGTTTCTATGACTCACTGGAGTAGAATATAAAGTCCCAGCATCCCTAATTGTTCTAATATATTTTGTCAACAGTGCTTTGTTACTCCCTCACTTAGTCTTGGGGCACAACACTTTGTGCCAGTTCAGAGGGGTTTAAATGAAGTCCACATGTCCGGTTGGCCCTCCTTGTGGTCTTTCAGTTGATTTCATCATCAGAATTGTCTCAGGGAGCAGAATTTGACCCCAGTCCTAAAATCAGCCACCATGACCAATGAATGTGCATTTGACTGAGAATGCATTGGTCACTAGGTCTGTAGTCAAGTTACTTTCCATGTTTAGATCCCCTCTAGTTCTAAATTAATCTCTAAATTTAAATGCAGTCAGTTAATATAATTTTTGGTAGCCCTTTTTTTTTTTTGCTGTACGTGCACTTGTGTGTACATTCATTGTAAAATCTAAAAAATGCTGGGTTAAAAACAACCCAGCACAGGGTGAAATATGGACAAACCCAGTGATAAAACCGTGTAGTTTTATTTAACTCAGCTATTGTTTAAAAATTACTGCACTCTAAAATAATGCTGGATTGTAATTTAAAAATTCATTAAAAAATTTAATTAGTCCATATCTGAAACAACCCAGCATTTTTAGAGTGTTTTTCTTGTTAGTAATTAACCTGGAATAGATTGGAAAATAACATATAAGTTGAATAAATTATAATTTAAAAATTCACTTTTTTTCAATGGCTTATTAATAAATATTCACTTCTTGATTATTGCTGATCTCTCTAGTAATTATGTGTCTGATTTTTTATTTACAGTCTATTTTCATAGACATTTCAAGCAAGCCATATAGTCTTTTTTTTTTTTTTTTTTTTTTTTTTTTTTTTTAACGGTAGGAAGTGTACAAAATATCTTCATGGAACATAATCTTTACTTAATATCCTAATCATTGTTGGCTTAAAAGAAAAACTGATCATGCAATGCATTTTTGGCTATTGCTACAAATATACCCATGTTACTTACAACTGGTTTTGTGGTCCAGTTTGGGATAAACATTTAAACCAATCGCTTGAGTCAAAAAAAAACCCTGTCACTGGATTTGGCCATATTTCACCCAGCTTTTTTTTTTTTTTTTAGAGTGTACTTACCTAAGAAAGTATTAGGTAACGTAAGGTAACTACATGGGTTAAGGTCAGGTTTTGGGGTTTTAGGTTCAGGGTTATTGTAATTACTATAATAAGTACATAATATGTTCATATACCTGAACCTGGACCACAAAACCAGTCATAAGGGTCAGTTTTTTTTTTAATTGATTTGTAGATTTCTACATCATCTGAGCTGAATAAGTTTTCCATTGATATATGGTTTGTTAGGATAGGACAATATTTGGCGGAGATACAACTATTTGAAAATACTGAGAAAATCACCTTTAAAGTTGTCCAAAAGAAGTTCTTAGCAATGCATATTTCTAATCAAAAATTAGGTTTTGATATATTTTTGGTAGGAAATGTACAAAATATCTTAATGGAACATGATCTTTACTTAATATCCTAATGATTTTTGGCATAAAAGAAAAAATGATCATTTTGACCAATACAGTGTATTGTTGGCTACTGCTACAAATATACCTGCGCTACTTAAGACTGGTTTTGTGGTCCAGGGTCACGTATGTAGTTAGCACATGCATATATATAAATGTTGTATGTCAACAATTCATCTAGGAAGAAAGAAGAAATTAATTCTAGAAAGAACAACAGACATTGCTAAAACAACTCACTGCATTCACTACCTCCTTGATTTGTTGACAAATTAATGACAGTTTTAGATTTTCTGATTTTAGCTTTAAAATGCTTTTCTCTCAAAATTGGCTTAGTGCTGTACTAAAACAAAAAAAAAAAAAGTAAAAATAGGAAATGTTTTTCTGCAAAAAGATCAGTAAAGTGGCATTTTGAATTTCCATTTCTAAAACACTGAACTACATGTGAGTTGATTGTTTATTCACATGCATAGCTAATGAAAATACAATGCACTGCACCCGTTGATGACAGTACCTTTCATTTTTACAGTGCAGTCAAACTAGGAAACAGTAAATATGGATACAATATCACATTCTTGGGATTTTCTTTATTTTTAGGAACAAAATAAATAATAATAAGTTGAAAACATTCAAATGTATTGTTTACACCACTTTTTTTGCAACACTGTACACCATGCAGCTTTAAAATTTGCATTCTTTTTACTGAGCCCAAAGTTTAATCTGTGACATTTGGGTTCTTTATTGGTCAACCATCTTCTCTTCATGCAAATTCACAGGCCAGAGTTGAAACTTTGTCACTTTGGCCTGCATTTCCTCTCTCCTGCATTTGCATGCTTATGAACTGAACAAATTAAATGTTCTTGCACTTAAAATGTCTTTTTTAATTGTCAAAAGAATGCACGCTTTTCATGACTGTCAATACTTTTCCGAATCTAATTCTAGATTTCCAACCCTGTCAGCCAGACCCATCATAACACTCATACCCGTTGAGCACAATTGTCTTCAAATGCTCATAAACATCTCAGAAATGGTGGGAGATTCATAAATCCGTCTCTTTAGCCACAGGGGCATTTATTTCAGACTTTTACCTGCTGCGTCTGTTTGGCACTCAGTGCCGGATGAGACGGACTTTGCTTGACCGGCGTGTCAGTCTGCAGAGGCACGTATTCTATATTGAGGCTGGGGAATGAAGACAGCTCAACTCTCAAGCGCGTGTTTCAAAGGCGCGTGTCTAATTGTCTGGCAGTCTGTGGAGGTGGCGGAGGAATGTGAAGGGTTGTAATTAAACCCCCCTGCACTTGCACCCGAGCCCGGCTGCATGTCATCATTCATATACATGTGCAGACTCACAACCGAACCACATGAAGAGTGTCAGACTGCCACAGACGAATAGAAATAGCTTAAATGTGCCAGCGTGCGGAGATAAACGCATCTACCGCTAATTTTCGTGACCCGGTTGCCTCCTTTGAGCAGCCGGGATGGAATTGCTTTATGTAGATATTTGTTGTTTGTTTAATCTGCTAATGCCAGACTGAGCTGGAAACTGAAACTGTGTAATAGCTGCATCTTTAACAAGGTGAGGAAAGACACTTTCTCAGGTGGACGAGGGATTTGTTGTGACAGCCTTGTTACCTCAGTGAGCGTGGCGCCGGTTTCTCGCTGGGCGACACGCTCTCTCTCTCAGTTTGGTGTCTTTTTGGATCGGGCCCAGAGTTTGCAGATTGCTGACTGGCACGCAACCGCTTGTCTCTGGTGGGGCAAGCACTGCACATGCATAGATTAGTCTTTCTCTCATTGTCCCTCTCTGTTACAACTTCTCTTCTTTCTCGCTCGCTTGCTTTTCTGCGTTAAGCGCCGAAGGTTACGTGAATCATCTTCTATTGTCAGACACGGCCTTATTATTGTAACACGGTGTCCTGAAAAGCTCTCCATCAAGCGATCTGTCTGTCCTCCCTGAAAGTCAAATATTTTGTGAAAAGGCAAAATCGCAGCCAGTCGGAACATATTTGGTGTTCAACCCGTCTGGAGGCCGACCGCGAATCATAGTATGCGTTGTGACCCCGCTCTGTCATACTTATTATTTTTCTAGACAGCCATTATTCTTTATATCAGTTATTCTCAACTAATGTCCGTTCGGATAGGGTCACGGTCAACTAAATGCGAATAAAATGCTTCTAACTGTAACTGTGCATTGTTAGAATAGCTAACTAAATACGTTTTGTAACTTTTAGCTGAAAATAAGTCTTATATTTCTACACTGATGTCAAAGGTCATGAATCAAATCAAATTTGGTATTTTGGCTCAGATTCATCAGATTCCAAGCGGAGATCCTTGAAAGATACACAAAATGTGACCAAGACGGCTTCACTTGCATTGAAAGACCAATTTGTATGCAATTTTATGCAGCCTATGTTATATAATAATTGTGCATATTGATTTTTGCCAGTGTACATATTACTTATAAGTTTGAGGTCAGTAAGATTTTTTTTTAATGTTTGTGAAAGACGTCTGTAATGGTCACAAAGGGTGAATTTATTTGATAAAATATACTTGTTACGGGGAGAACGAGACGAGAGGCGAGCGGATCCATGCGCAAGCTTTTTTATTGGATTGGCGGGACAAAGACATAGTCGTACAGGCAAGGTCGAGGCAGGAGCAGACAGGAATAATACAGGCAGTAGAAGAGAATGGTCCAATAAACGAGAGCTATAGTCCAAAAGGCAGGCGGCTAGACAGAAGAGAACGGGAAACCAGGCGGGAGATCCAAAAACCAGGAACTAGGAATACACTAGGAAATACTAACAAAACAACAATACAATAATACAACCAACCGTGAAGTGCACGGAGGAGGAGCGGGGTTTTTATAGGACGCCTGATTGGTCACGGGGACTGACGCAATCAGAGCGGTGGAGGATGGGAGATGCAGTCCGAGATGCATAGTGACAGTCAGAGTGTGTAAGTGATGCGAGAGTGACATCTGGTGGTTAGTGGACAATGGGACATAGACCAGATTTGTGACATAGCCCCCCCCCAAGGAGCGGCTTCCAGACGCTCCAACAGAGTAACAGTTCAGGGGAGCGGTGGGGCGGGAGCGAGACAGGGCGAGGGCTGGAGGACCAGGTCCCTGCGGAGGACCCGGTGATTGAGGCAGGACCGGCAGCACAAAGGCCCTCCAGGACGGAGCCGGGGCGGAGCATGAGGCACAGGCGTACTCAGGGCGGAGCTGAAGGTAGAGCAGTCCTCCACGGCAGAACCAGAGGTGGAGCAGGACTCCTCCAGGGCGGAACTGGAGGCGGAGCAGGACTCCTCCAGGGCGGAACTGGAGGCGGAGCAAGACTCCTCCAGGGCGGAGCAGGACTCCTCCAGGGCGGAACTGGAGGCGGAGCAGGACTCCTCCAGGGCGGAACTGGAGGCGGAGCAGCCCTCTGGGGCGAAACAGGAATCTGCGTCACGGTCTGGGACCTGGGGAAAGCAGGGACAGAGGAGGCAGACAGAATAGGGGGAGAAGGCGCAGCAGCCCTCCAGGGCGGAACAGGAGGCGGAGCAGCCCTCCGGGGCGGAACAGGAGCCTGCGTCATGGTCTGGGACCTGGGGAGAACATGGACAGAGGAGACAGACAGAAGAAAGGGAGAAGCAGAGAGTTTAGAGTTTAACGCCCCCTCCATAAGAGGTTCTACAGCTGACGCTGACACCTCTGGAGGCATTGGCGCAGCTTCTCCGACGGGGAAGGCCTCTGGGGCAGACTCGAGACCAGACGGGACCTCTGGAGCAGGCTTGAGATCAGACGGGAGCTCTGGAGCAGGCTTGAGATCAGACGGGAGCTCTGGAGCAGGCTTGAGATCAGACGGGAGCTCTGGAGCAGGCCTGAGATCAGACGGGAGCTCTGGAGCTGGCTTGTGACCAGGCGGGAGCTGGGACGGAGCAGGAAACCGCGTTATGGTCTGGGACCTGGGAAAAGCAGAGACAGAGAAGGCTGACAGAACAAGGGGAGAAGCAGAGAGGTTATTGGGGGATGCCGCCTCCATGGGAGGATCTACAGCCAAGGCTGACACCTCAGGAGGCATTGGCATGGCTTCTCCAAGTGAGGGGAGCTCTGGAGCCGACTTGTGACCAGACGGGGCCTCAGGGATTGACTTTGGAACAGACGTGACCTCAGGAGCTGACTTGTGAACAGGCGTGGCCTCAGGGGCACAGTGTGCAGCCCACACACACCAAATGGCAACCGCCATTAAAGGAAGAGCAGCATCGGGAGGTTGTGGTGGATCCAGTACGCTGGCTATCATGATAGGCCGTGATCTTGGGATGTCTGACGAGATGTGACTTGACTTAGGGTCATCGGACGGGGCGTGACCTGACTCTGGGCGGTCAGACGAGACGTGACCTGACTCTGGGCGGTCAGACGAGACGTGGCCTGACTCTGGGCGGTCAGACGAGACGAGACTTGACTCTGGGCCGTCAGGAGGGACGAGACTGGATCCTGGGCCGTCAGGCGGGACGAGACTGGACCCTGGGCCGTCAGGCGGGACGAGACTGGACCCTGGGCCGTCAGGCGGGACGAGACTGGACCCTGGGCCGTCAGGCGGGACGAGACTGGACCCTGGGCCGTCAGGCGGGACGTGACTGGACCCTGGGCCGTCAGGCGGGACGTGGCTGGACCCTGGGACAGCAGCAACAACTTTGTTTGGCTCATGAAGATCAGCTGTGGTCTGACTTGGTTCTTGGAGATTGGCTGTGACTTGACTCGATTCGTGAAGAACAGTAGTGAACTGCTTTGACTCATGGAGACCAGCGGTGACTTGACTTGGCTCATGGAGATCAGCAGTGACTTGATCTGACACGTGAAGACCAGCAGTGACTTGAACTGGCTTGAGAAGATCATTGACTTCACTTGACTCAGGAACCACGGCTGTTACCTTGCTTGACTCAGGAATGACCGCCTTGACATTGCTGGACTTGGAAGCCTGACTGGACTTGGAAGCCTGACTGGACTTGGAAGCCTGACTGGACTTGGAAGCTACAGCCATAGCCTGACTTGACTCTGGAGCAGCGGCTGAAGCTTGACTTGGCTCTGGAAAAACAGCAGCAGCTTGACTTGGCTCATGAGGACCTGCTGTAACCTGGCTTGGCTCCTGAAGAACAGGTGTGACTTGGCTTGACTCGTGGGGGACAGCTGTGGCTTGGCTTGACTCGTGAGGAACAGCTGTGACTTGGCTTGACTCGTGAGGAACAGCTGTGACTTGGCTTGACTCGTGAGGAACAGCTGTGACTTGGCTTGACTCAGGGGTAGCCGCCGCGACATGGAGCGCCACTTTAGCTGCCCGTACTGTCATTAGGGGTGTGTCCAGCACGTGGGCCATCATGACCACAAGTGGCGTCCGGGCGCTGACCACAGGTTCTGGAATGGCAGCCATATTGTGGAGCGGCTTGGAGACGGCGGCCATCTTGTGCATTGGCTCTGGCGTGGCAGCCATCTTGTGCAGTGGCTCTGGCGTGGCAGCCATCTTGTGCAGTGGCTCTGGCGTGGCTGTAATTTGACTTGACACAGGAACTACAGTTCTGGCTTGATTTGAAACAGGAAAAACAGTTTTAGCTTGACTTGCCTTAGGAAGAGCAGCTCTGACTTGACTTGATGCAGGAAACACAGCCCCAGCTTGACTTGACACAGGAACAGCAGCAGTAAACTTGCTTGACTCAGGAAATACAGCTGCAACTGGACTGGACTCGGAAACGTGACTTGACTCAGGAAACACAGCTGCAGCTTGACTTGACTTGGAAACTCGACTTGACTCAGGAAATGCAGCTGTAACTCCATATAGCTCTGGTATGGCAGCTGTGACGTGACGGGGCTCTGTTTCCGCCGCCATCTTGTGAACGGGCTCCGCCATCGCCGCCATTGTGTGAGCGCGCACCGGCGCTGCCGCCATCTTGTGAACGGGCACCGCAGTCGCCGCCATTTTGCGAACGGGCACTGCTGTCGCCGCCATAGCTTGAGCGCGCTCCTGCACGGCCGCCATTTCACGAGCGATCCAGGCGGCAAACGTGGTTTTGGCGTCGTGATCCGGCGTAACCACCAATCTGCGAGCGGGGTGCGGGGCTGCCGCGTCCGCGTTGTCGCGTTCCCCCTTCTCGACCCCCACAGTACACGGCGAGCCCACACACAATAACGCAAAGTTTAAAAAAGCAGCCAGAGATGAGCGCGGACCCTCGCGTCTCAGCCTCGTTTTTAAAGGATCGTTTATGCCATCACAAAATATTTCCATGATTGTACAGTCCGGGAGGGTGGAATAATTCGAGATGGCCAGAAACTCACGGATATGCTGTTCTAGAGTGCGTGGTCCTTGCTTGATCCGGAAAAGAATCCTGTCTGTGTCCATATCTGTCGATTGTCCGGGTGTGAAGCTGCTGGATCCTTGTGTGACGGTTGGTTCTGTTACGGGGAGAACGAGACGAGAGGCGAGCGGATCCATGCGCAAGCTTTTATTGGATTGGCGGGACAAAGACATAGTCGTACAGGCAAGGTCGAGGCAGGAGCAGACAGGAATAATACAGGCAGTAGAAGAGAATGGTCCAATAAACGAGAGCTATAGTCCAAAAGGCAGGCGGCTAGACAGAAGAGAACGGGAAACCAGGCGGGAGATCCAAAAACCAGGAACTAGGAATACACTAGGAAATACTAACAAAACAACAATACAATAATACAACCAACCGTGAAGTGCACTGAGGAGGAGCGGGGTTTTTATAGGACGCCTGATTGGTCACGGGGACTGACGCAATCAGAGCGGTGGAGGATGGGAGATGCAGTCCGAGATGCATAGTGACAGTCAGAGTGTGTAAGTGATGCGAGAGTGACATCTGGTGGTTAGTGGACAATGGGACATAGACCAGATTTGTGACAATACTGTTAATAATATGAAATATTATTACAATTTAAAATGACAGTTTTGCATTTTGGATATTTTAACATGCAATTTATTCCTGTGATGCAACCTGAATTTTCAGCATCATTACTCCAGTCTTCCCTTTCTTCACTACCAGTCAAAAGTTTTTGGACAGTAAGATTTTTAATGTTTTTTTTTTTTTTTAAAGAAGTCTCTTCTGCTCACCAAGCCTGCATTTATTTGATCCGAAGAACAGCATTTATCTGAAATAGAAGTCTTTTAACATGATAAATGTCTTTATCATCACTTTTGATCAATTTAAAGCACCCTTGCTAAATAAAAGTATTTTTTTTAGTATATATATGTGTATATATATATATATATATAAACTGACTCCAAGCTTTTGAATGGTATAGTGTATAATGTTACAAAAGCTTTTTACTTCAGATAAATGCTGATCTTTGGATCTTTCTATTCATCAAATAATCCTGAAAAAACTTAACTGTTTCAAATATTGATAATAATACTAATAAAATGTTTCTTAAACAGCAAATTGGCATATTATAATGATTTCTGAAGGATCATGTGACACTGAAGACCAGAGTAATGATGCTGAAAATGTAGCTTTGATCACAAGAATAAATTACATTTTAAAATATATTCCAATAGAAAGTTATTTTAAATAATAAAAATATTTCATAATTGTACTGTTTTTGCTTTACTCAAAACAATGGATCAAATAAATGCAGGCTTGGTAAGCAGAAGAAAAAAAAACATTTATATATGATCACTTATATACGATAAACCATTTGAATACCATATTGGCTTGTCCAATGTAAAATCAGTAGCAGAAATGCTTGCTTTATAGTAACGTTTCATACCTTTTGTACCTTTTTCTGACTCCTACTATTATACCCATATATAGCCTCATCAGTAAGGTTCAAAAACCCTTTCATCAACACCAAACCAGTCCTCATAAATATGTATGAAATAATAGCCCTCATAAATGTGTTTGCAATTCATATTTACACGGAATATCCTTTAGCATTCTAATTATAATTAAAATGGCCATTATTACGAAGCACCATGTTTAAAAACATGCAATGCTGTGGGTGAAAACAGACACCAATTAGCATCTACTCAAACTGAAATAGCAGAACTACAGCCTTTCTATATTTGTATATTTAACGGAAAAAGAAAATACAGAGTGATTTGCGAGTGAATGCGAGTGAAATGACTAAAGACGCATGTATGGGGTCTTTATGTACATATGATCTGCTATGTGTGCCTTTCTTACAGATTGGCAACAATGTACATGTTTTATTTGGTTGTCTTACTTTTAGAAAAGTACCTGAATGTGTTTTCAAAACATAATTAAAATGCATGTGCACTGCTGGGAACTATTGTAATAAGGTATATGACTTGGTGTGCACCCAGTGTCTTGCATGTGTTTGCAGTCAGTTGGAAGTGATGTTTTTAATACATAGAGAGGAGATTATGTGTTGGTACATTGTGAGTCTGGCCGGTCTGTGTGTTTGTGTGTGTGTGATTAAATGTATGTTTCAGGTGAGATATAGTGGAGTGACAGGCAGGAGCTTGGACTCAATCCTCTTAACATGCGCGCTGTGTCTTTAGAAGCGTTCTGAAGTCTCCTCTCCTCTGAGAGCTGCACACGCAAACATTTTCCCTTCAGCCTGTCACTCTCATTTAGTGCCACCATCACAGTTTCTTACTGGACTGACTGGCAGCGGTACGGGCCGCATTAGCATTTGCACTGCCTTACCATTCACAGTAACCGAAGGGGAAGGTGCAGCATGTGGCCGAAATTCTCAATTCAATTCCCTTCTCACTTGTGTGTAACACATGCAACTTTTAGAGCTGGGTGATGTGTCAGTGTTTTCAGTCTTGTGATATTAAAAATATATCTCGATGCCTAGCAGATTCACAGTGTTTATTGCAAAAAGTAAAATACAGAATAATCTAGTTAATGAATAAACAAGGCAAGTCTGGATTCTATAAGATTTTTTTCTCTTTTTTAATTAATTTTTAATTATCTGTCTATCTATCTGTCTATCTATCCATCCGTCGATCTATCAGCTGTCTATCAGTCTGTCCGTCCATTTATCGAACTGTCATCTAATTGTCCGTCTGTCAATCTATCATCTGTCTGTCTATCCGTTCATCCACCGATCAATCATCTCTGTCCTTCTGTCCATCTGTTGATCTATCATCTGTCTATCCATTCATCCAACCATCCATCCATCCATCTATCTATCATCTATCTGTCCATCTGCCAGCCTATCATCTACCTACCTGTCCATCCATCCATCAATCTATCAGCTATCTATTTGTCCATTCATCTTTCTGACAATCTATATCATCTATCTGTCTATCCGTCCTTCGATCTGTCATCTATCTATCTGTCCATTCGTCTTTCTGACAATCTATCATCTATCTGTCCATCCATCCTTCGATCTGTCATCTATCTATCTGTCCGTCCATCTATCAATTTATCATCTATCTATCTGTCTGTCTGTCTCTCCATCAATCTATCATCTGTCCATATGCTGGTCTATCATCTATCTACCTGTCCACCCATCCATCATTCTATGATCTAGCTATCTATCTGTCCGTTCGCCTTTCTGACAATCCATTATCTATCTGTCCGTCCATCAATCTGTCCATCAATCTATCATCTGTCTGTTCATCTGTCGATCTATCATCTATCTACCTGTATACCCATCCATCATTCTATGATATAGCTATCTATCTGTCCATTTGTCTTTCTGACAGTCTATCATCTATCTGTCCATCCGTCCTTCAATCTGTCATCTATCTGTCCATTCATCTTTCTGACAATCTATCATCTATCTGTCCATCCATCCTTCGATCTGTCATCTATCTATCCGTCCTTCAATCTGTCATCTATCTATCATCCATCTGTCCATCCGTCCTTCGATCTGTCATCTGTCTATCTGTCCGTCCGTCTATCTATCTATCTATCTATCTGTCTGTCTGTCTGTCTCATCAATCTATCATATGTCCATCTGTTGGTCTGTCATCTATCTACCTGTCCACCCATCCATCATTCTATGATCTAGCTATCTATCTGTCCATTCGCCTTTCTGACAATCTATCTATCATCTATCTGTCCGTCTGTCAATCTGTCCATCAATCTATCATCTATTTACCTATCCATCCTTCCATCGATCTTCGACCTATCTGTCCATCCGTCCATCCTATCTGTTCATCTGTCGATCCATAAATCTATCATCTATCTGTTCATCTGTCAATCTGTGATCTGTCTATCTGTCCATTCTTCCATTGATCTATCTATCTGTCCATCCATCGATCTATGACCTATCTGTCCATCCGTCCATCCATCAATCTATCATCTATCTGTCCAATCCTTCATTCTATGATCTAGCTATCTATGTGTCTGTTCGTCCTTCTGATAATCTATCATCTACCTACCTGTCTGTCCTTCCATCAATCTATGACCTATCTGTCCATCCGTCCATCCATCAATCTATCATCTGTCTATCCATTCATCGATCTATCATCAATCTATCTGTTAGTATGTCTATCGATATATGATCTATCTGTCTGTCTGTCCATCTGTCCATCCATCTGTCGATCTATTATCTATCTATAACTATCATCTTTTGTCTGTTTGTCTAAGCCTGTGAATTTGGCACATTCTAGCACATTTGCAAGTCATGAGGTAACTTCTATTGTTCCTGTTGTCTCATCCATTGCATCAGTCAGCCAGTGACGTTTTATCTATAGTCACAAAGCTTTCGTTGTACTCAGTGACACAGGTGCTGCAGATAAGACCACTGTGAGTTATCATTGTGCTGTACTACACAATGGGCAGATGTTCTCGTATGTTGATGCTGGATGCACACACACAGAACACAGATAAGATGAAGTCTGTCTGTACTCCTGCCGTCTATAGCTAGAGGGAAGTTATGGAAAATAAGGATGATGTTCTTAGAAGGAGATATGTTACATGACCCAGCAATGTGAGCGAACAAGACAGATTTTTGGAAAACATCATTATTGGAAACAACAGCGAAGGCCATTTCAAACCAATTTTCCATAAAAATGGAAAATAAAGGTACAGCTGAAGTGCTTTTGAATCTGAGAGTTTCTTGGCAGCGCATGCCAGGATTACTTATTTCTTTTTTTTTTTTTTTTTTTTTTTCACCAGCAGCGCTCCAAATGTTTTTGTGAAGAAGTAAAACCTTTTAAGGTCTGTGAAAATAAGCAAAAGGGAATGAACACAGGTCAAATGACGTAACGTAAATGGATCATGAGTAATAGATACAGGGAAAGCACAGCGCACAACCTAAAATTAAACTTCTACTTAATACGCCTGGCTGTTTTTAAACAGAGAAGACAAAACAAGAGAGAAAATGAACTGAGCTGGTTATATTGCAAATATAATGTATGTAAAACATTCAAAAGTTTTTAATATTGTGAATATTAAAATTATTCTTTTTTTATTTAATCCTTTACTTAAGTTTCAGATAGATAGATAGTAATTCTATGGCTAAGTATTTGCAATGTTTTTCCCATGTAATTGATTTCTGTGCTGTGATTGGTCAAGGTCTGATCGAACTGTCTCCTGACAGGTGGCCCAGACAGATGGCCTCGTCCAATGGGCTGTGTCGGTACGGCGCCCGCATCGACTGCTGCTGGGGTTGGACACGTGTCTCCTGGGGCCAGTGCCAGCGTGAGTAACTGCTGCTTTAGTGGTGAACAGTGCTATAGGGGGCCAGCTTAGGGCGCTTCTAGACTTCCATGATGCTGTAACCTTCTTTTAGCCACTTAACAACAGCACAGCAAGTCACCAATTGCCATATGTGAAATACATTTGCATAGCTTAACAAAACTTCTGTGGAAAATACTCAGTCCTAATTTTGACATAATACAATATGTATTGATTTGAAGGATCCATTTTATTCCATAATATACTGTATAATGAATTGGTGACTTGTAATGCCCTCACGGAGGTGGTAGCTGCAAGGTCAGGTCACATGGCTGAAAATAAGCAAGACTACGTCCTGGGACATAATGCTTCTGAATTTCATGCTAACTAACTGGGTTAGCCGTAAAAAAATACCTGCTGGTTGTCTGCTTTGTCTTTGAGATATTCTGCATGACACCCAATATTATGTGGTTCAGTCATTTGGAATAATTAAAAGGTACAATGAGCAGTTTCTGCAACAGCACCACATTCCTGCAGGATTAGTTTAAGTTCTTCAACAGACACGGAAAAAGTCCAGTCATGTATTTAAAAAAACACATTTAAAACAGTATTTTAAGTGCTGTACAATAATAGAAAATCTTTGAAAGTAAAAATAAAGTTAACATAAGCAAGTATTAAACATGATACAAATGATCACATCATCATCATTAATAACAATAATAAAAAAGACAACATTATAAAAATGACAACAACAACAATAATAATAATTTTATTATTGTTGATGTTTTTTGTTGTCATTTTTATTTAAATTCCATGATGATGATTAATAATAATAATAATAATAATGTTTATTATTGTTGGTGTTTTGTTGTTGTTGTCTTTTTATTTAAATTTATATTATTATTATTATTATTATTATTATTAATTTTATTATTGTAAGTGTTTTGTTGTTGCTGCTGTTGTCATTTTTATTTAAATTAAATTATTATTAATAATGACAACTGCAATCATAATAATAATATTTTTATTGTTGATATTTTGTTGTTGTTGTTGTCATCTTTATTTAAATTACCTTATTATTATTATTATTATTATTTTATTGTTGGTGTTTTGTTGCTGTTGTGATTTTAATTTAAATTATATTATTATTAATAACATTGACAACAGCAATATTAATAATAATAATAATAATAATAATAATAATGATTATTGTTGGTGTTTTGTTGTAATTTTTATTTCAGTTCTTATTATTATTGGTCTTTTTATTATTTTATTAATAATAATTTATTTATTTATTTTTATTCCAATTTGTTCCAATTCCATTATTATTATCATTTTTATTTTGCTGATATAATATAATATAATTATTAAAACAACATTTAAATATTAAAAAATCAAAATATTGAGAAAATCGCCTTTAGGGTTGCCCAAATGAAGTTCTTTGCAATGCATATTACTGATCAAAAATTACATTTTGATATATTTACGGTAGAAAATTGACAAAAGATCTTCATGGAACATGATCTTTACTTAATACCCTAATGATTTTTGGCATAAAAGAAAAATCAATGATTTTGACCCATACAGTGTATTGTTGGCTATTGCTACAAATATAACCGTGCTACTTAAGACTGGTTCCGTGGTCGAGGGTCACATATAATATACTAAACTAAACTATACAAAACAAAATAAAAATAAAATAAAATACAAAAATTATATTACTATTATTATTATTATTTAAAAACATTAACAACAACAACAACTATAGTTTTATTATTATTATTATTATTATTATTATTATTATACCAAGTTAAAAACCCGTAATACTCTAGTAAAAGCTAGTGTGGTTTGTGCCAGATCCAGAATGTGAGCTCCCCAAAGTAAAGTGCATTCATCTCACACTAAAAGTGTCGAGGCCTCTCCAATCTTACAGCGCATTAATCACATAATGATTTTCAAGTACGGATTAGCTCATTTTATTGCGTTATCATGGAATCAGAGGATGTGCTTCCCCTGCTCGTATTAACAGCGTCTTATGCTTCATTTATCAGCTTCCATATGTCTGCGACAAATCTAAAAATGATACAGCATGCTTCTGAACGAATGTTTGACCGTGTCACCAAATGGAACCAGCCTGGTGATGATTCATGGGCTATTCTGTGATGCATGTTGATATTAGCGGGACAATGTATCGGGCAGCCTGACAAATGCGAGATTCTCTGCATGGCTTGTGCACTTGATAGCCCAGCTGTTGCCTTTGCCGCAGAATTGCATTTTTTTTCTGGGGTCACACGCTGAGGGGATCCAAAGGCTAATGCTAACGCTTACAGATTGCCATCATTTTGACCATATTTTGTAACATGAAGCATTGATTCTTTTTGTGACTGTGCAAATGTCTCTCACACTTCACATGGCTGAGGGCACGTCTTCATAGATTTCATATTCTCTGCCCAACAAAGACTGTATTATATGAGTTTGCTTGACACAGACGGCTGGGGACGGTAATTGGAAGTAAATAAATATGCACAACGGGCGGCGAACCGACCAATTCTATCCTCAATCACTGACGGCAAGACTGCCAGCGGTTGAACTCGCAATTTTGGCAAAGAATAGAAAGTGCGCGGGGGGACGTTAAGGGCTCCATCATGACTGATTACGGGATCGCTGCATCTCACATCTTTGATGAAATTGCTGCGGTTTGTTTTGGCCGGTCCGTGATCATACGGGGTGAAGATACACATCGAGAATGAAGGCCGTAATGAATGCATCCCCGAACACAGACTCCTCTGGGAAAGTGAAGTGCTCGGCACCAAAATGCTTTTCAAATATTCATCCAGTCAAAGGCTTTTGCTAGGCACCGCAGTCATATCTGGCTCCGTTCGCACTTCAATAACGGCGACATGAAGCTGCAATATTTGACTTTCTCACAACAGCTGGTTTAGGGGGCAGCCCTCAGTTTCGTGGGCTGAATTGGTGATTAAGATTAAACCTCGCACAGCCGAAATTAGATTCCCCACTCATAACACCCTAATCATCTAGAGTTAACAAGATCTCAAGCTGAGGATGAATTTTGATGAAGTTCCTTCATGAAGGAAGAGCGACGGCTCAGTGTGAGAGAGAAATCTGGTGTGGTGAAAGATCTCAAGGGAAAAGGCGGCGGGACATCTTGGACTGTAATCTCTTTCTCATTCTCTCTCTAAAAGCAGGATTTTAAAAAGAACGTTGCGGGTTCAGTGCACAGCTTTATCAACAGCTTTCGTGGCATAATGTGGATTACAACAGAAGATCATTTTGACTCATGCCTCAGGTTAAAAAAAGAGCAAAAATCATAGTTACAGTAAGGCACGTACACTGAAGTCCACAAGGACAGGCGGTCTACTTTAAAATATGTATATTACCGATCGTTTTAGGGAAATTAGTACTTTTATTCGGTAAGGATGCATTCAGTTGATCAAAAGTGACAAAGACATTTAAGTTACAAGAGATTTATTTTTCAAAATATAAGTAGCACAAGCGTTTTCAACTTTGATAATAGCAGCAAATCAGCATATTAGAATGATTTCTGAAGGATCATGTGACACTGAAAACAGGAGTAATGATGCTGAAAATTCAGCTTTGCATCACAGGAATAAATTGCATTTTGAAGTACATGAACATAGAAAACAGTTATTTTAAATTGTAATAATATTTTACAATATTACTGTTTTTCCTGCATTTTTTTCTCATATAAATGCAGTTTTTGTGCTGCTAAATCTGGTGTTTTTCACATTGGTAATTTAATTCATCCACCTAGAAAAGAAATCCCAAATCAAAAAGGGCTGTTTTTAACAGAAAAAAAAATGTGTTAGTGCTTTAGCTGCTTTTAAATCCTCCTGAATGCTAACCAGCTTCACTTATATTGAAAATGTATCACTGTAACTGAGATTTTTGTGCTTTAACAGAAAAATAGGTTACAACGGAGCTAAAGGCACCCTATAAGAAAAAGTGTGCTTTTCACTGTGCCCAAAGTGTATGATTGCAGAAAAATATATACATTTGTATTGAACATTTAAGGAGCAACAGATTTTGTGTGAAAGTAAATCATACAAGTCATTTATTTTGTTTAAAAATCACATAAATGTATGAGGTGGCAAGGGACACCTTTTACCCCACACACGGGGTAAAAGGCTCACCAGCATGGGGTAAAAGGCACACAGTATTGATACAAATACTTTAGCTAAAATAATGTTTTTTTTTGTTGTTGTTTTTTTTTTTTAAATAATGTCTAAGTTAATACTTGTTCAAAACAATCACTTTAGCAAAGTTTGTACTATTTTCTGATTATTTTGATAAATAAAATAATTATTTTTTGTTCAGTATTAAAACATATATTTTAAAATACAGAAACAAAATCATTTTAAAATGTAAAGATTCTGAAAGCAGATCCCATAGTTATTTAATACAGATTTACAGTAGTAACAACAAATTACATTTTATTATATATGATCAATAGCATGTTTTTAAATATGATGGTTTCATTTTAAACATTGATTATCTCTAAGATGGACACCCAACATAATATATGATATTTACCATCTGAATCTAACATGTCATGTCAACAAATGGAGAAGTCAGCCTTTTATTAATTATCATGTAAATTATCGTGTCTTTTAGCCCCAACAGCAGTAGCGCTTTTCACCCCAAATACCATTCTTTTACATATTCTTTTGTTTTTTAAAAACTGCTGTTTTAATTATCTTAAACAAAACTGAAAATCATTAAGACCTTTGTCTCAAGATATATTGAATAATTTTAGCAATTCTCATTTGTTACTTAGATCTACAACACTTTTAAAAACATCAAGTATTAGATCAAGTAAGCACAGAATCGACTTTGCGCAGCTAGTTGTGATCACGTCAAGGATCAGACAGTTTTGCACAAGTATGTTGAAAAGTGGATGTTTTGGATGTTTCTGCCATCTAGTGGTTTAAAGACACCTTTTTACCCAGTTGTACACTACATCTTATCTGATCACCTTTTCACAATCAGAGTAGGTGATTCCAAATTTGAGCTTCAGTTAAAGGTGACATGAAAATGTCATGAAATATCATGAAAATCTGACTTTTTCCATGCTTAAGTGCTACAATCGGGTTCCCGGTGTATCTGGCAATCCAGAGAACTTGAAAAAGGACAACTCTGTAAATTTGTTTTGGTAAGCATTTCTCTGCAAGCGTGTTAAAAAACAAGCTGCTCAGATTTCGCTCCCCCCGTGATGTAGAAAGGGGATTTTAATATAATATTACCGCTCCAAAAATTTGCACGTTTCCACCCATTTTGTTTTCGAAAGCAACAATGGTGTACCAGTTGTAACGCCATGGCAAAAGTTTGAGCAAATCATGCCAACTGTTCTGTCTTTGGCTGCACAGACGAGCACAGTCCCAGCCTCGGAGGAGACAAGAAAGCAGTGGATTTATTGATTTATTTACTCTATATTGTGCTGCTGCCACACAGATCTAATATAAACATACGATTTCTTTCCTAGCTGCTTACCTTCACAGACATATCCGCCTGTTTTTGTAACTCAAGTGTGTTTTTAACATAAACTTGTGTGTATTTGACAGTTTAAGTGCAATGAGACATGAAAAAGAAGTTAGTTTAGTGCTCACATGCTGTGTGACAGCCGCTTTCTGTGCGCGTGCTCCAGATGTGTGTGCTCAGAAAACTGAATATCAGAAGTTTAAAGTGATATGGCTTTGAATAGCATGATTTCAGCAGGATAGACATTATAATCAAAACCAAACAGATGTTTTTTGAGAGTATCTGAGGTATGAGCTGTAAAGGCACAGCACTATTCTGGAAAAGAATAGTGCTCATTTGCATTTAAAGAGACATGCACGAAAACATACTTTGAGGTGAAACTTCACAGACACATTTTGAGAACACCTGAGACATATATTACATGTTATACAAAGGGGCGTAATAGGTCTCCTTTAATACCAGAATATGGTAATCATTCAGTAACATGCTATATCTCAAAGTACTTTGGTATCTTTTCAAAAGTAATGTCAGCTGTGGGAGTGACCGTCACTGCTGCATCCAAAAGCATCAGTTAATTAGAAGTAATTGGCCCTCGTGAGGACCGGTGAGGTCAGGCAGGACAAGAGAGGTGATGATATCAGAGAACAGGATTTAATAATTGAACATCTGCAACACCAACTATACTGTTCCTAAGCTGCTTCTAAAATGCCAGCTCAGCAAAGTATTACTCAAATGTTTGAGCTTCTCTGGTTCGCCGGGGAGTGTGTTCGGCTGACCTGACTGAAGAACTGCAAAGAAACCTTTGTTAGAGAAGCAGTCTCGTCTGGGCAAAAGAACATAGGAACTAGAGGAGTGGAACTCTGTTTTGTGCACCAATGAATCCAAATTTGAGAACAGATATCTTTTTTGATACTTCAGAAACAGTTTGAGCATTGTTGAACAGTGCTTTGATATAGTATATTACTCTTAACATATTTTTACACTTAACACATTTTATGCATTATATGAAATATGTATATGTGTCTCAGATTTTATATTATATTATATATCATATAATGTATATTTCAAAAGCATTATATATATACTTTTGAAGGAATTCTCTTCTGCTCACCAAGTAAAGCACTGTAAAAACAGTAAAATTGTGAAATATTATTAAAATTTTTAATGCTGTTTTTATATTATATCTTCAAAATTAAATTTATTCCTGTGATATAAAGCTGAATTTTCAGTATCATTACTCCAGTCTTCAGTGTCACATAATCCTTCAGAAATCATTCTAATATGCTGATTTGCTGCTCTAGAAACTTTTCTTATTTTTGTATCAATGTTGAAGATGTTGCATTTTTATTTTATTTTATTTTATTTTATTTTATTTTTGTATTTTATTTTATTTTATTTTTGTATTTTATTTTATTTTATTTTATTTTATTTTTTTGATGAATAGAAAGTTCAAAAGAACAGCATTTCTTATTATTGTATCAATGTAGAAAATGTTGCTTAATAATTTTGTGGAAACCATATTTTATTTTATTTTATTTTATTTTATTTTATTTTATTTTATTTTATTTTATTTTATTTTATTTTATTTTATTTTGTTTTATTTTATTTTATTTTATTTTATTTTTTATTGTATTTTATTCTTTTTTTTTTGATAAATAGACAGATCAAAAGAACAGCATTTTTATTGTATCAGTGTAAAAATGTTGCTTAATAATTTTATGAAAACCATATTTTATTTTATTATTATTATTATTATTATTATTATTATTACATTTTTTTTTGTTGAATAGAAAGTTCAAAAGAACAGCATTTCTTTTTATTGTATCAGTGTAGAAAATGTTGCTTAATAATTTTGTGGAAACCATATTTTATTTTATTTTATTTTATTTTATTTTATTTTATTTTATTTTATTTTATTTTATTTTATTTTATTTTATTTTATTTTATTTTATTTTATTTTATTTTATTTTATTGTTTTTGTGTTTGATGAATAGAAAGTTCAAAAGAAGAGCATTTCTTATTATTGTGTTAGTGTAGAAAATGTTGCTTAATAATTCTGTGGAAACCATATTTTATTTTATTTTATTTTATTTTATTTTATTTTATTTTATTTTATTTTATTTTATTTTATTTTATTTTATTTTATTTTTTGATGAATAGAAAGTTGAAAGAACAGCATTTATTTGAAACCACTTTTAAACAATTTATTGCATCCTGACTAAATAATAATATACATTTTTTTATTCAAAAAAATCTGTTGAGCGTTTGAACGGTATGCAGATATTACTTTACCATCAGCTTGTCTATGTCATAAAGACGGATTAAAATGAATCAGAAAAAATTGATTGCAATAAATAATTGCATTATTATTTGCTATAAATGTAGGAATGTTTAATAATATAGTTCTTATCACCATGTGAAATGTGAGAGACTTTAGGCTTTGTGTATGTGTTGCATATGTAATGCTTGTCCATCATCAGCATGGCTCCCATGCAGTGTTTTCTTCTCACATTTAGACGAAGCTGCTTTTTTTTTCTTTGTCTGGCCGTTTGTTTTGCAGCTCTCTACGTCTTAACCCACAGAGTAATCGGGATAAGGTGCCAACCCCAAGGTTAGCACCACATCATATTTCCTTTGCAATCATCTTTGCCTGAGCGTCATTCCGAGCGTGCATCCGCTGAATCCCGAGTTCCCGTTTATTTATAGTCCCCCACACGCGCTCCTCCTTTGAGAATATCCTGATATCCTGTGAACACTTCACACCTGCTCCTGCTACCATTTGAATATCTGGACCCTCTAGGATATTTGGGTATCACTGTTTATATTCACTTATTTGTTTGCTCCCCCACGTAATCCTCAAAGGATCTCACATCAACAGTGTTTTCGGCCGTTTTAACACTTTTATTTAAAGCAGAGCAGAGAGAGGACAGGAAATGGAGAACGGAAGCAGGAATTTTTGCAAGCCAAATTTAAACTTGCATCACCCATAGAGCAGTACAGCTAAATGTCATCTGTCTATTTTTTGGGGGTAACTTAGGATAGATGACCACATGAGCACATGACCAAAGAGGAAAAAATA
Organism: Labeo rohita; assembly: GCF_022985175.1. Lineage (NCBI taxonomy): Eukaryota > Metazoa > Chordata > Actinopteri > Cypriniformes > Cyprinidae > Labeo > Labeo rohita. The sequence continues at coordinate 17,575,969 of NC_066869.1, forward strand.
ACTATTTGTTCTGTAGAGAAGATTAAGGCATGATTTTGCAGTGGTATAATTTTTTAACATGAAAGTTATAAATAGATGAGCTATATATATATATATATATATATAGCTATATATAAATATATATATATATATATATATATATATATATATATATGATTGATTTTGATATATATAATATAATTTTCCGTAATGTAAATGTAAAGAAAATGAATAAATATTAAGAAGTGATAGAAGTGAATTATATATATATATATATTACACATATTTTTTATATGTAATTTATTCATGCCTATACTTTTTTACATTTTATGTCTATTTACATGTATTTATTTATATAATTTAAGATGGAAATTGTAGTGATCTTTTTCTGTTGAAGTTAAATACATTTGAATTAATTTTATATATAACGAAAAAAAAATAGAGTCCTCTATCCTGTAGGGATTTATTTATTTATTTATTTATTTATTTATTTATTTATGTTTAATTAATTAATTAATTTATTTAGGCATTTAATTTATTTGTCTATCGGGCATTTATTTATTTATTTATTTATTTGTTTAGACATATAGTCATGTGATTTATTAATTTATTTTGGTATTTAGGCATTTATTTATTTAGGTATTTACTCATTTAATTTATTCATTGATTTATTATTTATTTAGGCATTTAATTTATTCATTTATTTATTTAGGCATTTAGTCATGTAATTTATTTATTTATTTATTTAAGCTTTTTATCAATTTATTCATTTATTCTGGATTTTAATCATTTATTTATTTAGGCATTTAGTCATTTAATTTATTCATTCATTCATTCATTTATTTATTTAGGCATTTAGTCATGTAATTTTATTCAGTTATTTTGGATTTAATTTATTCATTTATTTAGTCATTTAATTTATAAATTTATTTAGGCATTTATGCATTTATTTACTTAGGCATTTAGTCATTTAATTTATTGATTTATTTAGGCATTTCATTTATTCATTTATTTATTTAGTCATTTAATTTATTCATTTATTCCGGCATTTAGACATTTATTTATTTAGGAATTTAGTTTTTTTTAATTTTTTCATTCATTTATTTATTTAGGCATGTCATATATTCATTTAATTTATTTTTTCATTTATTTATTTAGTCATTTAATGTATTCATTTATTTAGCCATTTAGTCATTTAATTTATTTATTTGGACATTTATTTATTTAGGCCTTTGGTCATTTAATTTATTCATTCATTTATTGATATAATTTATAGAATGATCTATATGTGTCTAAACAAAGTGAACATTTAAAATCACTCAAAAATTTGAGGGTGACATTACAGATCTGGCACAAAGCACTAGATTGATTTACTTTATTGATTTTTCCTATTCAGAAAAATCATTATTAGCCTTTCAAATTCTTAGCATGACTTACTCTGAATCTTATTTTCATAAAATCCCCCAATTGCATTTTCTGGCATATCTCTTTGAAGCTGCCGTCCACTCATGCATCATCAGAGCGCATGCACTGATAGGTATGCTATGAATGAAAGTCTCCGGGGATGGAGGAGCACTTGTGCCGAGCGTTTTGAAGCCAGCGGGACCGTTTGATGTGGTTTGTCAATAACGGGTACTTCCCTTAGTAGACTTCGCCTGTGGTTTGCGTTCCAAGTGCAGACATTTACTGAACCGGACCACAGCAGATAGGTTTCCCTTTAAAGCCCCATCCTTAAGCTTTTCATTCGTCAGCACTTAAAAATATAACCAGTGCCTGTGATCGCACGCCGTCCCACCTGGATTAATCCGCGATTTCATCACATTTGATAACTGTCTGGCCGGCGAGATAAGGCAGCCGCCCGGATAAACTCTCAATGTCAAAGAACTTTGCCGCTTTCCTTGTTTGTCTCCTGCCAGCTTAGGCTTTACCACCAAATTAGGGCTCGTGTTTGTCCTTTTGTGGGGTTTGATCTTTCTGTTCATCCTCTATATTGAATAACGCAGGTTAAAAGCGAGGTGAACGTGTACCTTTGATTAGCTTACTCACTCTAATAAGGTAGAATGAGACGGGCTGATTCTTATCGCACCATTTTGCCAGAGTGGGCTAATGCCTTTCCGCCTTCATGCAGTTTGAACAGGCTGAAAGTAGATATGTGTGTGTCTTTAATCTACTGTACACACCAGCAGGATCCAGTCTTGCGTTCGCCATCTGGGGTCCAGTGGGTTTTGAGTCTTTTTTATTGTCATATGTTTCTACCCACATCAGTTTTTGTGTATTTGTGGCGTATTCTTAGCTCCTCTCTCATTGTGAGAATGGCACCAGTGAGAAAAATTAACAGCTCTGATAGGACTCTATAATTGGAGACTCAATGAAGCTTTGAATAGAAATTAGTCTCAGCCGACTGCAGACTCCGCTATGAAGCACCGCTGAGCATTCTGCTGTAAGCCTGGTCTGGTCTAGTCCAGTTTAATGTCGCAGGCGTACAGCAGCTGGTGTTTTGTCTTGCAGTGTACCGATCAAACTGTGCACACTCTGTCCCCGTAGAATGAGACTGCAAATAAGTGTGGAAAATATGTGCTGCACTTCAGGTGATAAAGTACCTTTTTTAAATACCCCACCAGTCAAATGTTTTGAATAATTAAGATTTTGTTGAAAAAAGAAGTCTCTTATTCTCACCAAGGCTGCGTCTGTTTAATCAAATAAATATGTTTTTTGTTTTCCAGCAGTTTTGTGTATTTGAACTCTTTCCAACAGTGACTGTATGATTTTGAGATCCATTTTTTCACACTGAGGACAGCTGAGGGACTCATATGCAACTGCTACAGAAGGTTCAAACATTCACTGATGCTCCAGAAGGAAAAATGATGCATTAAGAGCCGGGGGTGAAAACTTTTGAACAGAATGGAGATGTGACATTTTTCTTATTTTGCCTAAATATCATACTGCCCTTCAGAAACTACAGAAGATGCATACATGTTTCCCAGCAGACAAAATAAGGTAAATTTACACTGATCTTCAAATTCAAAAGTTTTCACCCCCCAGCTCTTAATGCATTGTGTTTCCTTCTGGAGCATCAGTGAGTGTTTGAACCTTCTGTAATAGTTGCATATGAGTCCCTCAGTTGTCCTCAGTGTGAAAAGACAGATCTCAAAATCATTCATTGCAGGCAGTTTAACTGTTCAGGACAAACAAGGGACTCATGAACAACTATCACTAAATAAAAAAAAACAGCTGTGGATCATTCAGGTAACAACACAGTATTAAGAATCAAGCGTATGTAAACTTTTGATTTTATAAATTCAGCTATTATTTTCTCTTCTGGACTATATGTAAATGTCTTTTATGTAATATATCTAATTCAGGTCAGTACTACATAAACAATAACATGCATTTTGTATGATCCCTCTTATTTTGGAAAAATAATTAACATTTTTAATGATTCTGAAAGGGGGATGTAAACTTTTGACCTCAACTGTATAATTATTAACGGTTCTCATTATTGACAGTACTGAAAACATGGAAACCGTGATAAATTTATATATTTAAAATAATTCTTTTCTTCTGAAATTGCATGATACGCAAGCTTGCAATTCTGACTTTTTTCTCAAAATTGTGTGATATAAACTCACAATTGCAAGAAATAAAGTGACAATTATGAGAAATAAAGTTAGAACTGCAAGATATAAACTCTTTTCTCAGAGTTGCAAGTTTATATCTTGCAAATCTGACTTTCTAACATAATTACCAGGTATTAAGTCAGAATTATGAGATAAAAAAGTGAAAATTGCAAGTTACAAACTCTCATTTCTGAGAAAAAAGTCACAATTGTGAGTTTAAATCTCACAATTTTGAGAATAAAACTTAGAATTGTGAGATGTAAACTCAAGAAAAAACTTGCAAATGCGAGAAAAAAAAGACAGAATTGTGAGATTAAAAAAAAACGCAATTATCTTCTTAATTTTTTTTTACTCAGTGTGGGAAATGGGCTTCCATAGTCTTTTTTCAAAAACATAAAAAAAAAAATGAAATGAATAAATAAATTCAAACATTTTACCAGTAGTGTACACAAAAACAAAAATAAATATATAATAAAAATACAATAATAGATTATAAATATTATATATATAACCTACTTTGAAGTAATATATATATATATATATATATATATATATATATATACACACACGAAAATATAATGTCAGCATTATGCAAACTAAAGACCCATATTGTGGAATAAACATACTTGGAAGCATACATTAAAAAATTCGCTAAATAATATACCTTTTGAACATCCCTGACACGTACTGTCTAATTTTTTTTTTAATTAATTTTAATAGCAAAACACTATAAAAATGCTACAGTAAAAACTTGTCAAATATGTCTCTATATGCTGAGTAACTGTAATTGTGACATTTTAGGGAGTTTTACAGTAAAACACTGCTCAGTGTACAGATTTTATAACTAAAAACAAAGTTGTCTTATAATGAACAGTGACGCTTTATATTTGACGGTATCTGGTTTAAATCATGTTTAGTGTTTATCACTTATTTACATTAGGTTTTTATGTTGCATATTATGTTTTTGAATGAATGTTTATTGCATTATTTTAGTGTTGTGTGTTACCATGATGGTTTTTGTACAGGTTTATTTTTTTTTACAGTATTCTACTTTAAATATAATTTGATTTGCATTGCTCTAAGTCTAATCTGCCATACAATATGAGATGGATCCATGTCCTGTGGCATTAATTAGCAGCAGGGCTGCAAACACAGACCCCTCTTGAATACATTGGGAAGAGTAGTGCGAGATGGGATTTGGCTTTTTTCTTTTGTAATTTGCCTGTTTTTGTCTCTATTTTGAAAATGTAAGATCTTAAATTTACCCCGTATCAACTGTGAGGATGTTTCCTCCAGTCTAGATCTCAAAGGTTTTGTGATGTTGTATAGCTCTGGGCTGTTTCCCAATCCAAATGTGAGATGTAATGAGTCATAAAGCGGAAGTGAGGTGGACCGTACACTCGGCATGTCCCAGGTTCATTAAAATGACCAAGGCAAACAATGAATTATTGATGTAGTGGGCCGCCGTTCCAAAAGAATGTTTTTGTGGATCTCTCGCCACAATATCCTCGAGGTCTAATTGTACGGACACTTATTTCCCACGGCAAGAATGGTTGTGTTTTTTTCTTAGCACGAAAACTAAAGGCTGTTTTTGTTACATGTTTCCATGTCTACAGCATAGGCTCTGACATTTGGTGTAAAGTGATACTGATGATCTTTTCGCCTACAGCGGTATGTCAGCACGGATGCAAACACGGAGAATGCGTGGGACCCAACAAATGCAAGTGCCATCCGGGTTATACAGGAAAAACATGTAACCAAGGTAAGTGCTAAAGTGTACATACAGTATTTTTAAACGCAATGGATTGTGTTTGAAGTTCACCAAAAATCACAATAAAATTTTTTAACATTAATAGTGTAATAAACTGAAATAAAGTACAGAAATAAACATGAGAACATGGTTTTTAAATTGTATTTAACAACCTAACAAAAAACACTTTTCCACAATACACACACACACCAACATGTATTTGTAATTTATTAAATTAAAAATGTTTTAATATAAAATACAATTGGAACATATCAACACATATTTATATAAAAATGAATTAATATATAATATGTGTAACACATTTTATATATATCATGTATTAACAATGTTATTTTAATATCACTGAGATAATATTGTAGTATTATTATTTTGAATCTGTTTTTATTTTTCTATTATTTATTTTTATTAGTAATTGTGATTTCTAGGCATTTTTATATATATATATATATATATATATATATAATTTGCATATATATTTGCATCACATTAATATATATATATATATTATATTATATTTTATATCTATTTTATTTCATTTTATTTTATTTTATTTTATTTTACATTCTATTTAATAATGTAACTTTTGATTTTAAGTTTTTACAGTTTTATTATTTTTTTTAATGTAAAAGTGTATGTAAATACCCTCAGAGTGTAGTTGAGAACTTGATAGAACAAAATACATTTATTATTTTTATATATATTAATTTTATTATTATTTTTTTTTTTAAATTAAATAAAATTAAGAAATATTGCCCTGGCAGCTAGCTGAAATAAAGTTTTATTTTATTTTATTTTATTAACAGTATTGTAACTTATTATTTTAAATTTAAGTTTTACAATTTAATTTTTAGCTGAGAACTTGACAGACAATATTTTATTATTTTTTACTTTTTAATACAATTATTTGTAATAATTAAAAAAAATAATACAATTATTATTATTATTTTTATTTATTTATTTATTTAATTTAGGGTCTGGGCAGCTGCTAACCATGAAATTACAGGTTATTCTGAACACCATAATCATAATAAAAATTTTGCATGCACTTAAGCATATGTGTGTGAAAACTTAGCATCCATGTTAATGACCCTAAATGAGAAACTATCACAAAGTTTAGAAAAAAAAATCCTAGGTTATGCAATATTTCCACAACTCAGTTTTGTATTACGAGTCGATTTGACCCAGAACATACTGTAATACAAGGGTTAATTCAGCCTCTCTATTACAAAGCACCAATTTGTCACTTGCATTATTTAAAAGCCTCTGAATGTAGATGTCACCCTTCAGCTCTACACAGAACAATGTATTGTCTCTAATGGGCTTTTGTATTGAGTCATATAGTGATTCAGGATGTGAGGTTTCCCTTAAGCAGATAATATCTCAATTACTGCCCTAAGAACCCTGCACCGAAAATAAAACGGAGCCGGGGGACTAAATTCTGTCTGAAGTCGTCTCATCAGAAGAACGCTGGCGTCTGAGATAACCCCTGATTTAAAACAGCACATTTCCATTTGAGAGGAGAAGACTGAGAGACTTAAGCAGAGCAGTCTCTGCCCTTGGAAGGCAAAGGGAGAAGGTGTAATTAAAAGACGGGAAGGAAAGCGAAAACAATCCCCTCTGGAATGTGGAATAGAATCTTTTCGATTTTCCCTTGCGTCACGGTTTCATGTCAGGTCGATGAGACCGCTTTTGCCTTGCTGCACGGGGCGGAAATGTTTTCTTTTTTCATGCGCTTCTATCAGCTTCGCTAGGCTCTCGTGGCAAGAGCGATTAAAAGAATCAGATGGTTTTTAGAGGTAATGACAGATGATTGTCATGCCGAGGGCTGATTTGTCTCGCGCGCTTAAAACTTTGACAGGTGCTGGTTAGCGCGGACACCTGGGTGGCATATTAAAATCATCAGTGCAAATAATCAAGTCTTTAATTTTCGGTTCGCCTGACTGAAGTGTTTTTGTTTATTGCAATTATCTGTAGCACAACAATCAGCATGCAAATTCAATTATATCACACAAGATGCCCAATCAATTATATTTCAAAAAATATTGTAATAATGGCTGATATTAACTGATATTAGTCTAGTTGATACTTTTACGTTTTATCCTAGCAATGCAATGATTGCTGCAAGCTCTCCCGAGCAAGCATTTCTAGTTAATGATTCTTATACAGTATAATATAGCTAAAATACCAATATAAATGCAAGTGCACACTCAAACCTGATTTACATTACATTTGCAGTCTGACAGATTGATTTACTTACAGTATTCATGCAAAAAGTAACACATAGGAATAGGTTGGACTTTTGCACATTAACACAGACTTTATCTAAAACTAAAATTAAATCTTTTATTAAATCAAATAATTAATAAAATAATAAAATAAAAGAAAATAATTTGATGCAGTAAAATGCACTAAAACTAAAACTTATATAAAAAACTTATATATATTTTATATTATATATATTATATAGGACTATATAGACACACACATATGGAAAACAAAAACTACTAAAAATGACAGTTACTAAAATTAAAATGAAAATAAAAATGGATAATATAAAAACAGATTCAAAATAATAATATTATAATAATAATATTTTATATACATAATAATATAAAATAATAATAAAATAATTAAAAAAAAAAAAAATAATAATAATAATTTATTGCAGCTAGCTACCAGGACAACATTTCTTATTTTGATGTACTTTTAACTTGGTGCAGTAAAATAACTAAAACTAATAATAATAAAAAAAAATCGTATGTATATTATATATATAGGACTATATAGAGTCCACGCATATGGAAAACAGAAACTACTAAAAATGACAATTACTAAAATTAAAATAAAAATAAAAATGCATAATATAAAAACTGTCTCAAAACAATAATATTATAATGTTGTCTCAATTATATTAAAATAACATTATTTTTAATATACTTTTTTTTTTTTTTTAATTTGGGGTCTGAGCTAAACATGAAACTGCAGGTCATTGTGAACATCATAATTATAATAAACATTTTGCATATGTGTGTGAAAACTTTGCATTCATTTTCATCACCCTAAATGAGAAACTGTCACAATATTTAGAAAGATTTCCTAGGTTAACAGTGTTAAACGTATTACATACTAATTCAGTTTTATATTAAAAAAATGCATAAATATGTTGATATGTTGCATTTGTATTTTCTATTAAAACATTAAACTTTTAAAATTTATATAGAGAGAGAGAGAAATTTTCAAAAGCAGATCACTCAGATCACAATTTTCAGTTAATCTCAATTAAAGTGCATCTGGGTTATTTTAATTAAGTAAAAATAACTACAAAAATACAGCCAACTAACACAATAAAACACAATAAAAACATGCTAACAATAAAAAAAAAATATGATTTTTGAAAAAAAAACAAAACCCTGCCATTATCTGTTTTTGCAAATAAACTCTTCATATTTATTTATTTATTATTTTGTGCACCTGCTATCAAATTTTCACATTTTATACGTAAACCAGGCTCTCAGTGTTAAAAGGATCCACCACAAGTGATTAGTGTGCAGATAAACCATGAGGAGAGCTGAACAGAAATAATGATAAAGAGCTTAGTACTAAATCCACGGCAATGAGGTGGGATAACACCCACAAAGTTAAATAACCAAATCTGGATTTAAAGGTGATGCGTGTCATTGTTTCAGTCTTGAAATACTTTCACCTACCCCAGTTTAACATGCAAAGACAAGTATGCAATTTTTAGGCTGATTTTTCCACCAAAAAGTGCAAACACTGGGCTCTGTGGTCCTACTATTATATTTATAATAAATATGCAAATGATCTGAGGTGGGACAATCTGTTCACCCAAATCAGGATGTCATGGTTTGGCTGGTCACACACTTTACCTTTAGGTTAAATTAGATACTTCATAGAAATGCATTCTGAAGACATTTTCTTTAGTTGAACATTGGTTGACATTTGTCGTCTTGATCTTTACAGACACACAGATCTCCCTGGTGACATGTAGGGCAACAGTTCATGTAACTCAAACTCTAAGTACAGCCTGCAAAATGCCATGAAGAGCAGCTGTAATAAAAGCAATAAGTCTGTGCATCATGATGCAGTTCTGACTGTAAATTCTGACTAAATATAACATAGTCATAATCTTTTTTTTATTTTTTAATTTGCAATTAAAATACGATTAGCATTCACCTGCTTTGATCTGCTCGATTGTCAGCAGTTGCTCTTCACTGTAACATCACTGTCATGGAGATGATATGAGGCAGATGGGCATCTTTGCCCAGAACAAATAAACTCATTAAAGCGCTAATCCATTTAGGAGTGAAGTGACACAGAGCTGAATTCGGCTCTCCGTGGATCAAATCAATTTAATAAGATGCTAATTTTCAGCGGGGGTCTCTGTAAATGAGAATCTGCTTACCTGCTGTTCCCGAGGCCTGTCAGGAATCCATTACGGGGCATCAAGTATCGCAAAATACTTTCAGACATTAAGATCGAGCTGCTTTTTGGTGAAAGTACGTGTAACAATACGTCTTCTGTGACATTCTCTTTATAGTCCATGTTAGACGCTCGTTTTATTAAAGGAATAGTTCACCTGAAAATTCTATCATAATATACTCACCTTTGAGCTATATGAATTTATTTCAGCTGTAGAACACAAAATGCTTTTCTTACTTAGATTTTTTGTCTTGTTTCCAGCCAAAATATCTAAAAATTCATTTTCTAGACAAGCAAAAATTATTGTCTTGTTTTCAGAAAAAAGACATCAAATTTAAGTGAGTTTTTGCTTAAAACAAGCAAAATAATCTGCCAATGGGGTAAGCAAAATAATCTTTTTTTAAGCAGAAAACAAGATTATTTTGCTTACCCCACTGGCAGATTATTTTGCTTGTTTCAAGTAAAAACTCACTTAATTTTGACATGTTTTTTCTGAAAACAAGACAATAATTTTCACTTGTCTAGAAAATCCTTCTTGATTTTAGAATTTTTAGATATTTGGGCTGGAAATAAGACAAAAAATCTAAGTAAGAAATGCATTTTTTGCAGTGTACCAGCAGTTTTAACAACATCTTTTGTGCTCAACAGAAGAAGCAAGTGAGGGGTTGAATAAATGAGAGAATTTTCATTTTTAGGTGAACTGTCTCTTTAAAGGAAGCATATCATGAAGCTTCTGCTGTTAGTGATTATTTTTAATATCATGCATAAATTGTCATGACTACTTGACAGATATAACTAAAATAGATGTTCCAACATAGTCTCCTGTTAAACCTTAAGCCATTTGGCAACATACTAAGATATATCACACGGTTTGGCTCATGTAAAATCTACTGTACAACATTTAATTAGTTTGAAATGAATGCTGGCTGACTTTAGACATTTTTATAAATCGGTCAGGCTGAGATAAATAAACCAGGTTGATCAGACTGAGAGACCAGTTTAAACCTGTTTTTGTTTATACTGATGATGCACATTTTCAACATTGGCTTATTTTGATTGCAGAAACTTAATACAGAAGTCTTAAAGTTCAAAGAAAGGATGAAAAACATCATGCAAAGCTAAGCTCTGTTTGGATACAAAAAACCTTGACTAACATTACATGTAGTCTTCAGGGCAAACATCAAGTAACAACTGTAAAATATAGTCTCTTTAATATTTTCCTTGATGTCTTGTTGTTACAAAAACATAAAACTCACATGTGGATGCACAAATTTCAAAAGATGACAGGCTACATCACAAATGTTTGATTTTTTAGCATGCCAAAGGCATAATAATGGTTAATGTGTTTTGTGTTTTGAAAAACACTGTTCATTTCCATGCATTATTTAGGAGTCGGAAAGCCAAGCACAGCTGAGGGGATTAAATGGGATTCTTTACATGTCATCATATAATTAAGCTGTAAAGCGCCGGCATTGTTCTGTAACACTGACATTCCCTCCTCTCATCTTTTTTTCCCAGTGTCAATCACAAGCAGTTGTTGGTACTGTACTAGGTATTTTTGAAAGCCGAAGACTGTAAACACTTTAAATACCACATGCTTTAGCCTCTCTCCACCACTATTTTTAGATCTGGTCTTATTTTGTAAATTGCCTATAATAATGTCAGGCTATTCTCTAGAAGAAAAGGGGTCAGATTTTTCCAGTTATGATGGTTGATCCTCTCCATGTAACTATTTTTTATTTTCTCCAAAAATCTGATTGATGAGGTGGAAAGCAAAATTGAAAATTGACTTGTGCTTTCAACATGAAACGGCACTGGCAACCCATTTATGTTTTATTTTTGAGAGAAACAGGAAATTTGACAAGACATGTAGGAAAAGTCTTTTTTATCTGTCTAGAAAATAAATGGATTGTGAAGAGGCCTCTTTATATGACAGGTGGTTGGAGTGACCAAAAAGGAAAGTATACATATAATACATTAAATAAAACAGATGCATGCTTTTTTCTTTATAACATTCATTGATGTTTCAGAATAAAAACAGAGACATTTATTAAAGTCTTAATGAAATCTAAATTGACTCTACAGTTGATAACAGTTCAACGGCACTAGTGTGTAAAAATATAAGAAACAACAACGAAGTGTCTTTAAAAACACTATTTTGTGCAAACGTCTTCCTTCGGTCACAGATTCAAATCTCATTTTGACCATTTAACAGCTGAGCCCAAGCCTCTGTTACTAATTTCGAAAATGTCACTTTAGAACTTGTAATGAAGGAACCTTGAGTTGCTTCATTGAAACCTTATTGTTTTACTGTATTAAAAGCTCACTATGTTATGTACAGTATTAAGAGAGATAGATGGACTGAGCGAGTGTGATCTGATACAGCATTAATTCTTCAGTTCAATCTCATATTCTCTGATTTACACAATAAAACATTAATTTGAATGTCCGCTGAGGAAAGCGATATCTTTGTCGTGATATTCTTTCATCTGTTAAAGGTGATTTTCAATGGCAGCGCTGCTCAGTGCATTTGTTGAAAGTAAAAATAACTAACTTGTTTACACCCTTATTTCACTCTCTTTCAATATAAAAGTCTTTACTACTGACTCACTCATAAAAACAGTCAAATTCCAGAAGATCTGGCCGAAGTAAGGCTTCTCTCGGCGGGTTCATAAGCGCTGAACAGCTGCTGACGCCCGAGCTCATATCTCTGAAAAATGTTCACACGAATTTTTAAATAGACGTTATCTTTATTAACAAACATCTAAACAAATACATTCTTGCCTAAAAAACTCTTAAAACGACATTCCGTGACACAAAAACAGTATTATTTATAAAATTATAGTGGATTTGGGTGTCCGCCATGAAACTCGCTGTGAGAAATACTGCAAGCAGAGTGATACAAATGGTGAAACAGTTGGAGTTCTATTATCACTAGAATATTGCACTCCTCTCAGCCAATCAGATTCGAGGACCAGGAAGAACTGTTGTATAAATATATATAATATATTCCAGTTTTTATTGTAAAAAAATCAATGAACATTATAAGGGAAAAAGTGTGTATTTATTTTACATTTTTTAATTTATTTGTTTTTATCAAAGCGATTTCTTTATTTATTTTATACATCAGAAATGACTTTCTCCTGATGTGACCAAGGGAGTGTGGGTGGGGAAAATATGAATGAATATTATCATAGCTTGCATTTCACAATGAAGCCCTGTTCCACATTATTTAGCTCTGGATATCCTGAAGTTAAAAGCACCGCCAGTGCCGTTTCATTTTATCGTCTCATTTGCATATTATCTTTACTGAATAATGTTATTATTCTCCTCTACAGGAATACGGCCAGCTCAAAGGTGTGTTTTATAAATGTTTTTGTCCACGTTGTCCTGTGTGCTGTTATCTGTGTGTTTTCCTTACTCCTAAAGAAGAGCAGGGCTATGTTAGCCCCCCATTATGGCACAGTCACCCTCCCGTTTTTGTTCCCATGGACCACCAGCCGATTGCGGTGCCTTCGGAGGGTGAGCTAATCCTGTGTGTGTGATTTTCTTGTAAGACTGCTTACCGGATGATGCCTGCGTCCGTTCCAAGCGCCACCCCTCTGGCCCACGTGCATGGTGCAGTCTGCTTAGCCCAGCGAGAGTGAATACTTTCCCTTTAGCAGATCCCCAAAGCCTCCACAGGCATGGCCGGAATGACACGGAGAAAGCCATGCATGCCTTGGCAGAAGCACACACACACATAAAGCCTTTAAGAGGCTGTTCTGTTTCACCCTGCTCTCTTTCTCCTACACACACATCCTGTCTGTGTCTGTCAGTTCCTCTGAACTTCTAAAGCAGGGCATCTTTCATCTGTGAGCATTCAAGTGGCTGCCCGGCTGCTCTCCTCCGGTCTATTTCTCTTTAACCTTCTGCCTGTCTCTCCTCTATCTCAGGCCCATCTCCAATTCCCAAACAAATATCCTGTCATTCAAAAAGTGTCTGTCATGTTATTGTTGTTGTTGTTGTTGTCTGCTTCTGAGGTAATTCTGTTCATGATTTTTTCAACAGACCTGCAGTATACTTTGTCAGTTTCAAGTGAACTGACCATGGTAACAGTAGCCAAAATGTCCAACGTTATTGCAGTCATTGTTATGGTGAACATTTTTTTTAGTAGTGGTAAAATTATATGTGTATGTATGTGTGTATTTATTTATCTATCTTACTATTCACATTTTTTTGTCCCTGCCTGAACAATGTATAATATAATATAATATAATATAATATAATATAATATAATATAATATAATATAATATAATAATTTGATTGATTTAATTGATGGGGAGGGACAAAAATGTGCATTTAATGATATTAATGAATTATTTTTTATTAAGATCTATATTTGTGTGTGTGCATATATATATATATATATATATATATATATAAAAATAAAAGCAGATGTTTAATACTACTACTATTATTAGGATGGACAAAAGGTGCATTTTATTATTTATATAAAATTATTTATTTTATTAAATTATGTATGATATCTATATACATAATGTGTAATTGATATATATATATATATAATAGGTATAATAATAATAATAATAATAATAATGTAGCAGATGTTTAATGGTACTACAATTATTATTATTATTATTATTATTATTATTATTCACATTTTTTTCTCTCTGTCAAAAAATCTATGGATGGTGGACGAGGGACAAAAACTGCGCTTATAACTTTGCAACTTAATATAATATATTTATATTATAATAAATTTGTTTAAATTATTTTTGTATTTTTTATTAGATAATGTATATTATGTAGATGTGTGACATATTATTATTATTATTATTTAAACCATGTACAGATTTTTTTTTTTTTTCAGAAAATTAAAAAAATATATCTTTGCTTGTACAGTCTTAACAATTTAATATATATATATATATAATTTATTATTTTTTTTTAATTCTGTATATATATGCTTGTATATATATGAATTAACAATAACTGTAGTAACTGATGGGCACATTTGTTAACATGGTAAATGTTTTAAGGGTGGCACGATGGCTGATAAATAATCTCTTTAATCAGTTTTTTAAATGTTTCTTCAGTGTTCATAAGTGCAGCACTCAGAATAGGCTGCGGTCACACTTCCCATACGGTGTGAACTCATTTAGTCTACCTGCTCTCTGTTCTGGGTTTTCAACACCTTCACACCTCCTACCCTCCATTTTCTCTCTTCAGACTGGACAATTTATTTCTTTATTTCTTATCATTAGTTCACTATGTGTTGCTGCTCAGAGCTGTCTCTTGTCAAGTACGGCTATTCTGGGAATGTGACATTTCATTTCTGCTGTTTTCAGCTTTATTTGAGCGAGCAAAGGGCCAATGAGTCTACTGCGATGGGTTAGTCTCCTCTTTCACCTCTCTTGACAGAAGCACGAGTTGCTTCGTTTTTCTAAACATCTTTCAGAGATGAATTTGTCTGCATGCTGCTCAGAGAGTCGAGTTACTGCCTGAACCACTGAGACTTCAGAAAACTCTACAGGAGAAATATAGACAAGAAAGAAAGTCAAGATGGAGATGCAGTTCTGAGATTTTACAGATGACTATCGCTTGGAATAGTGTGTAAGCTTTAGACATTTTAGTTTTTAGGTAATGTGTTATAATTTCTTTAAGTGATAGTTCTTTTGCCCACATGAAATCCACGAGAAAAGAATTTGTCAAGGAAAGGGTCAGCATTAGTCAATTGTGTCCCCAATCATCATGCCTAATTAGGAATTTAAATTCAGTCTGAGTGTGTAATCACAGCTTCAGTGGCTGTGTGCGCTTAAAAAGAAACATCTTACGGTTTCAAAAGGTGGTAAATACTCAGCCCAATTTTCTTGCATTGCATTGAAATGTTTGAACTTTGAAACTGAGAGATTTATGTTGTCTCTGTTTTGAATATAGTAGTCGACTCTTGCTAAGATGAATTTGGGAAGTGATTGTAGCTGTCCTCACCCACCTCGACTAATCATTCCAGCGAGTGACCTCCCACCGGTGCCAATTACCATTAATACACTGCGCCATTCATCTATTTAAATCTGTGCCACCTGTCAAATATAGGCAGCACGCGCTCCGCTAGAATGCATTCCGCACATAACCCACCGCTAAAGATGGCGCCATTCTCTCAGAACTGGGCCATGCCAAAGACACTCATGTACGGCAGCCAGGAGAATCTATTTTCAGTGCGGTGCAAATGAGACTGCAGGCATCACGCTACGTGTCTGGCCTATAAACTTGACTGTGTACCTTACAATATTGAGATCTAAGTGATGTGTAGCCCAGCTGATTAACCACGTGGCCTAGACTTTAGGATATATGGGTGAGCACAGATTAAACTACCGTATAACCAACCCTTGTACTGTTTATTTCAAATAAAAATGAAGTATTGCTTTGCCTTGGTAAAAGAAAAACCTCTTGAGTTAATTATTTTTAAATAGTTGTTAACAAATGAGAGCTGTTTTTGTGCTAATCAGTAATCATTTAAGTGGTAAATAAACAATTAAACAATCGCTTATTGTTGAGAATAAATAGATACAAGAATCATTTATCAAGTAATTAAAATATGTGCTACTCAGTAATCATTTGAGGAGTGGATAAACAATAAAACAATCACTTATTGTTGAGAATAGATAGATAAAAGAATCATTTGTCAAGTAATTGAAATATATTGTTTAAAAAAGTCTATGATAAACTAATTAAAAATACACAGGGTTCTTGAAATGTACTTGAATTTAACTTTTTGGAATTTAAGGCCTGGAAAAAAATAGCAATTTTCCTAAATAAGTACTTAAAAAGTAGAAATAAGCATTTGTTTCAGTAAGCATGTATCTTTTCACGTCCCAATCGGATCGTGTATCGCTAATCATTTGATCCAGATCGGGACTTTGAATGGCGTACTGCAAATCACACTTCCAATCATTGATTTAAATTAGAACTTCGGAGCGGGTTAAAGAATCTTTTTATTCAGATCGGGACTTTGGAGCGGGCTTGTGAATCATTTGATTCTGATCACGACTTTGTGAACATTTAATTCTGATCGGGACTTTGGAGCGGGCTTGTGAATCATTTGATTCTGATCACGACTTTGTGAACATCTAATTCTGATCGGGACTTTGGAGCGGGCTTGTGAATCATTTGATTCTGATCACGACTTTGTGAACATCTAATTCTGATCGGGACTTTGGAGCGGGTTTGTGAATCAATTGATTCTGATCGGGACTTTGGAGCAGGTTTGCAAATCGTTAGATTGGAACTTCGGAGTGGGTTCATGAATCATTAGATTCAGATCGGGACTTCAGAGCAGGTTCGCGAATCATTGATTTAAATTGGAACTTTGGAGCGGGTTCGAGATTTATTTGATTGAGATCGGGACTTTGGACTGGGTTTGCGAATCATTAGATCAGAACTAATGATATATTAATAATTGAAATTAGCTTTTATTTCGTATATTTATTGCTGTCATTTTAATTCGTGTTAAGTTTTAGTCATTTTGCTTTAGTTTTTTTCTTTAAAAAAAAAAAGATGAAAGATGAAGATACTTTTTGATGTTCATTCATGTTTATCGTGCTATAAACTAGTAAAGAGGAAGATATGATCGGTTTACGTCCAGGTTAAACTGAGGCACTACAGTGATCTGTCAGGACACATTAAAGAGTCACAAAACAGTATTTATTGTCTGAATTCCTTACAAAATGACCAAATTACAAAGCTCAGATGTTGTTTCATACCAAAAGTAACTTGCTCTCTCTTGTCTGTCACCGCATTGTCAGTTACCCCTTTGCGCCTTGATGTATGTACGTTAGTGTTTTCACAACGAGTCATATTGGCGGCACTAAATGTAAACAATGCTGCTGAACCAACGAAACTCACATATTTTGCTGATCATTGCTGATAAAAATGGTCAATTATTGTCATGTTTTGGGCTGTACTAATTGGTCTGACAGAGAAAAACATCTGGAGTAATACAGACTGCCAAAATTTATAACAAATCAAGGAGAAGAATCTGTCTGAGGAATGAAAGCCGTTTGTGGTTAGCCTAACTGAACCAGGATTTCAGTTAGATTAATTTTGGTTTGTCAAACTATTGGGCCCTTTCCTGCTTACTAAACCCTTCTTCATATCATTTAGCAGCTTCCACACATTTTTTTTTCTGTGGTTTAGACATAAATTAGCAGAACAGTATTCAGTAGTACATTAACCATGCCATTGTTTACATTCGAGTATCGCCAATATGGCCGCAGATTCGGGTAACTGACCAAATTGTGACATAATTGCCAAACCTCGATGTATCTGCTTTATATGATGTGCCGTTGACGTTCAATCTGCTGTCCTGAAGTTAGGTTTTAAAGATGGTTATGGATAAAGTTGTGACTATATGGCAGTAAGATAGTGTTCAAAGTCTAGAAATAGGTCAACAGCTTCCAAGTTTAGAACATTTTTAAATATTCAAAGTCTGGAAATGAGTACATTGTTGACCTTTGCAGAGTTGTCAGAAGGAAGACGTTCCCTTTCTGTGTGTCAGTATCAAAACCCAAAACCAGACTCAGAGTGTTGGAAGCTAAAGAGCAGGTTTGTGTCCTGTGGAGTGAGACGCTGAGGTGGGCCTGTCCAGACACGGTGGCCTGCGGCTTCACCTTCTTCCCGCAGACGCCACCTCACAAGTTTGAAAGGATTGACCTTTCAGATTTGACCTGTGGTTTAAGTCTAATTCTTAACCCCGCACGGCCGCCCCCTCTCGCACGAGGATGTTCTAACCTCCCCCTCTGTTTTTCTGTCTGCAGACTTGAACGAGTGTGGCCTCAAGCCTCGGCCGTGTAAACACAGGTGCATGAACACGTACGGGAGCTACAAATGCTACTGCCTAAACGGATACATGCTGTTGCCTGATGGGAGCTGTGGAAGTGAGTCACATCTCGTTGTTTTGCACGTGGTGTCCAGCTGTGTCAATCGTTGCCTTGTTCAATAGCTCTTCAACACCCTGCTTGAGAAGTATGATAGTGCTGCCCAGCAGGGTGAATCACGGTGTCTATACACTGTTTATACAAGCTAGATTTTCACAGGCTTTTCAGCAGATTGTTTCTAAACATCTTTACAAAGAAAAAAATGGATAATGCAAAAGGTGTATGCATACAACATGACATTTCATTTAGAGAAGATAAAATCGGTATTGTCTTCTGAATTTTATGTAGTATTCTTCTGTTTATAAATTTAATTTAATAAAAAAATAATTTAATTTAATTTCAAATTTCAAATCTGGATTTAAAAGGTTTATTTTTTTCCCCCTGTAGAATTTTTTTTTTTCTTGTTAAAAATAATTATATTTTTATAGTTTTGTTTAGAGAAGGGAACTATAAATGGTTTATTTTATTTTATTTTATTTCATTTTATTTTCCCCATACACAAATCCCCATACACAAATCAGATCATGCAAAAATTGCAGAATGAATGCATTTTATTTTTATAGTTTTATTTAAAGATTCAGCAGAATTATTTTACTATTTATTTTATTTTATTTCTTCAAATATGCATTTAAAAGTTTTTTCTATACAAAATTATTCTTGTTATAAATGGTTTTATTTTTATAGTTTCATTTAGAGAAGAGAACAAAGACTTTAGCATTGTCTTTCTTTTATTTTTTTTTTATTTTATTTTTTATTTTATTTTATTTTATTATTCTCCAAATATGCAGCTGAAAGTTGTTGTTTTTTCCCCCTTTAGGAAAAACAAAACAAAACACAATTTTCCCTCCTGGATTTTATTTTGTATTTATTTTTTATGTGTTTTCTTTAATAGTCTCTCTTCCTGTACACAAATCATTCTTAGAGCTCAGGGCGTCCCTCAACCCTGCAGAGAGCTTTCAAATGACTCACAAAAAAATATGAGAAAGCTGTGAACTTCAACCCTGCCAGTAAAGGCTAAGTCTTATTGCTGGCCTTAAGCTATTCTCACTACACCAAGTGGCCCGTGCCTGTGCTTGCCCGGTGCAAAATGTGCTTCCAAGGGCCTGGAGATTCCACTCTCTGATAAATATTTTCTCACCACCCTACAGCTCACACTTCAGCAAACACCACTGAATCACACAGTTAATCAAAGTGCGGAGCGGCTCCTGTGATGTGGGTGGTACAGTGATTGTCAGTGCTTGGATTGCAGATTATTGCATAGTTTAGAAAGGTTGGGTGCTGGTCTGATAAGAGTCTGAAAGGGTCTGCGTGTTTGGCTCAAATTATTCATAAAAAAAAAAACGTCTTCTGAAATAGGCTCCAGCACTCAATGTCATATAAATGTTATAGTATGCTGACTTGTAAATTTATTACTTGTAAAACTTATTTTATTATTATTATTATTTATTTTTAAAATAAACTTTAATACATACTACTACTGCTACTACTAATAATAATACTAATAAATTATAAAAAATAAAGCATGGTATACCACATGCAATGAAATTATTATTAAAAATGATTATTATATTATATTATAAAAAATAGAAAACATTAATTTATAATAATAATAATCATCATCATAACTTAAAAATATAACATAGTATGAACAATGAAAAATAACATCATAAAAATACATTTGGAAAATATTAGTTTATAATATAAAGTATTATTATTGTTGTTATTATTGTTGTTTTTGATTATTATTATTATAAAAATAAAGCATGGCATTCAACCTGCAATGAGAAATAATTATGAATAAAAATACATTTAGAAAGCATTAATTCATAAATAATAATAACAATAATAATAAAACTCAAATAATAATATTCTCAAAATATATATACTCAGCCAGAATGGTAGTCTAAAGTGAGTAAATGTTGCTTAAAATAAACATCAAACATTATTTTAAAACATTTAAGTAACATTTACTCAAAACTCACATCAGGCCAGTATAATGGCCTTTTAATATTATTTTTATTTTAGATCTTTCATTCTGGGCCAGTATATGTTGATGTATCAGAAGAATATAGAAATATAGAACATGGAAACCTAGAAATTATAGAAACCTCCCTCCATCTTCTTCTCAATTTTTTTTTCAGAGACTTTAGGGAATAATTAAGTTTTATTTTTGTTTTTCCACCTGCATTAGCAGGAACAATGTGCCATCTTCTTTTCTCCAGAGTGTTTTTTACCTTGCTGTCTCATGGAAAATGGGTTGCACTGTGACGACCCCCTCGACACCGATGTTGAGAATGTGGAGTGGTGTTTCTCCGCAGGGCTAATAGATCACTGCACAATCTAATAACACAAGGTTATCTGCTTCACTGTCCATTTCCTTCAAGGCCATGAAGCTAAATGTGGAGTAGTGTGTTCCCTTCTCTGACCTGTGGCCTTGCACCCCATTTAATGGCGATTCATCTTTTGTCTATGTTCATTTGCTTGGCTGCTTATACAGTATCAATAGGTGACTTCGTTTTTTATCTAAGTCTTTTATGCTTACCTTTTATGCTTACAGTAAGTGCTATTGTGTTGCACTGAAAGTGGCAGAAATATGTGATTGTGTGGTAAGTGCTAAATCTGGTTACTGTATGTTTCCGTCAGATGCCCGGACATGCAGCATGGCGAACTGCCAGTACGGCTGTGAAGTAATGAAAGGAGAAGTTCGCTGCCAGTGCCCTTCCCCAGGTCTACAGCTGGCTCCAGATGGCAGGACCTGTGTGGGTATGTGTTCATGGGTAATGCATTTCTGCAGGAGCTGATTACAATTCACCGCTTTACTTCCCAAAGTTTCCTTGAGCTTTAGAGATAAAGTTCATTGTTATTTTGTTGGAAAAACATTCCTCCAGTTCATAATAACCATGTATTTAAAAGTGCCAATAAATTATGTCGATAAAAAGTGGCATTTATTTTTCAAATTTTATTATCAAATTCATAGTGTATAGTATAAATTAATTTTATAAATTATATGTACATTTCAAATATATATATTTTTTAAATAAATGATGTATAAATAAACATTTTCATCAATATTATTTATAAAATAATATTTATATATAAAAAAAATGTCATTTATTTTTGAATAATTATTTTATTTTAGTATTATATTATTTAATAATTTATTAATATTGTCTTTTCAGTCCTTCTATCAATGGCATTCATTAAAAAGTGTCAGTAAATATTATACATTGTTTACTACTACTAATAACAATAATAATAATAATAATAATAATATGAAATAATACAATATAATACAATATGATTTATAAATCAACATTACTTTTACAGTTATTTATAAATTATATAAATTATATATAATGTATTTTTTTAAATACATATATATTATATATATATAATTGCCTATGGCAAATAAAATATGGATATTTTATTTTATTTATTAAATAGTTTATATTTAATCTAATTAGTAGATATTTGTTATTGAATGTTATATAGAATGTTTTTTACATAAGTCAAAAGTTTATATATATATGTATAGTGTATGTATGTGAAAAAAATATATATATGTGTGTGTGTGTGTGTGTGTGTGTGTATAAAATACTTAACATATTAATAATTTTAATACATTTTATACATTTTATTTGAATACTTTTAATGGCAAATTTAAATATGTAGTATATGATGCTAGAAATGCCATTTTCTGGGAGCAAACATACTGATAAAATGTATAGGCCTATCTTGAGTGCACTGTAATTTGCCTTAAATAAAAGCATCTGTTAATTTGCATAACTGTAAATAGATGTAGACTTCAGGCAGAAAAAAAAACATTAAATAAAAAATGATATGACCCCTTTAAGTCAGAAGAAAAGAGAGCACGATCTCTTTGTGCTCTTGTTGTCTTTTGAATATGTGACATGATCTAGACATGTTTTTTTTTTTTTTATCGTGGCTGTCAGAGAAGATGACAAAATTTTGCACTCAACGTATTACAAAAACACAGCCGCTTTCATTCAAGGCTGCATTCCTGCTACAGAACCTTAAAGATTGCAATAGTCCTTGACAACAGAGCTGAGCTTCTTTCTTTTGATCCGGTAATTATGCTTTAAGTGCTTGGATATTTCATTGTGGCATTCGTTAATGACTGCCTTAATGGCATGCCATAGTCACAGAGACCACATCTTACATAAACATTTTTAAGAAGCCCATATTCACATCATCTTAACCACACAGTTCACTAAATCACAAATGGATTGCGACAAATTGAGTCAGTTAACCTGTGGCACTTTAACACACACTTATGTTGAGCTCCACTACTTGCATTTTTTTTTTTTTCACCTTTCTACCTCTTTTCTGGAGGCTATGAGGAGGGGAGTGCAGAAAACAGTGTGAGTTTTTTAAAAGAGGACCATCAATCAGAGACTGACCATCTTAATGTTTCACAGCACAGGTGTTCAACTCTTCAGGTATTTCAGCAGAGGACTTTTATTGCTCCGAGGAGGGCAGCTTGGGTTAGATGGATGTCTGTACATGCACACATAAGTGTCGAGTTTGCTGTACGCTTCTCTCAGACTCCTGCAGAGCCTTCACACACCGCTTGATGCATATCGCAATTTAGCTAAATGTTAAATGCACATATGGCAACACAAAATATCAAAGCATGTATGAGTCAGTCAACACCTCAAAAATGAACCTGACAGCATTACGTAATATATATGTATTTACATATCATAAATAACTGTGTTATGACTTTGAGTGAAAGAACCAGACTTTAATTCCTTGAGACCTTTTTAACTTGATCCAGACTGGAGCATGAAATAGTGGAGAAATGATTGACTGGTGTGTTTGTTTTGCAGATGTGGATGAATGTGCAACAGGTCAAGCGGTTTGTCCGCGTTTCCGTAAGTGCATCAACACATTTGGGAGTTACATCTGCAAGTGTCATGATGGCTTTGATCTGCAGTACATCAACGGGAAATATCAGTGTTCAGGTGAGCGGTTTTGAGTATGTACAGAGGATGTGGTTTGTCATTTCAAAAATCTTTCAAACGATGTGAATCAGCAATCTGTCAATTTGAACTGAACATTCTGAAACACTGAAAGTTTTCCTTTTGTCTAGAACTTTGTCTAAAAAAATCTTTGTGATATTAACTCCTGATATTTTCCTGCCAACAGCAGATGTTTTGTGCCAAGTTCAGGTTTTAAATAATATAGTGCCAATTTTTTTAAATACCACTACTTTTTTCAGTTTTATAAATAGATAACAATATGGTCTGTTCCAAAACTTAGCGTGTTGCCAGTAAGAGGCATTTTCATGTCTCATAGGTTTGCTTTCAAAAAGTGGGCAGTATAAAAATGCACTGCATTGGCATCCTTGCATTGGCTAGTTGTAAGAAGCTATTGCATGTATTCTTCACTAGAGATGGGTGTTGAGTTTGATAGTTTTTAGGAACCAACGAAATTGCCTCGAGTCGATACCATAGAGTATTGAAATGCATCTTGTCGTTTGGTACCAAATTTCGCTACCTAAGGAGTTAATCTTGTCAACGTGCCAATAAAGTGCTGGTGATTGGCTCTGGTGAGGCATCACGGAAAACAGTAGGTGATTTAAAACAGCACTGCGCAGATTGATCTGTGTTTGACAATGGTTGTTTTTTTGTTTTTTTTTAAGATGTGAATGAATGCTCTTCAAATCAACACCAGTGTGGTCCCTACGCCACCTGCTATAACACACCTGGTTCATACAAGTGCAAGTGTAAGGATGACTACAGAGGTGTGGGCTATGACTGTAAACGTAAGTATGCAGACTAAAGAATTACTGCAATTGCATCATAACAGGTTGCTGCAGTAAAAATTATGCGTTTTTAGGGGCTCAAGCAAGTAGCGCAGAAACCCTATTGTTATTGTTAGAATGGTCACGGATCAATAATTATCAAAAAAAAAGGTGAACTTTCAACTGACGCAAAGGGATGACTAAACGTTTATAAGGGGCAGGGCCACTTTTAGTAAAATGCCTATTTTACTATTATACCACTTATGTAAGAGGTCAATCTGAGGTCACATGAAAATCACAGCGCTTCAACCCTTGGTGGCACTATAAGAGGGGAAAAAACATAAAAATGGCTATAACTGTGCAACCATTTGTCCTATCAACATGAAAATCGGTGTGCACGGTCTTGTGCCACAAGTGTCTACAAGGCTATTTGTGTATCTCAAAAAACATGGGCACCATTGGCCGATGAATTTTGAGCTCCTGTTCAACAAGGTTAATGGAGGCCAATCAGAATGAAACATGGTGGGCCTATTCGACTCATGATCCCAAAGGTCTGAGCGATATTGCATTTTTCAAGGGTGTAAATGATTGTACGTTGCACCGTTTTTCACACATACGCACAACATTTGTATCATACAATAGAACTCCTCATTCCAGACATCTTTGCAGAACCACTGCTGTCAATCAAATTGTTTGTTAAATGATTGAGAAGATAAAAAACATACTTTTGCGAATTAGTCCTACAACTCTCTAGACCAATAATTATCAAAAAATGTTGAAAGTATTAGGAAGGAATTATAAGGAAGCTATAACGGGGTGGTTTAGAAAGGGGGCCTGTCCAAATTTACCCCAAATCCTATAAAGCCTAAATGAAAACTCAAAACTTCACGAAACCTGCTGAGCACATGTGACAGGTGATTCTAAATAAGCATGCAAAGTTTTAAGGAGATCAGACTGCAGCTGGCACTATAACAATCATAAGCATTAAAAAACATAATATTTCTATAGTAAATTACCTGGATTTGCCAAAAATGCTTTTTAAAATCAGTGATATATGCTGAAATGCCTTAAAGCGCTTGATCCCTGGTAATCGCTGCTTGCAGCCATATTTATTTATTTATTTTTATTTAATTGCCATCTGTTGTTCCATAAAGAACCTTTAACATCAATGGAGTCTTTCCATTCCACAAAAGATTCTTTATAGTAGATAAAGGTTCTGATCACTAAAAGGTTCCTTAAGGGAAAAGGTTCGTTTTGAAACCTTTTTTTATGAACAGTCTGCAATGCTACAGTGGATACAGAAATCCAAACTGAGAATAAAATTAATATCACAACAATAAAACTGTCTAATTTGGATAAACGAACACACTCCATGCATAAACTAATCACATTACAGCTCAGGCAACAATTTAATTGGTCCCCATCTGTTCTCTGTTGCTGTGATTCTGATTCATTTAGATTAAAAGCAGCTGTATAAAGTAAAATAAGGTGGAACGGTGCTTTCAAAAGCACTTCAAGATAAAGGTTTGGAAAGGCTTAAGTCAGGAGTCATTAGTATAAAGGTTTTTGAGAGCTGAGGCAAGGTTATCATTAAGAGGTAGAAGGCATACAGTCAACCCTCGAAAGGAGATAACCAAGCAAAAGGCTGATCACAAACGCTGCCAGGAGATTGATGGACTTTGTAGGAGCTACAGGCGTTTTTTTTTTGTGTCAAAGGCTGGCTTATATAGGAGAGTGGCAGAAAAGTAGCGCTGCCACCTAAGGCAAGAGACTACAGGCTTTTTTCAAGCACTGGTCAGTTTTAAGATTTTGCTTCCCTAATGTCTTTTAGACTGGTGGAAGGAAAACATCCAAAATGCAAAGTGTTTATTACACTGTCTATTTGCATTTGTAGATTTCAGTATATAGATTTTTAAATGCTGTGAATTTACATACACCAAACTTTAAAGGTTCGTAATATATTCTGAATGGTGTATGAACAAACTGGCCTTTCCAGAGGGGAACAACGCATGTTAATATCTATTAGTTCGAATTTTTACACTATTCACCTGTGGGGTCTTGCCGTAAACCATTACCAAAGTTACAGCACCGTGGTAAATGTGTCTTCTTTGTAGAATTTTTCTCTTTTCATTGGATTGGTGCACCTGTCAGTAGAGAAAAGAAGATGGATGGTGCAAAATCTTGATGAAAAGCCGCAGCCTTAGCCAGGAAGTTGAACATAGGTACATTGTTCAGCTTTCAGCGTGACAGCATCCCATAGCGCAGTGCCAACAGAGCGAATAGTGGCTGAATGACAGGAAGGACAACGTCTATGAGTGGTGGCGTCAGAGTCCTGACTGAAATCCTCAAAAAAATCTTAGGAATGAGTTGAATTGGACAGTCCATCAACAATTACAATGCATATTTGTGTAGATACAGTAAATAAAAAAAAGAGAAAATGTATATGAATAAATATTCCCTACTATTCAAAAGTTTGAGGTAGGTTTATTTTATTTTATTTTTGTCTCTTCTGCTTACCAAGGCAGTATATATTTAATCAAAAATACATTAAAAAAAGTTACATTGTGGAATATTTTTGCATTGTAAAATAACTGTTTTCCATTTAATATATTTTAAAATGTAATTTATTTCTGTGATGGCAAGGCTGAATTTCCCTTTAATGTCACATGATTCTTCTAATATGCTGAATTTGCTGCTCAACAGTTGGGGTGCTTAATAGTTTTGTGGAAACCATGATGCTTTTATTTAATTTTTTTTTTTAGGATTCTTTGATTAATAGAAAGTTCAAAAGAACACCATTTACTTGACATTGAAGTTACTTGTACTTACTGTCTCTTTTCATCAATTTAATGCACCCTTGCTGCATATTTCTTTAAAAAAAGTACAGAATTCAAATTTTGAACATCAGTGTGTATATGCATATATAGTCAAACCAAAATTTGGTTTAGAAAATAGTAATAAAATATGACAAGAACTCAGAGTTAAACTGTGTCGGAACAAATTCATCTTGATAATGTCGCTTTGATAGAAAGGTATGTAATTAATTACGATCAATCAAAATTTAAGACAGCTGTTAGTATGGCTATTTACACAACTATTAATATTTTGTTGACCAATTACCAAGCAATGCTTAAAGGTTGCATTACCAATTAAAGAAAAAATACTTCAGTCAGTCAAAGTGTCTAAGTTTTTGGTCCTAAATTGGATTAATTTTATTGGTAGTCCACTGTTAATTCTTCATGGTTAATCTGTGAAGAATGTTGGGGTGTATATGTCACAGTTTACTTTATTTTGCTATCCTCACTTACATAAATGAACTACAGTGTCCTGCACCCACTAGTAAAAAAAAGTATATATATATATATATATATGAAAAATTACATTGGGTATCTGAATTTTTGGTTTGCTGTACATCTATATACATGCATTAGTTTTTTTTCTCTTTTGTTTGTGTGCTTTACTGTCTGAATTCATCAATAATTTGAAAGAGAGAAGAGACACGTCTTATAATAAAATAAAATAAATTAAATATAAAAAAAAAAAGCTGGCAATAATTTCCTGGTGATTAATTCAAAGTTTAATGGTATGTCGCTGAAGGAATTTCTTGTTGTAACACTTTATATCTGATGAAAGAAAATCTCTGTCTTGCGAATCATCTCCCTCTCTGGAATTCTTTTGTCTGCTGTGGCTTTAGTCAGGAGTGACTTGAGGTTGATAGCTGCCATGTTTTCAATCTTTGTGAACAAAGAGAGGCTCACCTTGAGCATCAGGTGACATCACAACTGAGCACACCACTGTCAGCGGCTTTATCTGTATAGTGTTATGCATACACCGTAGCAGTGTTCTTGATCTTGTTATTTGTTAATTGGACAAAAATACATTTGTTGTGAGTCTGACACCGGATTTAATTAGTGTTAAACCAATTAACGAGGCAACACATCCCTCCTCAGCATCTGGTCTAGAAACGTTCAGCCAGGTGTAACTCAGAAGTGCAAAAAGGGTTGTATTACTGCCTTTTTGGGAATCGCATATCAAAGCTCCTGTGAAACCTGAGATAGCATTGTCACATTCATTCCTTTAGTGTTCCCTTCTTAAGGAGGACTTAAGCATGAGGGTTTGCGCTTCTGGTATTCATGTTGAATGTGATGGATGGCTTTCGTGCATTCATTGTACACATGAGCTGAAAGCGTCCTTTTTTAGTCCCATCCAAAATAAATGGTGAAATTTCTACTGGAGCCTAACTTCAAAATGTCAAAATTAATAGTCTTTTTCAGTTATTTATAATTTATATTTGTGATAATTATGATGAATTACAGAGCTGAGTAGTAGCAAAGATACAACACAAGAAAGTGGGGGGGGGGGGAAATAATTAATGGTCTTGACAAATATGTGAATAATAATGAAAAACTGCTTAAACCAGCCTTTTTTCAGTCTAGCTGATGTATTATCACTTTAACTTACAGCAGACAACATTTAAACAATATATATTAAATAAATAATATTATTATTTAACATAGATGAGTAATGTTTAAGAACAAACTTTGAGTTGGTTTGAGAAGGCCTAGCCTGAAAGTTTGAAGCAGTTGTAAAAGTAGGAAAGTTGATGTTGCTATCATGATTTAGCACATTGCTTACATGATTTTGCATGCTGTTAGCATGTTTTACCTTGATGAGCTTGTTGCTTTTATTTTTATAGGCTGATTACAATGTTACTAGCGTGTTGTTAGCATGATTAGCAAGTTAATAGCATGATTGTAGCATTATTAGCAAGTTACTAGCATGTTTATAGTCTGATTAACATGTTGCTAACATGTTTTTAGCATGATTAACATGCTACTAGCATGTTTCTAACATTATTAGCTTGTCGGTAATTTGTTATGCTAACAACAAGTTAATAGAATGATTCTAGCATGATTTGCAAGGTACTAGCATGTTTATGTACTGATTAGCATGTTGTTAGCATGATTTGCATGTTAACATGTTTCTAACATGATTAGCATGTTACTAGCATGTTGTTAGCATGATTAGCAAGTTACTAGCATGTTGCTAGCATGATTAACCAGTTACTATCATGTTGCTAGCATCATTACCAAGTTACTAGCATGATTAGCATGTTACTAGCATGTTGTTAGCATGATTAGCAAATTACTAACGTGCTGCTAACATGATTAACATGTTTAAACCAGCTGAAACCAGTTGATTCAGTAAAAAAAAACAACTCAAAAAAACAGCTAAAACCAGCCTTGGCTGGTTGTCTAGTCTTAGCTGGCTTAAGGTGAAATGTTTCAGCTGGGTTTTAGCTGTTTTTAAGTAGGGATTTGTTGAGCTTTGCTATAGCAATAAAGAGCTTAGATGCACCATATATCTCTTTGTATAAAAGTTTTCACCCCCTCAGTGAAAGTCTATGGGATTTTAGCTGGTTTTGATAGTCTGGTTTTCAAAAACCGTAAGCTAGATCAGTTAGAAAAGATAAAGCAGTCTGAAGAAAGGTCTGAAGGTCTGACCCGAGTTTGATGGTTGCAGCTTTAAAGCTCTAGGAGATACTAAGTTTTGGTTCAGAAAATGAAAAAGAAGCAGCAGCTTATATAGCTTTTTCTAAACCAACTTAATAAAGTAATTTAAAATGTATTTAAAAACATTTTAAATAAATACTAGGCTTGACTAACTTGATGACCAGTTAAAACATCTGAATGCCAGATTTAAACCAATGCAATGAGGAAAATGGCTTGGTCGAGGTTTGATTTTGATTTCATGTTAACTTCAAATTAAACTGAGAATCCTGTTTGTTCTCCTTTTAGCTATTCCAAAGGTAGTAATTGACCCACCACGACCTGGAAAGACCACGCCAAGCAACAATAACAACAAAGGGGGTAACAAAATTCCTGGCTCAGACCAGAAGAGGACCACAACAATCAGACCACCAGTGACGGCTAAACGGATCTCACCTACAATAATCACCACCACCACCAAACCTCCTCCAACCAAAAAAATCACCCCTCCTGCCAGAGTCCCAGCGACCACCACCCGAAGGCCTCTCATCCCGACACGTAAACCCCCTGTGGTGGTGACAAACAAACCTAAGGTCCCGCCCCGCCCGCAGCCTACTAGAGCTACTACAAAAGCCCCGGTGGTTACAGCAGTTGTTCCCATTATCCCAACACGCAGACCTTTTACACCGTTTGTGACACCAGTTGATAACAGCATCAAAGACATTACCCAGAAACAAAGAGGCGACGTTCACAGTAAGTAAATCTGCTTCAGTATTATTCAGATTCAGACACAATTTCTCTGCCTTAAAGTGGAGTCACATTAAAGGAGAAGTCCACTTCCAGAACAAAAATGTACAGATAATTTACTCAACCCCTTCTCATCCAAGATGTTAATGTCTTTCTTTCTTCAGTCGTAAAGAAATAGTTTTTTGAGGCAAACATTTTAGGATTTTTCTCCATATATATTCTCAAACAAAATTCCTGATCCCTTGTATTCCTATTACAATGACTAGATTTCCCTTGTGGAAAAACAAGGGTAAATGTGAACGCAGCTTAACTGTAGAATATATATGTACTGTACATGGGTGTCAAATCCTGCTTCTGAAGCACCAGTGTCCCATAAAGTCTCTGAACTGCCCCAACATACTTTTTTCAGAGTTTCTAGTAATCCGAAAGAACTTGATTAGCTGGTTCAGCTCTTTAATTAGGATTGAAGTTAAACCAGAGGTGTACAATTCTGGTCCTAGAGGGCCTACGTCTCAAAGAATTTAGCTCGAACTTGTTCCAACATATCTGCCTGGAAGAGTCTGAAGACCTTGATTCAGGTATAATTAAGGTTGGAGCTCAACTCTGCAGAGATTTGGACCTCCAGGACCAAGATTGGACACCTCTGCATTAGTTGGAACAATCTTAAAGCTTTTTGAGCCTGAACTGACCCTTTGCAAAGACCTGCCTCCCTTAGGTACTATTGCTACGTCCATCAAGCCATGGCGCTGTTACACAGTGAAAAATACATTGCAGAGCAAAGAGTACACTGACAACACACTGACAGACAGTCTCAGCTTTCAAATTTTGTTGTTTTTTTAAGAAATTCAAACAGTAAATACTATTTTGTGTCATGACAGATCGCTTTAGCACCTCATTTCAAGCGGCACGTGAACCGATTGTCTTATCCTCTACAAGTTATAGCACAAAATAAATATGAATGAACATCAGAACATCTTGTTTTAACCATGGAAAGATGTCAGTACACACCATTTTTCAAGTTCAAGTTCACCAACGTTAAGCTACTCTCGTGTCTGGTTTGTTTGTTTGTTAGACAAAATGGCAGATTCTGCATCATAATTGGTCAGATCACCTGTCAGTCAAACTCCCGCGAAGGATGAGTTGAACCCGAGAAGCAAAACCATACCAATTTTCGAAGATATTATTGCTTATGTGCCAAGTTAATGAAACAAAGAATTAAACATTTAATTTCAGGAGATTTCTGGCGTTGTTCCATGTTCAGGTCAATTGGAGCTAGAAAATAGCTGTTGTGGGAGTTTCCAAGGTAGCCGCCAAGTGAACTGACTAGATTTAAAGCCCTTTTGTTCACTTAATGTGGTCTTATGACGTGATCTTACGGCCTTTACACATACTTCTCTGTGAAGACTCTACCATAGGGTGTCCTGTATCATTTTATGATTCAGAAGCATGCTCCCAAGTGCCGCCTCGGTGCACTCTTTGCTGAGCTTGCACTATTCTACGCAACAGTCCGTATGGTGTTTTGTAGCCAGTGTGTGAATTCAGAGGAGAACCGCTGAGTGCATCATTTGGGACTGGGCCATGAAGGCCTTTGGATCTGTCTAAGAAAACCATTTCCAGACCCAAAGGACTTTGTTGTTTCCTTCATGTTCAAAAGCTTTTTTGGGCATCTCTTGGGCTTCCCACAAGGCAGATTTTTCAGGGAAGCAAATTGCACCCCAAAGCCTCCTATCTAGATGACAGCACCTAATGAAAACAGAAGACACACCTAGAGAGATTACATTACCAGTCGGCCCTGCCTCAGGACATAAATCAGTTACCCTGCACTGCCTTCGAGGGCTCAAATAGGCCTAATAAATAATGATGCCTCTGAAAATAACAGTGGGGAAATAAGGCAAATAGACTCCTAGGGATGAAGTATAATTATGTCTACTTAATCAATTAGAAACAATAACAACCATGTCAAAGGTTTACAGCCCCAACATGAAGACCTGCAGTGTTTGGAAACAACCCTAGGGTGAAGTCAGTTTACTACATGTTCTTATTAGGTCGAGGATGGGCTGCACATTGTGCTTTCACAAGCTTGAGGGATAATTGAAATCAATAGACTAATCACAGACCTGACTTGCTTCCAGCTGTTATCCAGCCATATATTTGATGTACACACACTCGCTTGTCACCAATCCTCCATTAAGTCTGTATTTTGGTTATGGGTTAAGGAATTGAGAGGATAATTGTCTTGTCTCCAACATTTATTTGTTTCAGTTAAGCTAGAAGGTACAAGAAGCTGTGCAAGCCATTTAACAATTTAAACAATATATATTATTTGTGAACTTATGTTCACATATTCTTTTTAACAGTTAACTTTTAACTATTTTTGATTTTTTTTTTTTTTCAGATCATCAGTCATCAAAGCTCAGTAAACATTGGTCACAGATTTACTTTAAATTTCACTAAACTTATTACTCACTAAAAACTTCCAAAGGTCATGTTTTCATGCAATTTTAAGTCTTATTTTAATGTAACAAAGTGATTATATCAAAATGTGTGCGTTTTAAAATTAATTTTCCCATTAACGCCATTATATTGTTAATTCATACTGATTCACAAACGTGGAATGCACATAAACACGAGGCGGGATTTATTGCATGAACCAATCACAGACGAACATAATCCATATCCAATCATATCGCAATGGAGCATTGCCTCCTCTCACATGACTTTCCCCCATTCATTCTCAATTACCCCTCACTGAATGCTTTAGGAGGTCAGTTAAAACTGAATGGGCTCAGGGGAGGCGAGAGAGACACGGATTGTAACTTTACCTGCTGGTGTCGTTGTTGGACAATGTTTTTTTATTAGAAAAACTAGTGATTTATACATTTTTTAAAAATGTTATATATTGTAATATTTGGCATTTTTATTCTTGCACTACAAATATTTTTCTCATCCAATATATTTGATTTTCTCCCTTCTAGTACCACGAAATCACGGGCAGAACAATGTGCTTGATATAGATTTAGACATTGAACTGGGCAACACAGAAGAGGAGCTGAAGGATGACCCAGGTAAGAGACGACTGCTTTTATTTTGGTATTTGAGTGTTTGATCATTGCTGTAGGCTGTAGACATATTGAAATATACACACTGTACTGTATGGGAACACAGTGAGACGGCATATTTGCAGTTACCTCACAGGCATCTTGTAGTTATTTAATCTTGATTTATAGTGTCACTCCAGTTGAATTGGATCAGTGGTGAGAGGTGAACAGCTTTCATTGGTCTTCATGAAAATACCCACGCTTCACTGATCCCTGTGGGAAATTCAAGAATAGCACACTTCTGAGTTACTTTTCATTTAGCAGTTTCACTTACGCGGCTTGCAAGGGCAGTTCCCCTGGAGCGATCTGTTCAGTGTGTTACTCGAGGCCATGATGATAATAGAGGATCCTAGTTAATGGGCATCTTGAATTAAACCCGCAACGCTGGGAATACCAGCTTAGAGCCCTCACCAGTATTTTGATTGTTTGCAAACAGGGTGTGAAATTAACACTCGCCACCAACCACATGCTTTACTTTGTTATCTACCAGTGTGGAGGGCGACCTGTAAGGCACTTACATCGGTCAGAACAGACCGCTTATGAGAAGAATAATCTTTCTAATCTTTTTTTTTTTTTTTTTTTTTGCTGTTCTTTGTATATTTCTGATATCGCAACATTACTTCTGACTAATTATGTGTATTTATTCCCAGTGTATATATATGTGACACTAGACCGCAAAAGCAATCTTAAGTAGCACGGGTATATTTGTAGCAATAGGCAAAAATACATGGTATGGGTCAAAATTATTGATTTTTCCTTTATGCCAAAAATCAAAAACTAAAGATCATGTTCCATGAAGATATTTTGTACAATTAATATATCAAAACTTAATTTTTGATTAGTAATATGCATTGCTAAAAACTTCATTTGGACAACGATGAAGGCGATTTTCTCAATATTTTTATTTATTTATTTATTTTTTTTTGCACCCTCAGATTCCAGATTTTCAAATAGCTTATTTATTCAGCTTTCAGATGATGCATAAATCTCACTTTCAAAAAACTGACCTTATGACTGGTTTTGTGGTCCAGGGTCATATATGTGGATTACATTAATTCTGAAAAAAAGTATTCCTTTAAACTAGCAGATTTGTACCAAAAAGTCAGCTAAAAAAAGTAAAAGACCTTGCAAATGGAACAAATGCGTACAATTTAGGTACTAATATGCACTTTGTAAGGGTAAATAAGGTACAAATGTATACCTTTTGAAAATGTGCCCTCTTAGAGACAGCTTTTGTACCTTTCTTCTGAGAGTATGCATTGCTTTCAGAATGAATGAATAAATAAATAAACAAACAAGCAAATAAATCAATTTTGGTAGGTTAGAATATTCTTTATTCAATAAAAAGTTAAAAAAATAAAATGAAATGAAAATTAAATTATTTATGTTAAATTATTAAAATAAAATTAAATATATATATATATATACATATATAATACAAAATAAATAAATAAATAAATAAATAAATATATATATATATATTATATTTATATAAAATAATACAAAATAAATAAATATTATTAAAAAACAAATAATAAATTATTATTAATTATTAATATCTGATGTGTCTGGAGATGCCCAGTTTTGTTTGTTTGATAAACTGCTTATGAGTAACTCACACTGAAAAATGAAATGCTTTATACTTTATTGATAACTATTTATATGCAATTCTTTAAATTTTATTTAATTTAAATTTCTCATTTCTAATATTGCATTTAATTCTTGTCAGCTGAATTTTTGAGCAACTGTGATATTCCACAGAGACCGGACATCTGAGCTGCTCTTTTGACCACGGCCTTTGTGGATGGATCCAGAGAAGAGAGGGAGACCTTCACTGGGAGACAACAGCAGATCCCTCAGGTACTGACCGTTTTTCAGTATGTTATTTTTATTTATTTATTTATTTTTTGTTTTGTTTTGTTTTTTGTTTTGTTTTTTAAACAAAATGTTATTGGGTCAATGACAAATTAGTCTGTCTCAGATGATAAAAAGAAAAATTCATTAAAAAGTGCTGTATGTGCCAAGTAATCTTTGTATTCATGTTTAATACTATGTTTTTTTTTTTGTTTTGTTTTGTTTTTTTTTTACTTTTTTTGTTTTGTTTTAATAAACCTTCATAATGTATTCAAAGCATTTTCTTTTAATAAATCTAAAAAGGTCAAGTGTGGTAAATAAAATTTCAAAAAACAAAATTTCAAAATTAAATCTCTTAAAGGCTTTTTTTTTTTTGCAAATATCATGCTTTCTTCAACCATTAATCTTGATATCCTGAACTAACCTTTCCATGCAATTTGCATATAATTATTTTCTTTTTTTCTTCCTTTTGGCAAATGTCATGCATTTTTGAATCATGAATTTTGAGGACATTTATAAACCTGCTTTCACACCTTTACATACAAACTCAAATATATATAATGGCATGTTATGTAAAAATTGTAAATGTAAATTTTTTTATATATTTAAGAGACTCCTTGAATGTCTACAGAGGTCCTCTTTGTGATGTTATTTCCTGTTTTATGAATAAATTCACCTTTTAAATTCCCGTCAGGTGGGCGGTACCTGACGATCTCAGAGGGCGGAGAGAAGCGAGGTGGGCGTGGCGCTCAGTTGATCCTCCCCCTGACCACGCCCTGGAACGAGGGGAACCTGTGCCTGGCCTTCAGACACAACATGGCAGGGCACCACGTAGGCATGCTGCAGGTGTTT
The DNA here is from genome assembly GCF_022985175.1 of Labeo rohita. Taxonomy (NCBI): domain Eukaryota; kingdom Metazoa; phylum Chordata; class Actinopteri; order Cypriniformes; family Cyprinidae; genus Labeo; species Labeo rohita. The sequence continues at coordinate 17,612,520 of NC_066869.1, forward strand.
GTCCAGAAGGGACGGCAGCACAGTCCTGCCGTCTGGGGTCGAACGGGAGGAAACGGCTGGAGGTCGACACAGATCACCATTTGGGGCAATGGGCTAGAAAGTGTAAGTGTCAACACCGAATAACTACCATCACCATTTGAGAGCAGGTCAGCTGGAAAACAGCGATGGTGTTTTGTGATTTATGTCATTGCAGGTGGTGGTGAAGGGCGAGCGACGGAGAGGCCGCAAGGGCGAAATAGCTCTGGACGACATGAGTCTCAAACGAGGTTCCTGTCAGGAGGAGCACAATCTGAGGAGACTTTAACAGCAACAACACCACCAACAAAGACTTTTAATGCCAGCTTTACTCACGGGACTCTAGGAAGACGGACACCTTACAGAAAGGGACGTGACTTCCTGTCAATCCCAGTACGGTTATGGTGCGCTTCCTCTGGCCTTGCTCAGTGGCTACAAGTGCATGTTCCAGCTCAATACAGTGCTGCAGGGATGACATAGTTTTGTAGGCCAAATTCTGGAAATGAGTTAGCGTCTATCAGGTTCAATTGTCCTGAAGTTTGTGTTTTTTAAATAGGTTTTGATTTAAATCCCTGGTTAAACACAAGCTTGAGATATACATGTTTTATTCTACATCAAAATACATCAGTAATACCCCATTTTTACTTAAAGCTTCTACTTTTCTTGAAAAGGCGATTGCTAACAAGTCTAAATAGAGCTGCAGACATCGTCAGGGACATTAAATGTCATCAAGCCGATCAAACTCATCTACTCGGATGTCGCTTATACTGCCTCATTGTGTTTATAAACGCACTCTTACAAACTTTTCTCACTTCAGGGAGAATGTTTTTAAATAAAGACTTAAGAGTTGTTAGAAGTGCAATGGTGGTGACGCTGAAGTCATGTGACTAGGGGTGTATCCGAAATGTGAATCCCTAAAGGCACGGAAAACGAATAAGGCGTTCTACGGAGCCACTAAAGGGACATGGTTAGCTGCTTACTAGCTGTAGCCTGGTTCATTATAAAACATAGAATTTCGCTTGCAACATAAACAGAGTAAAGAGAGATGACTGATAGGACGATGGCGAATGATTTTCAGATCCTGAGCACCACTGATAAGCATCTAATCTTGTAAAATGTGTGGTAACTACTGCTGCTTCGTAGTATGGGAGTGTTTTCACAACGCTCGTCAATTGACCATATTGGCGGCACTGAACGTAAACAATGCCACTGAACCGAACAAAACTTGCATATTTTGCTGATTATTGCATTATTGCCATGTTTTGGGCTCTACTAATCGGTTGGACCGGAAAAAACATTTAAAGTACTATAAACTGCCAGAAGTTATAACAAATCAAGGAGAAGAGTGCAAAAACTGCCTGAGGGACAAGAAGTGTTTGTGGTTGGCCAAACTGAACCAGGATTTCCAGGGCAAGAATCTTGACAACATTTGTGTTTGTTCTTATCATTTCCAGTCAGGTAGATGAAATATTAGGCTAATATCTTAATTAATACTGCTTGTTAGTATCTTTACCACGTATGAACTTAAGTTTGTCAAAATATTGCAGCCTTTCCTACTTACTAAGTCCTTCTCTGTATGATTTAACAGCTTCCGTACCTTTTTTACCGTGGTTAAAATAGCATAAATTAGCACTACAACCTATTCAGTATTACATTTACCGTGCAATCCATGCTGTTGTTTACATCGGAGTATCGCCGATATAGCTGCGCATCCGGGTCTCCAAAGTGAAATTAAAACGCAATTAAAAGCGATTTCAATTTCACAGCATATCAATACCAGCTCCTTGATGCCCGCAATTTATATACAGTATAATTTCCCAACGATATAGATGCAAGAGACAGCAATGAATTTTTTTTTTTTTTCTTCCAGTCTCTCCTTTATTTTCTTGAAGTGATTTCGTAGTGCACGTCGTTTCCTGTCAGAACACGGTATTCGGATTCGTAGACTTCTGGCTACTTAATTTAGGCTTCAGAAGCTGTGTTCATTTGTGAAGATTATCATGAGGGTGATGCTAACTTCCAGGTTGGCCTACAAAAATCCATCATCACTGCAGCGCTCTATTGGATGAGATGTCTAAAATGTCCGAAGTCTGAAAATATACTTTTGTATATTTTAATTTTGTAGATGTAAAATTTGTCTCCCACTTCAAATCTTTGTTTTGAACTGTCGAGCAGACGTCGTCATGCCATTGTAAATGCAAGTTGCCCTGTTTAACTGTTATTTACCTCCCGAATGATTATGATGTCCTTTCAAAACCTCTTTTTTTAAATTCGGCAGAAGTGCTTTGTTAACCAGCTAATCTGAGTGACGAACTATTTTTGGTGTATTATTGTAAATGTATTCATACATGTGTATATATATAAATATATTTCAAATATGCTTTGTAGGTGCATATATAAGTGAATTCTTCATCGTATAAGTGATGCAGGACAATGTTTACATCACACGACCCAGTTTTGAGTATTTTATTGATGTATATTGTTAAGTACAAACCAGTAAACTGTTCCGAATTTTACTTATTAATGGCTGTATCAGCCATTCTGTATGATCATCACAGCCATGGTTAACCTTTAAGACTATGTGTTGAATATGAAAGCTCTTGGTTTGATATTCTGATGAAGCAACGATCTCCAAACATTAAAAGGTGTGAACTTAAAATATACGTTTTGTATTTTCTTGATCTTGTTGGGGTATAACTTAAACATATGTAACTTCACATATATTAATTTTGTGGCAATTCAGAGCAGCTTGTTCAGTAATGAATGTCAAAATGATTGTTTTTGACGTGTTGTTTTGCACTCACAGCTTTACAAATTAGCAAACAGAGGCAATAATTAACGAACTTGTCTCTATTTGAAGAACTGGCTAGTCAAATTCAATTAGTGACTCCGTTCGGATTGTGCAATTAAATGATTTGTCTATTCATTTTACTCCCGGTGACGATAGTTGCTCAGCACTTTACATTGTCTTTTTGAAGCAATATTTTATAATAATATGCATTGATAATATGATTAATTTTGAGCATTATTAAAATGAATAAGCTTACAAAATAACAGGTCTGTATGCTTTTGAGTAAGTTATATTATTATGCAAATCGATCTGTGCAGATGCTGTTTAGCGTTTTCACCCCTCAACACTGCTTTTGTGCTGAAACAATACTGTTCTGTCTAAAAACATTGGGCTCCATTCATGAAATGTGCAGAACAATTGTGTAAATCGTTCAAAAAACCATTCTTGCATAAAATCATTGCTTCAATTCAATAATGATTTGCACGCAAATTTGCTCTTGCTGGCATTTTCCTCACACAAACAAGGTCCATTTATTGCTTCTCTCTGCTTTCTTACGACCTTGATCTGAATCAATGAAAACTCCCTATGGAAGAAATTCAAGTCCCATTGTAAGCAATTTTGTAAAGAAAAAAAAATGTTGCATTTTGAAGTGGCAGAGTTGTTCTGAGAGAGTTCTGGTCTAACCTTGGTACAGTCAACTGTAATTTTCATAAAGAAATGCATTTTCCAACACTACCAGGTATTCAAGAGCAATCACACCTTGTTTGACCTCTGCTTGAATCTGTGCGATTGTTGCTTACATGTATTTACATGTATGTAAATAACGGGAAGAATAACAACGTGCAGCAAATAGTAAAACGGTCTGCACTACAAACCAGTGTGCTCATAATTAAGATAACACATTAAAATAATAAGGTTAGGAATGCCAGTTTGCAATATCAAGCAGCAAAACAAGCTGTGAACTGAATGTGAACTGAATGTGGATGAGACTGGAAGCCACACCCACAAAATTTTCAAACAGAAAGAATAAGGTATGCATACTCACCTTTTATTAAATATTTTGCCCTTATACCTTTACCACCATAAGCAAAAACCTTCTAGTTTTAGATTAGAGTTGTGTTCCTCTGAAGGCACAACATTACAGCCAGCAGGAGTGAATGATGAGTGCATTTATATTTTTTTCTTAATGCTCTGGGCTGGGTAGCAATGAGGTTCAAAATCCTGCAGTTATCTAAAATATCAATTTTATTGATCCCCGAGGGGAAATTGTAAAAAAAAAAAAAAAAAGCACATTTGGCTCTGAACTTACTGTTGAAACGGCAGCAGTCACCGCTTGAGATGTGGGCTGTGCATTATGTGGAGGTGAAGTATGTACTTTCAGTGGCAACTTTATTTGGTGCACTTACCTACTGTACTGTTATTAACTCCATCTTTTGCCTCTAGCACAGCCTGAATTCTTGCAGCATGGAAACACTGTGCCAGAATGTTCTGGTCCGTACTGACTAGTTAGTGCTGAACATGTGTTTCCACCTCTTCCTGAACTAAAAAACTCCCAGTTTCCGTGGAGGATGATAAAGATACTTTGTAGCAATACATATGCAAATAATTGGTTTTAAAGAAACAGTTTACCTAAAAAAAAAAAAAAGCATTACTTACACTCATTTCATTCTAAACCCGTGCGATTTTCTTTTATCCATGGAACACAAAAGATGCCATGCAGAATGTCCTGCCGCTTTTATCCGTTAAAGAAAAGATGCATCTTGAGGCAACGTATTTGAATATGAATAAGATGCAAATGAAGGGAAGATTTTCAACTAATAATGATTCAAATTTCAGTCAGTCTGTTTCATAAACAAACAGCTTGCCCCTTGCAATGAATGCCAAAAGTAATGTTCAGCAAATTCTGCCAAAGATCTCCTTTTGTGTTCTACAAAAGAAAAAGCCATATAGGTTTGGATCGACATGAGGGTGAACAAAGGATTACAGAGTTTTAATTTTCTGAGCAAACTATTTATTTTGAGGTGCTAAATGTCTGTCAAGAACATCCCATCATAAATATACACCCCATCGCAAATATACATAAATATACACATCCCATTAAATATACACAATTGTGTGTCAAAATGCCTTTGTAAATATCCTTGAAAAAAGTCATTTAAAAAAAAAAAGCATGAAAGCAAACAGATGAGAAAGAAAACGTGCAAACGTCTAATGGAACTGGGCGGCTCTTAAAGTGACAGCAGTCTAATATTTCCGCTGTTTGTCATTAATGTTAATCAAACAACAAAAGAGAGAAAATCTCTCACTGCTCTTGACTAAATCACTTTTGTAATTCATTAGGTAAGCTGACCTAACAGTGACCTTACAGCACTTATTAATCTTGGTCAGTAATTAGTTATTCAGTGCGAGGAAGAGCCGCTCTGCCTCACAAACGCGCGTCTACCGCGTGTTGCTTTCGGTTACTTACAGTGACGGAGATGCGAGCTGTCTGTCATCTAAAAGTTTTATATCCATTCTCCCGTCAGTTTTGTGTTCTGTGCGCAAAAAAAAGCTCCGTTCTTCACCCAAATATAAAAGTTGCTGTCGGTCAATGAAGGTTTGATGAATGAACCCGCGGCTCAATTTGACTTTTGTGGTATCAGAAAGCGGTAAGACTTTCATTTGTATGGACGTCGCCATCTTTGATATTACTTTGGTCACTGTTACTGTGGTTACTAGCAAGAAATACTGCTATAACTCCCGTTGCACGTTCATATGGACAGTATTCGAGCCGCTACTGTAAGCTGCTGTGTGAACGGGACATTTCGAGACTCACATCAGTAAGTAAATGCGATTGTTAATCCCAAAAACTGACAGTGTGAACGTAGCCTATATATAGTATATATATAAACACATATGTGACCTGGACCACAAAACCAGTCATAAAGATCAGTCTTCTGACCTTTATACACCTGAAAGCTGAATAAAGAAGCTTTCCATTGATGTATGGTTTGTTAGGATAGGACAATATTTGGCTGAAATACAATTATTTGAAAATCTGGAATCTGAGGACGCAAAAAAAAAAATTCAAAATATTGAGAAAATCGCCTTTAAAGTTGTCCAAATGAGGTTCTTAGCAATGAATACTAATCAAGAATTAAGTTTTGATATATTTACATTAGGAAATTTGCAAAATATCTTAATGGAACATGATCTTTACTTATCCTAATGATTTTTGGCATAAAAGAAAAATAGATAAATTTGACCCATACAATGTATTTTTGTCTATTGCTACAAATATACCCATGCTACTTAAGACTAGTTTTGTGGTCCAGGGTCACATATATGCTGCATTTTCAGACATATTTCTGACATATTCTGTGACATTTCTGACATATTCAGTGATCCACTGTAGTTCCTTTTACTGTTCTTAACTGACAGAAGTTGAACCCACTGTTCATTTCCAATTCTTCAAGCCCGTTCACATCAAACGACGCACTGCATTTGAAGAAAGCCTTTGCACACTAATGTGGTTATATAAATTACCCCGACCATTCTGTCAAGTTGGATTGGTCTAGACATTAATTAGGCATTCTCACCCATAAAAAATCGTCCACCGTTTATCATAACTTTCCCTGGACATTTTTGACAGTGTAGGTTCCTGAAAATCACTATTAGACCTTGTTCACAATGTTTTTCCTCTGTACTGACACAGATTTGACAGACTGCAACAGGATATTTAACAAGAAAAAATGTAGGACAGGGCTTCCCTTGACTGGATTATCAACATAGCTACAGTATTTGGCTATTGGTTAGCATTATCCAATAATTCACATTTCAGAGAAGGACCAAACTGATTTTGAGCAAACTGACAGTGTCTTTTTAAAATAATGTGGACTCACAATAAAAGCAAGAATGTGCATTGAAGTAAACAGGTTAATAAATACTAGAATGGGAATAAATGATGCTTTTATGACAACAGCTATTGTAAAAAAAAAAAAAAAACTTTATTTATGTTGATTTGTTTGGTCCCAGAAGTCTGTGTTCAGTTTTTATTCATTTTCAAGTCCAAACTTTTCAGTGCTGACATGCATAATGCCTTTAAGGAACTCTTGACATAGTTTAGCTTAGAAATGTGTTCACTTTTTACACCATGTAAAACATTTAGAAGTTTCCCTTTAACAAAAGCACATCCCGTTATATCTGTGGGGACGGGACGGTTAACAGGCCAGTGGACTTCATCTTGTTCATGCCACCATCCAAGACACAAACTCGGGGGAAATTGACCTTCACCAGGTGAGCCGCAAACTACAGGAGAAAAGAAGGTGAACCTGTGATTATTATATGTATTATCATTATTAATAATTTTAATGCACTTCAAAGAAGTCTTAATCTAAAGTTACTTAAACAATCGAAATCAAAATAACAATAACAATAACAATTAACTTTACCGTGGTTGCATTTTTCATGATGCTGCTGAGGATCACAATCACACGGAATCTGTATCCGGCCAGGGCGCTGGCGGCGGGACACTGGAGCAGTTCTCCCTCCGGCCCAAATGTGGAGGCGTATGGGATGTTAATGCTCCCTGGGATGTGACCTCGACTGAAGCTGCACATGTACAGTCAAGGGCCATATAGCTGCATTTATTTGACCAAAGTAAAAAGAGTAAAACTGTAAAATATTGCAATTTTGCAATTAATATTGCCTATTGCAATTTTTGCAATTGTAGTAATACATTTTTTAAGCACAAAACCTTGTTCGGTAACAATCTTTGACTGATGCTTAAAACAAAGAAAAAATAAAAAAATAAAATAAAATCTTAATTCAAGACTTTAAGCATTTTAGTGCTTAGAGTTTAAAGTCGTAATATTTTAAAAATAAAGTCAAAATATTTTGAGAATAAAGTTGAAATATTTCAAGAATAATGTTGAAATGTTTCGAGAATAAAGCCGAAATTTTAAGAATTAAGTCGCAGCAATTAAATCTATAATATTTATATTTAAAAATAATATTTTGAAAGTATAACCTGCACATGCAAATGACCTGGATTGGGAGCATAGGCTGTTTGCAGGCCACCGGAATTTATTTAAATATATATATGGGATTATTAGTAGTAGTCATACCAAGTGTTATACTCACAGGGACAGTAAGTTTAGAAATAATATTTCACGTCTTTGATTGCATTCATTAGGCCTATTTGTAGTGCGCCAGCCACCCAATAATAGTAATAAGCTTTGTGCCTTTGGTACTTTTAATATAAAACAAAGTCTCAGCTTTCAAAATCTGTCAGTGTTATAGCGAAATGCAAACAATGTGTCTTGCAATATGCTTGTCACGCTCTTTAATGTGGGGGAACAAATCGATTATAATGAGACATTCATTTCATTAAATTACACTGTTTTCTTTTGTGAAAATTCCACCACCTACTCTGCAAAAACATCTGTGGCCTCCAATTTTGACTTTATTCTTGAAACATTTCGACTTTATTCTCAAAACACTTCGACTTTATTCTCATAATTTTGACTTTATTCTCTAAATATTTTTTTATTTTATTCTCGCAATTTCAACTGTATTCTCCAAATAATACCACTTTAATCTCATAATCTTAGATTTTTTTTTTTAATGTGGTATTAAAATGCCATTGTACAAATCAAGATTATACACTCTGAAAACAATTTTATCATCAAATTTGAATCAAATTTGTTTTATAATTAAGATTTTGCCTGACTAAAAATTTGAAGGCTGTTATGAAGTTCAGCTCTACTGTGTATCATGGTGAATTAAGTGAAAAGCAAGAGGTACTTTGGTGTACATATGTTCTGGTGAGACATCTAAGCAGCACGCAATCTCTTGTAAGCTCTTGAGCTGGCCGTTTGTAATTGTGTCAGGTGAAGTTCACAGGATTTACAGAACAAACTCCACATAGATCCACCGGCTTTGTGGAAACCATCCAACTCCATCCAAATACCACTGCAGCACTCCGAAAAGAGAAAAGAGACAAGAACAAAGTGTGCAGGACAAGATAAAGAAATGAGCAGAAAGAAAAGTCCTCTGGGACATCGACTGAATATGACCAGACAAGTGCATGCAAGAGCAGCGTCTCAAAGAGAAGCGCTGAATGAAACACGGCAGGTGAGCGAAGTGAAAGATGAGATGAGAAAGAGTGCATAGTGTAATTGAATAATAACTCTTCTTAACTGCCTTCTTCCATAGACAAAGTTACAATCTGTGATATTTCGCGCTACATCTTTCAATGAAAATGATTAGGAGCTGGACTTTTCTGAAACATTTAACGAGACCTTTCTCCGTCTCTCAAGAGGATGAGAAAATGCTCACATTAATCATTAGTTCGCGCAGATTTTATACAGGCATTAAAACAGAAAGGTCTTAGTCTAACATCCATATCAAATATTGATATGGTCATAACTGGTGCAGAATACAGAATGAGAGGACAATGAATATTTACATCCATATATCAGCCCCGCAACTTGTACATTATATTTACTACACGGCAGCTTAATTTCCCTGAAAGCCTTGCATATATTTATTATGACTGCTCTTATACTGCTCTCTTGTAGCTACTTAAAGCAGCACTAATGCAAACAGTGACAAACCTCTTCAACAAATGAACCACCGTAATGCTCTCCCACACATTCCCACGCAGGACTCCCACTACCAACAACAGACAACAATCTGTGAACAGGCTTGATTTTTTGGTTTCAACTGATCTGATTTTTACACCATCTACTTAAAAGATTATTTTACTTTCGGAATAAAAAATTCCTGATAATTGTCTTTCGTCAATAAATAAGAAATTAAGGTTTTTGGGGAAAACATTCCAGGATTTTTCTGCAAATAATGGACTTAAATGGGGATCAACGGGTTGAAGGTCCTAATTGCAGTCTCAATGCAGCTTCAAAGGGCTCTACACGATCCCAGCCAGGGAACAAGTTCCTTATCTAGTGAAACAATCGGTCATTATATACTTTTAAACCACAAATGCTCATCTTGCACTAGCTCTACGATGAGCGTCTATGACTTCACGCATTATGTTATCACGTTGGATCACATGTGGTTAGATCATCGTCTGTGTACTTCAGTTCATAAAGGCAGGGTACGGCGAAAACTCTATCATTTTCTCCTCCAATTTCAAAACCGGGCGACATTGTTATTTTACCTGTTTTTTTGTAAAGAGTGCTTGACTTTCTTTGCATGTTCGCTTTGGGTTGGTACTTCTGACTAATTAAAAATCAAAGCTGCGAACAGCGTTAAAAGGGCCCTCATACCCGGGCTCACAGCCACCCAGTGGCTTTAGGAAAACAGCAAACAGTGAGCAATATGCATTTAAAGTGGTAAATTTAGGAGGAATATGTCAAAGTCATTTATATGTCAAACTTCTTGCTGCCAGCTGGTGGCACTATGATAACTGAATATTGGCATGTAGATATAAAGTTTGGCGCAGATTCAACATTGTATGTTTGAGTTAGTGTAAAACATGACATATCCTGTTGCAGGTGGCACTATGAATATTGAATATTGACATTTAGATGTGTTCAGGACAGGACTCTTACCAAACAGGTGAAGTCTGAGGCCGCCACAGACACGCCCTTCGACGAAAACTCCAAATCTTTGCCATTTAACACTGCAAAGGCCTTTAGAGTAGGCCTTTAGAGTAGACTAACCAAATATAATGTTGATGTCATTAAACTTCTATGAGTTTGTTAGAGCATAAAACATGCCACTTCCTGTTGCCAGCAGGTGGCGATAAGATTATTATAGTATAATGACACTTAAATGTGTTCAGGACAGGACTCTCATCAAACCTGTGAATTTTGACGCAGCTTGGACATTTTTTTTATGCCTGAATTATAACAACTTCCTGTTTCATGGCGAAACATCAAATTTTGTCAGGTCGCCACGGACACGCTCTTCAATGAAAACTCAAGATCTTCACTATTTAACAACACAAATGGATTTAAATTCGACTGACCAAATTGGCGTTGATCTGTTTAAATCTCTAAGAGAAGTTTGTTTAAATCAACCCAAAAATGGCAAAAACAGCACAAAACTTGCAAAGAAAATTAAAAAATAAAAGACTTCCTGTTGGGTTTCGGACTTCGTACTTGCGGACTTTTTTGTAGGTATCGGTGTGTTACATGTGTCTACCGAATTTCACACATGTACGTGAAATGTAGCTCGAGGGGCACTTTGTTGAAATTCTATAGGTGGCGCTATCGAGCCATTTTGACACATCCACTTTTGAAATCCATATCAGATGTAAACTTTCACCACTTTTGCTGTGTATGCAAAGTTACATGAGTTTTCAAGCATGTTTGGGTCCTCATTTTGAAAAAGAAAAAAAAGAAATTCCAAAAGAAATGAAAAAACAAAAGATTATTTCTTTTTTAGCAGTGTGAGGATTCTATTACAGTATGATTAAGACTGAAAGGATACTCTTCAAGGCTCCGGATGTCCACTGCCAGAATCTTGGGTTTCCCAGTCCTGGCCCTCTTCACAGGAGTTTTAAAGAAAGCCGGTCCGCTGAGCTCACACAGGTCAATGAGGTCCTCCACAGAGATACGTGGAGACACTTCTGCTTTCAGCTCGCTCAGCTTAAGTGGCTCACGGCTCTGAGGGTGCAAAAGAAAATAGGTGGTAAAACAACAGATTTTTTGCAGCACTGGGCGGTATCTAAAAAATGTGTGAGAGAAAGCGATGAGTGGGCTGAAAGGAAAGCAGTGAAGAGTCATGGAGTACATTTGATGAAAACACATGCATATGTTCAAATCTTGCATCCTGCACCCTGACGATAGCGGTATCCCTCAAGGATCTGTATTTGGTCTGATGCAATTCTCCATTCATACCAGATCACTTGCTTCTCTCATCCAAATGCATGGCTTTTCTATTTCACTGCCATGTCGACAAAATCAGGGCTGCTTTTCATGCCTCTATCTGTTTTCACCTCTGTGATCTCATATCGCTCTGACATCTCAACTTGAATGAATAATCAACACCTTGAGCTCAACCTGTCAAGACTGAGCTGCTCTCAAGATGGCTTCCGACTCTCAAACACAGCAGTTACCTCGAGGTGAGTAAAAGCCCTAGAAGTCTGCAAAGATGACCAGCTCACATTCAGTGAACACATCACAGCAATCACACAGAGTCTTACTGCGTTATGACGCACATCTCCAGGGAAGGAAAAAAAAAAAACTTTTTCCTTGAACTTTTTTTTTCCCTAGATAGCGGAGGCTGAGATTATTCACCCGACCCTGGATCACAAGTACACACAAAGCAAGCCGTGTTCAGATGTCGGTCAGATGGACTTAAAGGTGGAAATGAAAAGTTCTGCTGTTTTTTTATTTAAGCGACAGCTTACCAGCCTACCTGGGTGTGCTGCATGACCCCTCAAGGGTATCCAAAATACTGCTGATTAATTCACAGTTACTCACCAGAAAATCTGTCACAAGCTGTTGTCAGAAATCCTCACACTTGCATCTTTGCTTAAGTCAACATGGGGCACACAAACTTGCCCGAATCAAAATCAAGACACTTTTTCTGGCCTACCATTGCAGCCAATATTCTAGGCCCCTGCTGCCTTAAACCCATTACCAAGCCCTTCTTCCCAGCCCAGTTGGGGCAATTAGCTTCATCCAGTCTCCACATATAAGGAGCCCACCTGTCTGGAAATTTCTCCATCTGTGCCACATCCCAATGATTAACAGAGCAGCAAATGGTCCAGTTGAACTCAGAATGAAAACTACGCATTCTCACATGAATATCATTTCTCCCACTCGACTGAAAAGCAGTACAGCAATATCATAGCTCTAACTGGCACTTCAGGTTCAGGCACATTAGCTCTTCATCAGAAAGAGCCAATTTAATAGGCACAATAGGCGTGGATAACAATCACTGTTTCTGTTCATCCTTTCTACACCTCAACACTGGCCAAATTACCAAGCAAATCATCTGCAAATGCAAAGAGGGTGGGCAGTATGACCACTCTAATATAACAGTAGTGTGTAATTTTATATAAATCACTTTCTTCAACATTTTTCCAGTAGAAGCTCAAACGGTAGAGCAAGTCGTTAGTAATGCTGAGTCTGTGGGCTTGCCACTGTTAAAATATAATGTTGTTTATCAACTCATGTACTGTATTGTTCCATGAAGAACTTTAAACATCCACTTTTCCATTGCCCAAAAGTTTCTTTATAGAGCAAAAAGCTTCTTTAGATTAGTAAAATATAAAGATTAGTAAAACCAGTCATAAGTAGCATGGGTATATTTGTAGCAACAGCCAACAAATACATTGTATGGGCCAAAATGATTGATTATTCTTTTATGCCAAAACCCATTAGGATATTAAGTAAAGATTGTGTTCTATGAAGATATTTTGTAAATTTCCAAAACTTAATTTTTGATTAGTAATATGCATTGCTATGAACTTCATTTGGACAACTTTAAAGGTCATTTTCTCAATATTTAGATTTTTTTTGCACCCTCATTGCACCCAGATTTTCATATAGTTGTATCTCAGCCAAATATTGTCCTATCCTAACAAACCATACAGCAATGGAAGCTTTCAGATGATGTATAAATCTCATCTGAAAGTTTTTAAAAATTAACCCTTATGACTAGTTTTGTGGTCCAGGGTCACATTTAGCGTAATTTATAGTAATTTACATTTATAGTAATTTAAATTCTTTATTAAAACAAAAATTCTGTGATGGGTTCACTACATAACCTCCCTTTTGAAACCTTTATTAAAGTCTAATTCACACTGCATTGACTGCATCACCAATGAATGGCAACAGACCCTTTCGGCAGGTTTTTTCTGGTCAGTGTGTTTCCCCTGTCATCTTCTGATGATGTTGGTCAGCTCTTGTTTTTGCCGATTGATTCGGTGTTTGTCGGGACTTGGAATGTCTATGCAGTGACGTACTGCCATACTCAAGAATCAAAACTACATAAAATCAGGCAACTTATTAGCATATAAGTTCAGAGACACATAGCAGTGTAAACGGTAGTGTAAAAGTTTATCGTGCTATTGTAGTTTAATGTTCATACTGATATTTTCTTTTGCAGTTTGTAAAAATTGCAACTGAAACTCAATTCAGTTAGCCAATTATTTTCATTAAGTATTTTCGCTGTTTTGTTGTAATTGTAGAAACTGTTGCAGCTTGTAAGCAATGTTACAGAGCAATACAATTACATGAGTTATGTAATCAGATTACTTTTTTCAAGTAACAAGTAATGCATTTGCAAGAAAACATCTGAGTCACTTTTTAAATAAGTAACTACATTTAGTTTTTTCCCCATTTATTGACTGACAGCTCTCCGGTCTCCATGTTGAGAGAAATCTTGAGTGAGTGCAGAGGGATTGTGTGTGCTGTATAAACATTATGATCTCACTTACAAAAAAAAACAGATGCAGTATTCTTCAAAATGAATAAAAACAGTGAAATGCAAACTCAGAATATGACACAAACCTGTAGTAATTAAATGTTATTTAATACCATTTTATTAACCGGTATCTTTGCTGCTGACATTCAATCATTCAATACGACCACACTAATAAGCAAAAATTATTTTAGATAAATATTTGTTTTTTGTTTTTTTAATTTTGAGTGTTTAGCTTTTTTCTCCTGCATCTTATTCTTCGTCCTAACAAAAACAAACATGCAAGCTCAGTCCAGATGAGAAAAAGTAACAATGCATTACTTTCCATAAAAAGTAACTGAATAATGCAATTAGTTACTTTTTAGGAAGTAACACAATATTGTAATGCATTGCTTTTAGAAACTGTTAGTGACATCTTATGATTGTGAAAAGCACCAGCGAGCTAAACTGCATGAACCAGATTTACAAAACATTTACAAAAAATTACGTCAGCGTAAACTGTCTTTTGGCATTAAAATAGTACTGTTAAGGCACACAGTGAAGGATTAGCGCTGAAAAGGCATGGACACAGTTATTTTTGCCCCTGACCTTATTGAATATGCATTTGTTTTTACATTTCAGACGCAAAATTTATGGGAGGAGAGTATTAAAATGAATCACGCAATGCGATTTAATAAAGTTTGCCTATGTCAAATTGCTGGTATTTGCGCCATTATTTAACACCCCAAAAAGCAAAACAGGCATTAATTTGCACACATCTTAGTAGATTGCACCAGTAATTATGTAAATGATATGGCAGTGTCTGTGTTCTTTAATGTGAGCGTTGTCAGTACATTACAGGCAGAGTTTTTCCCCTCCCATTGGTTCTTTTATGAAATAGCGCTCTAACGCTAACATGCCCTGTTTAGTAAATCTCACCCCTAGTGTCATAAAACTAGTGGACAAGTTAAAGACACCCCACATATTTGTATATTTCGAACTATAAAACTGTGCGACTGATTAGTGACATCTTGTGTTTGTGAAAAGCACCAGGGAGCCGGATTGCATAAACAGTAAAATCCCTACTAACAATGCGCATTATCGCTAAATTCCTCACTTCTCAGCGCAGGACTCTGAAACAAAGGGCAACAGCACAGGAAAGGGCAGTGAGGTGGGGGGATATCTCGTAAATGTCAATGTTCAGTAGCCCATGAAATCAGTCCAATCAGTCACAGAGTACCAGCCTCCCACAGAGTGCAGCCAATTACCTATGAGGTCACCTTAGCAATGGAGGTAAGTTTGAGGAATGGAGGGCGGCTGATGTCCAATTGGTATTCTGGTATTAAAGTGCATTAGATCCGCAGGGCCAGTGGCATTCTCATCATTGCCTAAAGGAGGCCCTTGTGCCCTGGCTTCAGACACTCTAAATGCAGGCAAGAGTCTTGACCTTTTATTATCAGTGGTGACATTTCAATAGGCCGTAAACTTGTCTGTTTGGATGCTCTGTGGTTTCAGAGAACGGCAAGAGATTCGAAAGCCACTGAGCCGGTCTGATCGCCCAAGACGGTAAATGTTTCGTCTCAAAGCTGAAAGGAGCTGGCTTTAAAAATGGAGAAATAATCAAATCCATGCAAACATTCCTGTGGGTATTTACGGTCTGAAAAGGATTACCAGTGCAAATCTGAAAACAAGCCTGTGTTTGAAAGGCTTAACATCTACATGACAGCCACTGTCAAAAGATGTATGCTATCTTCTATCAAAAATGATGAAGGATGGAGATCTGGCATAAACTGAGTCGTGTGACGATGCCCTGTGGTGCATGAGAGGTATTTAACCATCCAACATCTGGCTGCACTGGAACAGGTGATGCGTTTGGGCTGCTGCACATCAGAGATTTTCTCAAAGAAAGTCTGGAATCAGAATAATAATACATATCCAAGACTTCAAGGATGAGACAGTAGGTCTGTTTCCTCCCCCCCTTCTGACCAATCAGAGCCTAACCGCTCAAAACTGCTGGAGTATAATGCTAACAAAGAAAAACATGCATTTTTATTACAAACAAAAATAACAACAATTTTATTACAGATAATTTACTCAACCCCTTGTCATCCAAGATGTTCATGTCTTTCTTTCTTCAGTTGATAAGAGGAAAACACTTCAAGAATGTTCTCAATGGTGCCCCCAAGTTTGAACTTCCAAAATGCATTTTAAATGCAGCTTCAAAGGGCTCTAAACGAACCCAGCCGGTCATTTTCGAAACATATTGACAATTTATATACTTTTTAACCTCAAATGCTCATCTTTTTCTTGTCTCTGCGATGCGCATGCATAGTCTGTGCAATTTGGGTCAATACAGTTAGGGTATGTCGAAAAACTCCCATCTCGTTTTCTCCTTCAACGTCAAAGTCATCCTACATTGCTGTTTTACCTTTTTTTTTTGTAAAGGGCATTTGATCTTCGCATGTTCACTTTGTGAATACAGGGTCGGTACTTCTGCAGCGATGTAGGATGATTTTGAAGTTCAGGAAGAAAACAAGATGTGTTTTCCGACATACCCTAACTGTATTGACCGTATTATACCGGAAAAAAGTTCTTGCAGACTTAGACAAGATGAGCTTTTGAGGTTAAAAAGTATATAAATTATCAATTTGTTTCAAAAATGATTGTTTTGCTAGATAAGACCCTTCTTCCTCAGCTGAGGTCATTTAGAGCCACTTGAAGCTGCATTTAAACTGCATTTTGAAAGTTCAAACTCGGGGCACCATTGAAGTCTATTATATGGAGAAAAAAACTTGCATTTTCTTTCCCTCAAGAAACATAATTTCTTATCGAGTGTAGAAAGAAGACACGAACATCTTGGATGACAAGGGGCTGAGTAATTTATCTGTAAATTTTTGTTCTGGAAGTGAACTTCTCCTTTAATACCACATGACATGTAACTTAAACATACTTGAACTGCAAATGAACAGCAAAACTGATTGAAAAGGGTCCAATGCAAGAATATCTGGGACTAAAATACAAGTCCACTTGTTTCAAGATTTTCAGTTGTGACAATGACCTCGGTTCACCGAGAAGTCATTTGCACTTTGTCGTTCTGACCGTCGATCATTAACAGGCTGACACAAAGATCGTGTACACAGCCTAAAAGGAATGTTTTTAAGAGGATTACCCACAGTTCTTTGGCTCTTTGTGTTAGAGTGGTATGTTATTGAGAACCTTGTTATTGAGTTATTGAGTAAACTAGCTTATTCACTTAACAAGCCATAAACAGCCTTTAAAAGCATCTAGTAAAGCCCAACTAATGGAGGTGGATTCTTCACAAAATAGATTGACGCTGCTGTGTTTAATGGCTGACACTTTAATGAACAACTGTTAGAGCTGTTTGAAGAAGTGCTACAGCTCAGAAATGCATCAGGACTCTCTTGTAAATCTACATGATGCAGAGCCAATGCAACATTAAATATCTGGTGCAAAATGTACGTAGAGTCGCTAATGAAAAATATGCTCACATTACCATTAGAAAGTTTAGAAGTTAGAAGTTTAATTAATACTTTTGTTTAGCAAGAGTGCATTAAATTGATCAAAAGTGACAGTAAAGACATTTAAAATTTGTCTGTTCGAATGATTTCTGAAGGATCATGTGACACTGAAGACTTGAGTAATGATGCTGAAAATTCAGCTTTGCATCACAGGAATTAATTACATTTTACAATACATTAAAATAGAAAACAGTTATATTAAGGTGCAATAATATTTCATAATATTACTGCTTTTACTGTATTTTTGTTCAAATAAATGAAGCCTTTGTGGACCTTATTTTTTTATTTAAACGTACATGTAATCTCAGTACTTCTGAAAAGACCTGTTACACTGCAAAAAAATGACAAATTAAAATATGCAAGAAAAAATGAAATGATAATACATTCTAATTTTGCAAATTATAGACACATTTATGTTTAAATGAAATGTCTAGTGCAGAAAATGGCAAAACTAAATTATACTGAATTTGAATTTTCATCTTGCACCAAATGGGAAATGTAAATTCAATCACTGAAAACTGTTGCTATTTTACATAACACATTTCACATCAAATCTTAACAGTGTTATGCATCCCTATCAGGTATGACCATTTGATTATACTTTAATGCAGTCAGCAACCATCACAATAAAGAGGCAAGTTGTAGTTATTACTGTTCATCATGACAGTAATTTCAGAGCGCAACCATCTACATCTACTTAGTGTTGCTCAAAAACGCATCCAGCCGTATACACATGATGTTGTGTCTCCATGAAGTCACTAGTATCATCATCTCTTTCACACACACACACTCATGGCTGCTGACAGATCGTTTGGTTGCGAGTTCTGACTTGTTGGAGTCAGGTTTTAGTGACGGCGCCTGTCAGATGGCCGACAGAAAGAGAGAGAGCAGAAAGCTTGTTCAGCAGACACATCATGCTCTAATGACCAGGAGATGACAATCAACAGCAGGCCTAACCGCACCATTTACCACCAGGAGCACAGCTAGAGAAAGAACGAGTGATTCTGCACAGAGAAAAATGCATGACAGAGGAAGAATAAATAGGAGTACAAATAGGAAAGAAATAAGAACTTAAATAGCCTTATATGACACAGGAGAACGGTTCTAAAATAATAACACAGTAAACTGGTTCAAAACATACTAAAGACTAAAGTTTAAATGGTTTAAATCCATAACTGCCATTGAGACGAATGGGAATACTAACCAGTTCTGTACAGACGTCCCTATTTCAAAGCTACTGTATAAGCTTGTCACCACTCAAAATCTTTAAAGGCACAATATGTAAGTTTTTGCCACTAGAGGGCGCATATTCAAAACAAACAAAGAATTAAAGGCGTAGTTTGATGACGCAGGGGAGTTGCAGTCTTCATCCCCACAGGCGATGCGATCCGTCTGGATGCCGGCAGAAATCATGTTCATGAATGAGCTAATGTATTAAAGACTTATTAAGGTCAGTATAGTATGAAGCAGAGTGGGGCTGAAAGTCGTGGAAGCAAAACGAGGATGCTGGAGCGATTACCAATGAAGGACGAGTGCAATACATGGCTTGAAAGCAGCAGAGTTTCTGCTTCTTCTGGTCATTCGTATGTGAGGTAAAACAGCGTTGTTTTATCATACTAAATACATTTGAGTGTGTTGAAGTGCTGTTATAATGCTATTTTGTACGTTTGTCAACTGTCTAATAAAATGCATAACATATTAAAGTGTCTTTGCGGTTTTCTGTGTTTTCTACTAAATAAAACTGGAAAATCGAAGGTATATGACATCATTGGCAGGCGATGCAAGCACACGGTCTGTTACACTAGTTAAAATTGTTTATTTCTCTGGATATAAACGTTCTTGGAAACATTTGGGATAATATAAGTTAACACTGTTCTAGTGGTTTCTGGATATTTTAATAAATCCTACATATTGTGCTGCTAACAATTAAAGGATTAGTTCAGGCAATAATGAATACAGTCGGGCCATCCAAGACATAGATAAGTTTTCTCAGATTTGGAGAAATTTAGCATTACATGATTACAGTGTGGTGTGGCTTCAAGGAACAGTTCACCCGAAAATGAAAATCTGCTGAAAATTCATGCACCCTCCGAGCATGCAAGATGTAAATGAGTTTGTTTGTTCATGGGAACTGATTTGGAGAAATTTAGCATCACTTGCTTACCAATGGATCCTTTGCAGCGAATGGGTGCCGTCAGAAAGCGAGTCCAAACAGCTGATAAAAACATCACAGTAATCTACAAGTAATCCACACCCACACCACTCTATCAAGTAACATCTTAAAGTAAAAAGCTGAGTGTTTGTAAGAAACAAATCCATCATTAAGGCGTTTCAACTCTAATTTGTTGCTTCTGGGCAAAATATGAATTTTTAATCCATAATACTGCTTCCTCCAGTGAAAAAAGTCCATCCCCTTTTGTCCTACATCAAAATCCACCCATATATTTATTTAGAACTTTTAAACAGTGCTTGATCAGTGCATATTTCACTCCTGATTCAGGCAAGAAAACAATACTATGAATTGAAGTCTTCTATTTTGGCCACATGCAATGGTTTGATGTTAAAAACATCTATAATGATGGTTTTGTTTCTTACAAACACACAGCTTTTTGCTTAACAAGATGTTAAATGATGGACTGGAGTGGTGTGGATTACTTGTGGATTATTGTGATGTTTTTATCAGATGTTTGGACTCTCATTCTGACGGCACCCATTCGCTGCAGAGGATCCATTGGTGAGCAAGTGATGCTAAATTTCTCCAAATCACTTCCCATGAACAAACAAACTCATCTACATCTTAGATGCTCAGAGGGTGCATGAATTTTCAGCAAATTTTCATTTTTGGGTGAACTGTTCCTTTAAGCCACACCACAATTGAAACACTTTTTACCCGTTTACCCTTTTTACCTTTCAACACTTTGTGGTTAATTGCTTACGTAAGAATGCATTTGCCAATATGATTAAATGTAAATGTATATGTGAGTGCGTAGGCATGTGAGACCATGACCGTTTCTCAGCCTCTCACAGATACGGATGTGGCTAGATATCGCTGAAGCAGTGCATTTCCAGACATCACGCTGTGTTCAGTCAGAGAATAGAAAAAGATTAGGTCAACAGATGAGTGTTTGTGAAGCTCAGCGCTGCCTTGGGCCCATCTCTGATGAATCTCAAACAGAGAGCCAAACGCAAAGAGGTAAAAGGTTAGATAGATGCTCTCAGTGTGACTCCAAATACATCTCACATCCTCATGACACATTACCAGACATATAAGTGCTAAAGAAATGCATTTCCTATAAAAAGACTCAAAAGCTTCACAAAAGTGTTAATATCAGTTATTTAATGATTACAGGACACCCTGTAAAAAAGTAAATATGGCAAAAAGTAAGTAGCTAATGTTTAATCTTATTAATATTTTTCCATTATGTAAAATAGGACAAATAGGAAAAATGTGAAATAAAGTAGAAATTTGGAAAGCTAAAATATAAAATAATAACAATTAATAATTAAATAATAATTAATAGTATTAAAAATAATAAACCGTATTTTATTCATATATTACATATATTGCATATTAAGGTTAATTATTAATACTAATATACTACTATTAATACTATTATTACATACGTTGTGAAAAAAAAAATTAAAAATGTTTTGGTATCATAAACTTACAAGTACATACTAATAAACAAGTAAAAAATCTGTCAAAAGTTGGTGAAAAGTAAGATTTTCAATGTTTCTTCTGCTCACCAAGCCTGCTTTTATTTGATCCAAAGTACAGCAAAAACTGTAAAATTATGAAATATTTGTACTATTTAAAATAACTGTTTTCTATCTGAATACATTTTAAAATATGATTTATTCCTGTGATTTCAAAGCTGAATTTTTAGCATTATTACTCCAGTCACATGATCCTTCAGAAATCATTATAATATTCTGATTTGCTGCTCAAAAAAACGTTTATTATTATAGCTGAGTAGAATTTTTCAGGTTTTTTTTTTTTTTTTTGATGAAAAGAAAGTTCAGAAAAACAGCATTTATCTAAAACAGAAATCTTTAGTAACATTGTAAATGTTTTTATCATTGCTAAAAAGTGTTCATTTCTATCATTTCTTTCCAAAAAAAAAAAATAAATAAAATAAATAAAAAATTACACTGACTCCAAGCTTTTGAATGGTATACAGTATTATGTTATACATTTTTTTTTTATTTCAGATAAATGCTGATCTTTGAATCTTTCTATTCAAAGAATCCAGAAAAAAAAATGTACTCAACTGTTTTAAATATTGATAATAATGATAATAATAATATTTTTTCTTGAACAGCAAATCAGCATATTAGAATGATTTCTGAAGGATCATGTGACACTAAAGACTGAAGTAATGACGCTGAAAATGTAGCTTTGATCACAGAAATAAATCACATTTTAAAATATATTCAAATAGAAAGCAGTTATTTTAAATAGTAAAAATATTTTACAATATTACTGCTTTTGCTGTATCTTGGATCAAATAAATGGTGACCAGAAGAGACTTATTTAAAAAAAAATACATATTACTGTTCAAAAACTTTTGACTGCTAGTGCATATTATTAATATCGTTAGTAATAATAAAAAATGATTAAGACATTGTATATTAAGGTTGATTATTAATATTATTAACTGCCATTATTAATATATAATCTATATATTATATACATACACACACATTTTATATATATACAAAGAAAAAGATTCTCAATGACAGTACTTACATAGTAGCCACATGTGTTTAAAAGTAGCTTATGAATGATAAGAATATGTAAAGTCTTCGTATTACCTTCGGTCTTAAGTATATGCCAACCTGGGGATTTTCATAATATGACAGGAAGAGTAACGAGCAAAATCAGAAGGTCAGGTCATTAGAAAGGTTGGATGAGAGCAGAGGATGGAATATTTATGGGTAAAGGCTGAACTCTCACATGCCTTTAGACACACTGTGACAAATGAATGGCGGCATTCGAGGCAATTGAGGTCAACTGATGCCTCTAGCCTACATGTGAGTTTGCAGCAGAACAGGAGAAAGAAACACCAGATAGCCAGAACAAATGTAGCTGAAATTTGTGGAAGCTGAGCCGAAATCTGAATTATGAACTTTGCTACCTGTTCGACGACACCTGAAAGATGAACTATTACAATATATAACAACTAGAGTTCAAAATCTCTCTTTTTTTTTTTTAATAAATATTTCATCTAAAAATGGACATTCTGTCCTCATTTACTCCCTCGTGTCATTTCTAAAAATTGGGATCATAATATCTTGATGCATTAGTTTGCAAATATGCTATTTTTTCATGTTATTAGATTCATTGTGAACCGGCCTACACACTCGAAATAAAACCTTCCATATTTTGACTATTTAAGGTCTCCCAATTTCCCTCGGCACTGGAGTGTTTACTAGCGAGCTAAAGCATCTCATTAGGAAATGAACAGTGGGCGGCTGAAATCATCAGTGGCTAAATTCACCGCTCTTCTGACCGCAAACCTTCATGGATCATTTGATTAGCAGTGGGTAATTGGCTCCATCCTTCATACTCTCTGGCTTTACCTCTCGGGCACAAGGCAATCTTTAAAAGTCCAAAAGGGCAAAAGGAACTCAGCAAGATGTCGAAAGCGATTACTGTAATAAAGGTCACTCTGTTGTTTAGGATTTTTACCTTTGTATCTTCAATAGCAACTACTCTCCTGACAGTAATATAAGAAAGAAAGAGAGTTTGTCTTTAGCTCTTATATGCCAAGTTATTTGTTGGCTTTTCTCCACTATAGGATCCGGTTACATTAAACACATATAAGCAAATCTTCTTTCTGAGATGACTGACTCTGGAGGCAAGAGACTCAGAGGTCAAAGGTCAAATGAGGACACTTACCAGGTCTGTTTTGGTCAGGTCTTGATATTCTGAAGAGTAATAGGAAGGTGTTTTCCCAAAGCTGTTGCTGTCACCGACTGGTTTGTTTGGCTGGGCATGCTGGCGATAAGTGGCACTTTTAGGAGTCCAACAGAAGAGGTTGATGGATTCCCGGACACAGCGTTCAATGTCGATCTCTGAATGCAAAACAGGAAAGAGGGAAATGTCACTACATAAACTACCAGTCAAAAATTTCCAGTTGGTAAGATTTTTTTAAATGTTTTTGAAAGAAGTCTCACCAAGACTTTTATATGATCAAAAAAATGCAGCAAAACAGCAAAAATATTATTCCAATTTAAAATAACCGTTCATCTTTGAATATATTTTAAAATGTAATTTATTCCTGTGATGCAAAGCTGAATTTTCAATACTACAGTCTTCAGTGTCACATGATCCTTTAGAAATCATTCTAATATACTATTTTACTGCTTAAGAAACTGTTATTATAAATGTTAAAAACACTTGTGCTGCTTATATTTGTGGAAACAAAATGTAGCTGTATTGCATCTGTAGTAATGCAAATCACAAATTGTGCTTTAAGGTAGCGAAGACTACTCTAATAAAATGATTTTATTATGATAAGCAGGTCTTAAGCTATTAAATCCAACACTTGCAGTTATAGGAAATTTAAATATCTTAAGAAGCGCCAAGAACAGCAACTTTATGCTCATTTGGGCAAAGCCACAGGAGAATCACAGACTGTCTAACTTCCTCCTAATTAACCTTGGACGACCTTGGAAATCCTCTCCAGAGAGTTGCCCTCCAGCTGATCCAAAAACTCTGACTCGATGCCAACACTTCATTCAGTCACAAACAAACTTAGTGAAGATGTCAACACTTCATTCACTTCACTCTCCCAGCAGCAGATGAAGAAAAAATAAGAGGAGATTCAGCTGCTTCCTTCAAACGCACAGTCAGTTCTCTTGAGCCGCACGCCTTAAACCGGAGATTAAAGTCACAGGGATTCACATGGATATAAACAAATCAGGAATCCTTTCCCCACTATCTCGCTCACTTTCTCTTCTGTTAGTGAAAAAAGTATCCCTAATGAAGTGGTTTAGCATGCTTGGCCTACTATTTAAATCAAGCCGAGTGTGACAGCTTCATTTTATTTAAGAGGATATGATCTGAATACTGGATTATCAACACTGGACTTACACCGAGAGGCTGTGGTTACTGCCCTCTGAAGTAATAAAGACAAGAGAGAGTGCGTGAATAAGAGAAGCTCTGTTTTTTAAAAACTAGCATTTAAAGCATTTAACAGCATTATGGAAATGCAATATATGTGAAAGCTCCACTGTGTTCAGGCAAGCAAAGCAGAGTGAAAATAAAATTAAAATCTGGCGATTATAAAGAGGTATTTTCCCAATAATATACATATATATTAGGGGTGTAATGGTACACATATTTGTACCTTAAAATAGTAATATAGTAATGTAGTAATATAGTAATGTGAAAGGGCTCCCTATAGTTTAAAGCATTAGCTGAGTTAGATTTTTATAACTAAGAAAACTTTAATAATAACAGAATTTATTTAAAGAAAGAGCAACTTGTTCTTGTTCAGTAAACCACTGTTTAAAAAAATATAATAATACTAATTAGCATACATACATACATATATATATATATATATATATATATAAACATATATATATATAAACATATTATATTTATTTAATAAAATATAACAGGAAAACTAATATTGTCCAATATTTTTACATGGTCCTTTAGAAATCATTCTAAGATGCTGATTCTGTTTAAAAAAAATATTATTATCAATAACTATGTTTCCAATCACCTGTTTTTATACATATTTTGAAGTGTTGCATCAGAAATAAGTGATGGAAATGCCAAAAACAAAAAAAAAAAAAAAAACGTTTTATGCTGGCTTGAGGTGAAGCGTAAAAAAGCAACAACCTCTGAAAGCAACAGCCGCATTTATTGTGTTTAGTCTGCGTACTTTGAGGCACAAGTCATTTATTATACATGAAAATTATTATATTCAGTGGCTTCTCCTACTTTTCTTAGTGATATTTAGTGTCAGTTTATCTGGAAGTGACAATTTTGTTCTCTTTGACTCAGTGCTTGGAAACAGTGCTTATTGGAAACAGTGCTTAGTTGCAAATGTTTTGTGCAATATTACAATTTTGTGCACAATTAAATTTGCAACTTTGGATGCATACACAGTTAATGTTGAAAATAACTTCTTTCAGTATTCAGGAAAACACAACTTGTTGAGTCAACTTAAAATCATTTGTTACCCTGCTGCCTTAAAATTTTAAGTTCAGACAACACAAAGTTTTGTCAACTTGAAATATTAAGTTGTACTAAGTGACAACTTAGATATTTAAGTTGACTCAAAAAATTGGGTTTGTTAGGGGTATCCTTTAAAATTTGTATATATTCTAATCAATTTATCAATGCAAAAAATGAATGCAACTTTTATGTTTAGAACTTGCATGCAGTTGCAAGTCAAGTCTCTTATATGCTTTGTGTGGGAATTGCTATTTGTATGGCACTGTCTATGTGATGTTCTTCAAATCAGTCACCTATGAGACTCTTTTCCAGTTAAGATGGCAAGTAAGGCTTTGGAAGAGAGAGAGGAGGAGAAGAATGAATGCAAACAGCATGAGAGATGAGGCACCAATCAGTCAGTGCATTAAAGACTGTGACAGACGATCCACCTCTCCTCCAACCATCACCTCCCTGTCCCGCCTTCCGCTGACCCAAATCTACAGGCAGAGATGAAGAACGACAGACGGATATGGAGGTTCAAGACACGCGTGCGTCATAATTACAGAGCCTCGTCACCTCTGCCATAACTCTAATGTAACATCCTCAGATCGAACCGAACAGCGCCTGCACCAGGGACCCTTGACATCCCATATGTGCGTCCCACATTCAATCCATACCGCTCTCGAATCCCAACCCTACACAGTGACACGAAAGGAATGAGCAAAGACATTCAGTCACATCGAATGAATGTTGCATGAAACGCCACCACCTTCCAGCACAGTATTCCTAGTGTAGCCAAGACAAATATCACGTAATCGAAAGACAGATTTGGCTATGCATTCCACATCCCGTCTTTATAAACACAGCTTTTGTCATAGTATTAGCTACAGACGTTATTCAGTCTCTCAGATGGCATGCAATTCACATGCATGAAGGAGTCATCTGGATTCAGTGGGAAAAGAGGATAAGAACTAAATGACAGCCTACTAAATTCTCCTAAAGTCATCTGATACGGTTGAAAGAGTGAAATCAGCCCTATACGGGTATGGAATAGACATTATTATTATGCTTGTAATCATAATAATTGTAGTAGCTATGATATTTTGGTGTTAACAATGGTTCTCATGGTACATTTTTTGGAAGTTTCCATGGTGAATAACCAAAACCTGTGGTTAAAGACTTTTATCACACTGTACAAGAAGTCAGGATTTATATTATGACATTACATCTGCATTAATCCACGACCAAGTCTGCTTGGTTGATTAATAGAAATGTTACATTTAAAATGTTGAAATAAAAAACACATTAAATAAACTACTGTCCAAAAAACTGGGGTCAGATTTATTTTTATTTATTTATTTATTTAAATTAAAAATACAGCAAAAAAGTAACTTTGTGGCATGTTATCACAATTTTAAGATTATTGTTTTTAGATAAATATTTCAATATTTCGTAATTTTTTGTAATTATTTCGTAATTTATTCCTGTGATGCACTGCTGAATTTTCTGCATCATTTATCCAGTCTTCAGTGTCACATGATCCTTCAGAAATCTTTCTAATATTTGATTTTCAAGTAATATTTCTGAATTTTTTAAAAATAAATAAAAAATAGAAAATGCACCCTTGTTAAATACATTTTAATTCATTAAAAAAAAAAATAATAAAAACTTGCTTTTAAACTTTTGATTGGTAGAGAGAAAGTAAATATATATATATATATATATATATATATATACACACACACACACACAAGTCAAAAGTTTTTGAACAGTAAGATTTTTTTGTTTTTTAAAGTCTCTTCTGCTCACCACGCCTGCATTTATTTGAAAATGTAATTTATTCCTGTGATCGAAGCTAAAATTTCAGCAACATCACTAAGGCCCTTTAAAAATGTATATGAGTGGAGCACTTACACTGAACATCACCCGGAGCTTCATGGCTTCTCTTGACAGAACAGATTAATGTTAGCATGTCCATTCAGAGTCTACAAAATAATGACAAAGTGCAAAGCGAGCGAACCTGGGCCATTTAACACCTATCGGCTCGTGAATGCATTTCATCACTGCCATCATTTCCCAACCCATGGTTTCCAAAAGGCATGAGAGGGGAAGAAAAAAATGCCCTTGATAAAGGTGATAGTGGTTAGCTAAACCTCTTTATGAGGGAATAAAAAGACTGAGGAGAAAAATTCACCTCTATGACTTCTCTCCAACAAAATATCGCTTGCTTTTGTGAAACTAAAAAAAGGATGCCTGCAGTTGTGGCCAAAACACAGCATGCACTCACATACACAAACCCAGTCTCTATGGTTTAATTAGTAACCTGCGTGAGAGAATAAAAAAAAAAATGGTAACATGTTATTAACAAGTTGAGACGTTTGTGTACAGGAGGCAGGAATTACAAGGCACTGATTCACCAACTCTATATTTAGTGCTAACAGTGTGTAAAATAAACACAGTCATGTAGCAACAAGTGGGTCAAACTAACACAGAGGAATGTGATGACAGTGCTTAAAGTCTCAATAGAAAATGTCTTATTGAATGCTATGGGAATAGAGTAGGGCATGGGCATAGATGAATAAGTGTACAGTGTAAAATGAGATTCTGGGGAAGCAATATAACCGAAACTAAGCTATGTTTCAATGGCAAGGACCTTTATTACTATTGCTTATACTTGGGATGAGGGATTTTAAATAAACTTGCATCTCATATGTATTAACTTAAAGAAATTCTGTCATCATTTATTCACCCTCAAGTCTTTCCAAACCCTTTTTTCCCTCCCAGTGGAAGATAGTGGCGGTCATTTTTGCCACTCAGTTACAATTAACGGTGACCAAAGCTTGCACCCTATGGAAAACACCATTAACCTTTGTATTATGTTAAAGTTCTGGATACGATCTTCATGTTCCAGTTCTAACTGAGGCTAATTGGGTTCAATACCATCCAAAAAAAAACCCAAAATGTTAATTTAATGTTAATACTTTCCATACATATGGTTTTATGATTTCCGTGACACAGAATTGTAGAATCCAGTCATAAAAAAAAAAAAGGAATTCACTGTATAACGCGGAACGTCACAGAATTTGCCAAGTTTTGGACGTAGTACAAAGTAGGTCAGTACTTTTAAATCAAATCGCGATATGGACTAGTGACTGTGAAGTTTACCATTTCTTCTGAGAAAAAGTATCATCATATCATATGCAAACAGAAACTTGAACGTCTTCACAACAAGCTGTCAAAATAATTTCTTTTGTTTAAATTGAAGAAACTGTAACAGGAATACATGACTTAATGTACTGACATCACAACTTCTAATAATACAATTTTATTATAATAAAGTTGTATAAAATATTATTAAAACACTGTCTTTTATGGAATATTTACCAGATAAATTATCTACCAGAATTTATTTAGCAGAAAAAACTGAATACACAAGACAGTCTTTATGAAAATTAAAGAAATAAAATAATATATATATAAAATTTTATAGCTCATTTTATTTCATATATACAGTACTGTGCAAAAGTCTTAGGCCACTAGTATTTTCATCAGCTAAAAAATGTTTTAAAGTTAGTTAAAGTCAGTCTTTTGCTGTAGTGTGTCAGTAGGAAAATATCAGTTTACATTTCTTCATTCATTTTGCCATTAATTGTAATAATCCAGTGAGATTTTTGTATGGAGCACAGGCTGTTGTCAGACTCCTTGTGCAAACAGAGATGTGATCTCTCCATCATTCAATCCAGTCTGTCTTAAGAAACAGAAAAAACGGAGACAGACTAAATCCAGAAGAACCGTGGCAACATCTCCAAGATGCTTTAAGAGACCTACACCTACAAAGCTACAGTACTGTTAAAATTTTTAGGCAGTTAGGCACATAAAATGAGGATGCTGTCAAAAATAATGTCATAAATAGATTTTCTTTATCAATTAACTTATATTAACTAAAATAAATCAGCATTTATTTTAGTTAATATAAGTAGCTTTTGCCCTAGGTGCACTTGTGCAGAGTTTTTCAGGTAGCTTTGCAGGTAGGTTACCTGAAACATCTTGGAGATGTTGAAACAGTTCTTCTGGATTTAGTCTGTTTCAGTTTTTCTGTTTCTTCATGTCATTTCAGAGACAGACTGGATGATCTTTGTGTGGAGCACTGGCTGTTGTCAGACTCCTTGTGCAAACAAAAATCTCACTAGATTATTACAATTAATGGCAAACAGAACATTTGGAAATGTAAACTGATGTTTCCTACTGACACACTACAGCAAAAGATTGAAATAACTTACTTTAAACCATTTTTTAGCTGGTGAAAATACTAGTGGCCCAAGACTTTTGCACAGTACTGTATATATGAAATGAAACCATTAAAATTTGCTTTGAAAAAGGCAGAATTTGAGAAAATATATTTCAAAGGGCCTTACTTTTTTTTTAAATTTCTTAATAAATTGCTGCTAAATTGTGTAAGATTATGATTAATTAGACATGGTTTTTGATTAATACATTTAATTTAACCATTAACCAGATTCTAGAAAAAAAACAGACATTTAATTTAACTTCACATCACGAAACGAAGCGCAAACAGTACAGCATGGCAAAGATCATGGGTTTGACTCCCAAAAAAATTCACATGCACGAATTGATAAAAATGTACAGCTTCAACACAGCGTACATTTCTTTTAATAAAAGCATCTACTAAATGCATAAAAATAAAAATGTAATTGCCCTCAGAGGGTATCTGAGAAACTGATATAACAAAAATATATACAAGATACAAAATTGTGACCCTGGACCACAAAACCAGTCATAAGGGTCAGTTGTTTAAAACCAGCATCACTTTCCATTGATGTATGCTTTGTTAGGAAAGGACAATATTTAGCCGAGATACAACTATTTGAATATCTGGAATCTGAGGGTGCAAAAAAAAAAGTTGTCAAAATGAAGTTCTTAGCAGGGCATATTACTAATCAAAAATTAATTTTTGATATATTTACAGTAGGAAATTTACAAAATATCATCATGTAACAATCTTTACTTAATACCCTAATCATTTTTGGCATAAAAGAAAAAAAAACCCTACCCATTCAGTGTATTTTTCGCTATTGCTACAAATTTACCTGTACTACTTAAGACTGGTTTTGGGCAGGGTCACAATTTTTATGCAAGCACATTCCACAACACCAAAACAGAAGTACCAATATGAATGCTTTGTTCAAGAAGCAAACGGATTCATTAGTTGGGTTCACTTCACTCAATGAATCAATGATTCAACAATGAATATTAGCAATGCAGAACATCTAAAATGTCAGTCTGCTCAACACAAACAGCTCTTGCCCAGCTACTTCAGATTTTGAATGCAATGCATATAGAATACTTTTATTTATAGAATTTTCAAAATTTGAATTTGTACCCCTAGAAACCACTCAGAACTCCCTAGCAACCACACAGCAAAGCAATGGCAAACTTTAACATTATGGTAACTGAGAATTGCATGTTCAAGTACTTGCTTTTTAGTCAAAATTAGCTGAACAGTTGGCTGGATCTCTGGAAAAACTAAACATCTCGGAGGAACAAGTGCTGCTGATTACCATTTGTGTGCCAGTTTTGGCAAGAGTTAGTCCAAATTGTTTGGAACAAAGTGTCCTTAAAATCAAGTTGCACTTTAAATCTACTGATATCAACAGGTTTGAGAAACATTTTGCATACTAAAAACTCTTCACTAATACAGTGATATGTGTGTGTTTGAGACTGAAAGTGTTTGACTGCAGGAAACCGAGAAGAAGCTGGTAAGCAGCGAGGAAAAATATTTTACCTATAAAAGGAGTTTTCTCCCTCAACTCCTCAGACTTTTTTCATGCGGCTTGCCAGCGAAAAGAACTGAAAAATGAAATCCCTAAATCTCAGCGGCATCGACCTGCACCCCGTTTGGAAACACCAGTCTCCTTCCAATGGCTTTTAAATGTTTAATGCCACTCACTCCTTTATGACGAGGAAATAGCCATTTAAAACGAGCGATTTGGAGACAAACGAAGCGAAACAATCTCAAGATGTGAGATAACGGCCCACATCATGGACGCCTGCCAGGGAGATCCAGTAACAGCAGAGGCAGGAGCAGTTGCATGCGAGGCAAATCGAAGCATTTGAGGCACGCATTAGAGGCAGGAGCACAACTCGACGGCATGCGGTGGAAGAAATGACAGCCGTGACCTTCTCAAACATAAGCGTCTGCATATTCGTCCGCGTTCGCCAGGAACTACCGCCCCACGCGGTGTTAATTACACCGCTGTCACAATTACAGACAGAAAAGAGAAAAGACGCCAATCCCCCGAGACCTCCGTTCAACCTACGAAAAAAAGCCCCATGCTCGGCTTCAAAAGCGAAACTTTCAAAGGCGTTTAATTCTCGGAGAGCTTGTGTGTTCGTGGATTTTCACCGCATAATGTTGCTAGTCAGTAAGCTGACAAAAGTTTTGCTTTGAAACAAATTCCCTGTTTTTGTGAATACTGATGCTTTGCATATGCCCAAAAAACCCCAGGCAACATTTAAAGACTTCCCCGGGAGAAATAATGTGACATGTTTGTAAATAATTCTCACAAAGTCTTCCTCTGAACCACAAAATAAAACTACCTAGACAACTAGCTGAGCCTTGCAAAACTTCTGAGGCAGTACCATGGCACAGCCATAGTCGATCAGTACTTCAACAAACAGTACCATGGTATTTTGTGATTTTTATTAAAATATTTTGATCATAATACTCCAATAAACATCACTATGGTACTAGAACATTACATCCCAAAAATGCCAGGATCTGTCCCAACACATTGGTTTTACCATGGTAGCATGTCTAAAAATCACGGTAAAGCCAAGGTTTTTAAAACGCATCACACTGATTAACTTTTTCATCTGTGAAGTTACATTAAAAATGCAATTAATACAGACAGAATTGATTGGAAAACACCTCTTGTGTGATGATTCTGATTTAAAATTCATTTTGATATTTTTAAAGCAAAGAATATATTGAGGTGGTGTAACACTCTGGAGATAGTAATAAACTTTTGCTAGTACTTGACTGCATCCAATTAATAGAACTTTTACTCCTTGCAAGTAGACGGGCATATTTTTTTCTTCAAAAACAGTGGAGTTTTATTTTAAAATATTAATATTTTTGGAAAAAAAGCAAATTATATAAAAAAACAGAACCCCTGAAGCCCCTAATGATTGTCTGTCAATGTCAGTATCACTATTAATTAGTGCTGTCAATTGATGGAAGAGAGAAAAAAAAAACTAATTAATCACACATTTTTTCTGAAATTAATCGCGATTAATCCTACCTAACATTAAAGTTTTTAAATATACTTTCATATTGCAAAAAATTCATATTCAGTCTTCAAATTAAAGGAGAAGTCCACTTCCAGAACAACAATTTACATATAATTTACTCACCCCCTTGTCATCCAAGATGTTCATGTCTTTATTTGGGATCGTTTGGAGCTGCATTTAAACTGCCTTTTGGAAGTTCAAAATCGGGGCACCATATCAGTCCATTATATGGAGAAAAATGCTGAAATGTTTTCCTCAAAAAAACATAATTTTTTTTTACGACTGAAGAAAGACAAACATCTTGGATGACAAGGGGGTGAGTACATTATATGTGAATCTTTGTTTTGGAAGTGGACTTCTCCTTTAATGTACAAACTGAAGCTGCAAAATGAGTCGCGATTAATTGATTCAAAATAAAAGCTTACGTTTGTATACTATATGTGTGTGTACTGTGTATATTTATTATGTATATATAAATACACACACACACACACACACTCACACACATGTATATATTAAGGAAAATATATATTAAGGAAAAAGTGTTTACATACAATACATTCAAATATTTGTGTGTGTGTATTTATTGTAAATATACACAGTACACACACACACACACACACACCTATAGTATGCAAACATAAACTTATATTTTGAATTTCATTAATCATGACTAATCGTTTTGCAGCTCTAGTAGAAACCACATAAAGAGAGTATATTTTTAACATTTTTAATATAAAGGCCAGTATCACTGATGCCAACATTACCGATGTCTCTAGGAAATTGTTCATTTTACCCTAATATTTAAGCACCAATTCGGTGTTTGCAAACAGTCATGATGTTTTTTTGTGGGCAGGGCCTATCTGGTGCCAGAAAATGGCAGTTTTCACGTAGCAGTAAAAAAAAAAAGATAAATTTGAGTTTATATTTAAAAATTTTGACTTTTAAGATTATATCTCACAATTCTGATAAGAAAAATCAACTTGTCATTCTTTTTCCCTCAGCTCAGAATTATGAGTTTATATCCCACACTTCTGGCTTTTTTCCCCCTCAGAACTGACAAACTCGCTATTTTTTAGTTAAACTGAGTTATAAAGTCCGAACTAGGAGATATAAAATTACATTTGTGAGGAAAAAAAGTCAGAACTGTGAGATAAAACAAGCAAATGTTGTGTAAAATGTTATAGGTTTAAATAGTATTTCATGCTGTAACAGTAATACAATAATATAATATAATATGTCCCTATGAACTGCATATGTGTATATTATGTAGACCTCTTGTTTAAATCAAGTTTATGCTTTAGAGTAATCATAGCAGGTTTAACCCATTAATCTGTCCATTTAAACATGTGCATTTAACTTCAAATGGCATCTTTGATGACAGTATTTTATAAAAAATGATTTGCATTCCAATTCTGACATCCAAAAGCACATTAATACATTTTTTAAAATCTTACTTCATGTATTTTAATCATTTTGTCCACTTGTTGCCAGTGTTTTTCAGCCACCACAATGCTGGAAGAGACGTAACTGTGACGTCTACTCCAATTTGGTCTATAGTCATTGAACATTACAGTATAATTGAAAGATATCCATTTTAAAATTTGTTAGTCTTGAGATGTAAAATAACATCTTCTAGTGAACTTCAAACACTCTTTGCATAAACCCATTATTTACCTGTGTCCTTCAGCAAGTAGGATATGTAAAGAAATTGAATACAGTTATCAAACACTAAATACTAAATTAAATATAGATACATCCTTACAGCCATAAAAGTTATTAATTTCCTCTTTTTCTTTAGGTTTTTGATTAATAGAGATCACAGCAGCAGTTCTTAGGTTATTAGGCTGCTATTACTCTGACATTTTAAATGTTTTTATGAGATTTAAATTAGATTTGTAAATCATTTTCCCTGCTCATATTTTTGTATATCCTTATTTGACAACATAAAGAGGAAGAATCAAAATCATCTGCATGTTTCAAAAAATTGAGACAGTGTTAGCCTAAGGAGGTAATAAAATGTCAACAGTAGCAGAATAAATATTGCAAAATATGAGATCAAACAGCACTCTTTTTCAAAAAAATATCCAACAGCAACGATTTATGATGGATGATGTACGCCAGAGCTGATTTACTCTATTTATAATGGATTATTAAAAAGAAACAAAAAACAAACCCAGTCAGCTTCCTCCTTATAATTCAGTCAGCTACATGCCACTGAGTGTTAGACTACAGATACTCCTACAGCCCAGTAGATTTACATGATATAACACTGACTAACAGGTTCTGACACAGCAGGATGACTTGAAAACAGCACTACTAGTTAATCTGGCTTGAGGAACTGATCAAGCCTTACTGTGCATCCCTCACGTTCTCTGCTTATGCCAGGTTTTCAGCATCTGATAGACTGTCCTGTAAAACCTCTAAAGCTATTTCCAGACTTGTCAGTGACAGATGCTTATTAGCCACTTGTAGTCAGATCCTCTTTTTGTCAAAATGTGATTTGTGCTTTGCTTCCAGCTGGATATTTGTCTGCCGACAGGACGGAGTAATGGCGTGTCTCACAGGCTTCTGTTGAACATCGCTGCCACGTCTATAACAGATTTCTCTGTGATGGTTGTTGCAATGGTTTTGCTGATGTTAAAGCTGATTTGTTTAGAATTTTGCTTTTCTTTTGCTATTTTTTTTGGGAATGATCACTACCACCTGACAGGCACCACAGAATCAGTCGTCCTGCAAAATCATACTCGTCTTTGTGACAATCTTAGTCTCTGGAAACAGCAAAAAAGAATTTGGACAGGACTGTCTGTTACAAGTCATCACTTTTGCAATTCTGTTTGATGCCACTAGAGCTGCACATTTCAGATTTAAAGGTGCAGTAAGTAGTGTTTCTTATTTGTCTTCCCAAACCACTAATATGACAGCATTTTGCCTCTTTGCGGCCGCTACTGTCTAACAAACAGGCCTTCCTGGAACATGTGAGAGTTTGAGGCAAGATCCTCACGTGGTTAGATGCAAGAATAAGCTGGTCATGTGATCTTGACATGTTGGCCACAGTGAGTAAATTAAAATGTGTATTTTAGAATAAACTAACTTTCTTAGTACACCACTAAATGTTATTTTACAGTGCCTTGCGAAAGTATTCATACCTCTTCATTTTTTCCATGTGTTTTTATGCTGCTGCCTCACATTAAACTGCTGTAAATTACTTTTTTTGTTAATACATTTCAAGTTAAATTAACCTGTGGCAAATTCATTGGAATGAGTATGATTTGGCAAGGCACACACGTCTTAATAAAATGTCTAACAGCTGGAAATGCATATCGGAGCAAAAACCATGCCCTGAGGTCAAAAGAACTGCCTGTAGAGCTCAGAGACAGGATTGCGTCAAGCCACAAATCTGGGGAAGAGTTCAGAAAAAAATTCTTCTGCATTGAAGGTTCAGAGAAGCAAAAAGTCTCCTTTATCCATAATGGAAGAAGTTTGAAACAACCAGGACTCTTCCTAGAGCTGGTCTCCTGGCCAAACTGGGCAATTGATGGAGAAGGGCCTTGGTTATACTGGTGACCAAGAAGCTGATGGTCACTCTAGTTGAGCTCCATAATCATATATGCAGATGGAAGAAACTTATAGAAGGTCAAACATCACTGCAGCAATCCACCGATCTGGGCTTTATGGTGGTGTGGCCATACTCAACCCTCTCCTCAGTGAAGATACACGAAAACACATTTGGAATTTAAAAAAAAAAAAAACACCTAAACCCTCAGACTTTGAGAAACAAGATTCTCTGGTCTGATGAACCTCAATTCCAAGCATCATGTTTGAAGGAAACCAGGCACTGCTCATCACCTGCAGAGTACCGTCCCAAAAGTAAAGTGTGCTGGTAGTAGCCTTATGCTGTGAGGCTGTTTTTTAGCAGCAGGGACTATGGGACTCATCAGAGTAGAAGAAAAGCACAACCTACCAAAATATTGAGATAGCCTTAATAAAAACCCAGTTTAGAACATTCAGAACCTCAGACTTGACAGAAGTTTCACCTTCCAACAGGACAATGACCCTAAGCACACAGCAAGAGTGGCTTATAGACAACTTTGTAAAAAGTCCTTGAGTAGCCTAGCCACAGCCTGGGCTTGAATGCAACCAAATACTTCTGGTGAAACCTGAAAATGTCTGTCAGACCCCATCCAAGCTGACAGAGCTTGAGAGGTGAAGAGGTGAGGAGAAGAATGGCAGATGTGCAAAGCTTGTCGCATCATACCCAAAAAGACGTACGGCTGTAAAGGTGCTTCAGCAATGTACTGAGTTAATTTTTAGTTTGCAATGTACTTATTTCAATATTTCATTTTTAATCAATTTAAATCATTTTTAAGTTGTGACAATTCTGTGTTTGCTTTGTCATTATGGTGCATAGAGTCTTGATTGATTTGGAAACAAAATAATTTAAAGCACTTTAACATGAGACAGCAACATAAAACGTGACAAAAATGCAAGGCACTGTAGTATCATATACTATTATAGTATTTAATATATTAATATTTGTAATATTTTCAGTATTTATTTTCATTTCAGTTTAAATTTTGTGCTTTCTTGCATTTTTATTAGTTTTTTATTTCTGTTTAGCTTCTATTTAGAATTTTACTTCAGTTGTAATTTCAAATTTTAGTACTTCATCTTACTATTTCACTTAGTTGTGAAGGCTATTGTTTTAATATTTGATTTTTTTGTTAGTTTTTCCATGTCAAAATCAATTTTTATTACTTTAATAGTTTTATTATTTCATCATTTTATTTATTTCATCATCTCACGTGCAAATTATTGTAAAAAAGTCAAATCTACTTTTTGTGTAAAACATGTAAAGTAGAAAAGAATACATAATGGTAATATTTTACATAATACTGGTACATATTATACATCTATGTGACCCTGGACCACAGAATCAGTCATAAGGGTTATATGGGAGATAATCTGAAAGCTGAATAAATAAGCTTTCCATTGATGCATGGTATTGTTATGATGGGACAATATTTGGCCAAGATACAACTATTTGAAAATCTGGAATCTGAGGGTGCAAAAAAAAAAAAATTGAGAAAATATGTATGAAGCATTTTTTTTTTTAAATAACAGGAGTTAATAACATACTTTGCTTTCTTTCTTTCTTTCCTTCTTTCTTTCTTTTTTCTTTGGGTCCTACCCCTTTATATATGGCTTTGCATCTTTATTTTCTATAGATTCAAAAATGTATTCAAATGTATACAGGCTAGAGTGGATTAGACATCTCTTACTATGGGAAAAACAGGAAGTATGACCAGCATGCATATCTATTGCCAATTAAATAGGAACAAGACATTTAATGCTGCTTTCCTGCCTTTTTTCTCCACCTCTTCTCACAAACACACACTGGGTTTCTATGTTTTATGAGGACAATCCATAGGCATGATGGTTTTTCTACTGTACAAACTGTATTTTCTATCCCCTTACCCTAACCCCGACACAAAATTTTCAGCATTTCAGCATTCAGCATACACAAAAATTCATTCTGCGTGAGCTTGTTTCCTCATAGGGAGCAAAAAAAAAAACGTCCCCACAAACACAAGGATTTTGGATATTGCTATTTCATACCTGAACCACACACACACAAATCCAGACAAACACTCACTAAAAAAAAACAAGTCAGAAAACAAAAAGCTTTTTTGAACCCTAGCCTTTGTTTACACCAGTGTGTTTTGGCCTGAAAGATATGGTGACAAGTTTCTAAAATTCTCCTGCTTTCAACTGCCACGGTAACGTGATATTTTCCACATTATTTTGGGAAGTAATCCCTGCATTGTGACTGAGTATACACACCATCAGCGTTCTTGCAGCGCTGAATGCTCCCAGCTAATTCCCTCACATTAGACTCAATCATCGTCCATCACTTCAGCCACACCGCGCAGCCCCGTGTTGACAGCAACCTCAGGGAATAGTGGCAAGCAGATGCCAGAGGAAACACATGGAGCTGCTCCGATCAGAACGCCACTCGACAGGCCACGGCGGTGCCAGCTGCCTCTCCCAACATACCACACGGATAGAACGGCATAAGCCGCATAACTTATCCTGAGCTCATCGCAAACAAGTCCCAACTGAGTCCCGGCGTCAGGAAGCTTACGGGGAATAAAGCACATTGTTTGACAGAGGGGAGGTAAGGTGCACTTAACCAGACAAGTGTGCATCACTGTGCAAGTCTGGGTCCACGGCAACAGCAGCAAACACGTGTTTATCAGCACAATACTCACGTTTCTATAGTATACAGCGGATGTAGCCACAATGCACCTTCTTTACATAAATCTAGCATACACTCAAGGTGCGGTCACATTTATCCTTGCTCTGGAAAATTTTGTGGGCAAAATTCAGGCATTTCAGCAGGAATCTACTTGATCAATATGACAATATGACCTAAAATATGACACCTTAGGCAACAGACAGCAAAATTTTGTAAAATGTGACCGGATCTTTACTCCGGGATTTTTCAAATAAAATAAAAGCTCAGTGTACTATGCAGAAATATTAATTCACAATGCAAATTTATGCTAACTAAACAGCAAAACGGGTAATTTAGAAATTGTCAGTAGCATACAACCACCCATGTTTACATATCAATGCCTGTTCAATATTCAACAATGTGACCTGTTGAATGAGAGTCCGAACTAAACTGGCACGCAGAGGTTTGCTAAACATACCAGACGTCATTTACATACAGAAGTCTTAAAGGTACAGTAGCAACAGCTTGTCAGGTCAGAAATGGTCATACAAGGAACCCTGAGTAGCATTATAGATGGACTGTAGGGGGAAAAAAATTCATAAAAACCTACAGAAGAATATGTCCGTGAGAAATGTGTTGCACTGATGACTCTTACCGGGCAGGTCTGAGAATAGCAGTATGCACTCGTTGAAGCCGTTGGCCAGCAGACGGTCTCTCAGCTGCTGTAGAATAGCTACACCGATGCAAAAGGGGAAAGAGGAGTTTCCCAAAAGCAGAGTGTCCCACAGGTGGAAGATCTTGTGCAGGGGAAACACATCTGCGGAGGAAATGGGACAAGAAATGACTTATTGCGAGTGTATTTTGCAGCCTTTGCACTGTAGCTGCACAGCTGCACAATAATAGGGCCAACAGACATTCTGTATCATGGCTGTTGCTATGTTGTGTAATTTCTGAATTCAAATGTGTATTTTCAGATCCCAGAACTGGAATTATTCATGTCTTTTTTAAAAAAAAGACAGCTATATCATGTCATTATTAAAACAAATAAATAAATAAATAAAAAGTAATTAATTTGTTGTGCATTTAAAGAAAAATGTACTCAGTAATTTATTGTTTATTGTTGTGTGACCATCAAAGGACAACATAGCATCTTAAAATATTATTTACATTTAGTAAATAATACACTACCATTCAAAAGGATTTTTAATGTTTTTTTAAATGAGTCTCTTCTGCTCACCAAGCCTGCATTTATTTGATTCAAAGTACACCAAAAGCTGTAATATTTTGAAATATTTTCACTATTCAAAATAACTGTTTTCTATTTTAATATATTTTAAAGTGTAATTTATTCCTGTGATCAAAGCTACATTTTCAGCATCATTACTCCAATTATCAATATTTAAAAAAGTTGAGTATTTTTTTTCAGGATTCTTTGAAAAATAGAAAGTTTCAAAGATCAGCATTTATCTGGAATAAAAAGCTTTTGTAACATTATACACTACCATTCAAAAGCTTGGAGTCTGTATAATAGTTTTGGGGAAAGAAATTGTATGAATTAATACTTTTACTTATCAAGGATGCTTTAAATTGATCAAAAGGGATTTTTAAAGATATTTACAGTGTTACAAAAGATTTATATTTCAGACAAATGCTGTTCTTCTGAACTTCTGAAACCTGAAAAAAAAATGTTTTCAACATAATAATAATAATAATAATAATATTTGTTATGTATATAATGTATATATGTTTTATGATTTCTGAAGGATCATGTGACTGGAGTAATGATGCTAAAAATTCAGGTTTGAAATCACAGGAATAAATTACATTTTAAAATACATTAAAATAGAAAACAGTTATTATAAATAGTAAAAATATGTACTTTGGATTAAATAAATGCAGGCTTGGTGAGCAGAAGAGACTTCTTTAAAAAAACATTAAAAATCTTACTGTTCAAAAACTTTTGACTGATAGTGTAGTTTTAAATTATTATTACTACTACAACTAATAATAATATACAAATTATTATTATTGTGTGTTTTTACCATAAGACACTGGACATTACAGTATGTTTGATTAAACAATGCAAAATTAGTCCATCAGTGCTTATTGTTTTGGAAATGCAAGTCTCTGAAAAAGTACAATACTGACACATTTATCATCATCAAAGATGTAATCAGAACAATTCACCACACCAAATTACGTGCCATAAATTATTACAGTGCAAATCACTATAATTACAGCCAAGGTTGTGTGTCCTTCTATAATTTTAGCGAATGGTTCATCTTAACGCCTTCATTTGAAGAGGTTTAATTCCACAAAGTTGAACATTAGGAACTAGCCAACTTTATGAGGAAAAGGAAAGGTAACACTTCATTATAAGGTCCTATTTGCTATTATGATGTAGTGCATTAGCAATAATCTATTGAGAAAATAGTTATAAAATTAGCATATGCTCAATCTTGCCAATGAGTGGCTGATACTTACGTGTGAACATTGTAAGGAACCACGGGATCGCATACAGCTGAAAGTAAGAGAAAGAAAGAACATTCATTCTTGCACAAAAGCTATTTTTACATGAGTAACAATGTGATTAATATGAATAAACAGCAAGGGCCCTTTTATAATTCCCAATAAAACACCTCAGCGATTGTTAAATTCATCAGAGGAAACCTGTATTTGCAATTCAGGCCTTTGCTTCACAGCCTACTGTGAAACGAGAGGACGTGCGTGGGAGTGTAATGAACAGCCAACATCCCCGTGTCTCTCTGCCGTCTCCCTCCAGCACCTGTTCCAACACTGCCTCTTTTCCCATGGTTCTGCTCGGTTGCGGTTGGGTAGGATGTATAATCCATTTCAGCAGTTGATTGGTGGCTCGGCCTCAGAGGGGTTTAGGGAGAAATGAGAGGACGAGCGCGAGACAGGCTTCGGTCTAGCCAAATCAGCTCCCTGCTGGGAAGAGCTCCATCTCTGACTGAGACTGACCGCTGCTAAACATGACAGCATGGCCGCGGAGGAGTCGAAATAAGAGGCAACGAGGAGCTGCGCGTGATGAGACCAGGTCCAATGATATCCTGACACCTAATATAGATGGTGTCGGAAACAAAATGCTCGTTCAACAATATAACGTTCAAAAGTTTGGAGTTTGGAATTTACTGTATAACGTGGAATGTCACGCTATTTGACAAATTTTGGATTAATAAATCAAAAGTAGGTCAGTACACTTAAACCAAAATGCGATATGGACTAGTGTCTGTGTTTGAATATGAATCCTGCATGTTCTGGTGTCTCTGTGTGAACGAATGGCGCAGATGTGCAGTTTCGTTTACTACACACAAACTGAAGCACATGTGACCCTTGCTGTGTTTTCAGCCTCTGCCGCCTCAATATATCTGCAGAACTGGTCTGAGAGTCACTTCATGAGCATTTTACCGTTTCTTTTGAGAAAAACTATTGTCATATTATATACAAACAGAAACATAAAGGTCTTCACAGCAACCTGTCAAAATAAAAGTTTGGTTTAACTTGAGGAAATTGTGACAGAAATATATGACTTAATAATTTTATTATTAGCAGGAGTTCTATTGTTAAATTATAAAAAATAATAATAATAATAATATATTATTTTTTAATACAATCTATTAATTAGAGATTGGTTTTGATTTTTAAGTTTAATAAAACCGTTAAAATTAAATCCAGAAAATTTATGGAAAACACAGAATTTAATAAAAATAAAACTGAATTTGAGGAAAAAAAAAAAGTAAAACTAAATTAGACATACTTTTTGATTAATAAAATATAATTGAATTATTAAAACAGAGTCTAGAAAAATGAAAAATGAAAAAAAAAAAAAAAAAAAAAAAAGAAAAAAACAGAATCCAGAAAAACTGAAATGGGAAGAAATCGAAATAAAAAAAAAAAAAAATTATATATATATATATATATATACACACACATATATACAGATTGCATAGGGCTTTAAAAAATGTACTTTTTTTAAACTTTTAATACACTGCTGTTAAATTGTATAAGTTTCATGCTTTTAATTAATTAGACATGCTTTTTGATTAATAAAATATAATTTAATTATTAAAACAAAGTCTAGAGAAATTAAAATGGGAAAAAAAAAACGGAATCCAGAAAACTTAAACTGAAAAAAAAATGGAATTTTGAAAAAAAATAAATAAATAATAATAATAATAAAAATAAATAAATAAAAAGAAACTTGGGAAAAATAAAACGGATTGCATTGGGCCTTAAATATGTAATTTTTGTCAAACTTTTAATAAATTGCTGTTAAATTGTGTAAGTTTCATGATTTCAATTAATTAGACATGCTTTCTGATTAATAAAATGTCAGCTAATTATTAAAAATAAATCAAAACGGAATCCAGAAAAATTAAAATGGCAAAAAAAGAATATTGGAGGGTAAAAAAAATAAAATAAAATAGAAATTCAAAAACAGAATTAGGGAAAAACTGAAATGGATTTAATAGGGTCCTAAGTGTCACATGATCCTTCAGAAATCATTCTAATATAATGACTTATACTCAAGAAACATTTTATTAGTAATTATCAATGTTGAACAGTTATGCTGCTTAATATTTTTGTGGAAACAATTATATAGTTTGAGAATTTTTTACTGAATAGAAAAGTAAAAGTAAAATAGAAAAGTAAAGTAAAAAAAAACAGCATTTATTTGAATAAGT
This sequence comes from Labeo rohita, assembly GCF_022985175.1. NCBI lineage: Eukaryota > Metazoa > Chordata > Actinopteri > Cypriniformes > Cyprinidae > Labeo > Labeo rohita. The sequence continues at coordinate 17,656,654 of NC_066869.1, forward strand.
CACTTGACTATAATTTTAATGCATCCTTGCTGAATAAAAGTATTAATTTATTCAAAAAAAACAAAAAAAAACAAAAAACCTTACTGACTACAAACTGCCATTAGTGTCTGTCTAAAGACAGTAATTTAACAGAATGTTGTACTTGATTGCATCATAATGAATTGTACCCAATTAGGTCCGAAATTACGCGTTTGCTATTTTGTCCAAGCAATTCAATGAATACTTTGAAAGGAAATCAACATAAAAGCAGTTAGCTTTGGCAAAAACAGACCTATCCAACATTATCAGAATACCAACATTGAAGCAGGACACAAAACTAGGTCATTTTGCTGCGAATTTCAGGCCTTTGGCTGCCAAATATAATAGCACTCATGCAGACTTTACTGAACTGAGCCAAATCCTTCACTAACATCAGCCAAGATGCATTCATGCCTCAAAGAGAGTTTGATAATAACAAGATAAGTCAAGTCAAGATCAAATATGATCCCAACTACAGTGAAAATTAAACTGACAACAACTGTGGGAAGAAACAGCCATCATGCAAACAAGCATCTGGTGACGGATAAAAAAAAAAAAGCTAGATTTTCTGAAGAAATAGGGTGTTTTGGGCGGTTGCTAAGGACTGACCACATGGCTACGGTATTGTGGGTGGTTGCTTTCTGGCCTGTGTTAACAACGTCCACCAGTGAAAAGCATACTAACAAGGATGCTTTAAAAGAGCGCAAGGTGACTTTGGGATTGTGCTGACAAGAAAACAAACACTTCCAGATCGAATGCATTGGGAATCGCGGCAGGGTTAAGCGTATATAATGGTCTTCTCAGAGACTCCGGTTCAGCAGCGGCTACATCCTCTCATGAGTCTTCTTTTGATTCTTGCTGTCGAACCAGAACAGCAGCTGTGCAGAGGCTGAACTGAACACCAGTTCACTCCTCTTGCATCAAAACCCATTTCCGTGTTGATTCCCACAACTCATCATTTATTTGGACCCTCAATCGCAGGGCTGTGGGTGGATTTGTCTGTGGAGGTCACCTATCCATCAGTGTAGAGAGACATCAACTTGGCATTTTAAAAAATAAAGAATCCCAGAATGTTCCAGGGTGTGTGTGTTTGAAGAAAACTTGGCCAGCGATCAAATCTCAGGGTCAGCTGCGTGTGTGAGCGCCCTATCAATGACACAAGCCATTGCAGATCTGATGTGTGACAGGACGTGAATGCATAGATGTGCTCGATCACTCTATAGAGAATTTGCTGTCAGAAACAAACCATTATATATGTAATCAAAGTGTTTTATCTTTCAAAAAATGTAGTATGAGACAATATGAATATCAACTCGAAACTGAGTGATAGGGGATTGGTCTATGACAAGACCATTTAAAGGGACAGTTCACCCAAGAATGAAAATTCTGTCATTAATTACTCACCCTCTTGTCTTTCCACACTTGTAAGACCCTCTTTGAAACACAAATTAAGATATTTTGATGAATTTCAAAAGCTTTCTGAGCCTGCGTAGACGCCAACGCAACTGACACATTCAAGGCCAAGAAAGGTAGTAAGGATGTCGAATGTTAAAATAGTCCATGTGACTTCAGTGGTTCAACCATAATGTTATGAAACTATGAGAATACTTTTTGTGTGCAAAGAAAGGAAAAATAATGACTTAAAGGGGTCATCGGATGCCCATTTTCCACAAGTTGATATGATTCTTCAGGGTCTTAATTTAACAATTTCTTTTCTTCCGTGTCAATCTTTGATGTATGTTCACAAGAGTACCACAACGCATTTTCATTTTTGGGAACTAACCCTTTAAAAATAAGGTATGAAGTTAAATGAAGGTAAATTTAAGACCAATTGATTACTAGAGCCATAATGCGGTCAAAACACGTGTCGAGGTGCGACTGGTATAATGCATTTCACACCAATCAGCGAGCGTTAATGGCGGAGGAGAAAACCTGCATAATTTTCAAAATATTACTGTTGTTGTGTCATGAAATGTAGTTTTAAGAGTATTTCAGGTGAGAATGTAGTTGTTTAAAACTCAAATCTGCGGTTTATTTATAAAGACAGCGCCTATTTGAAAATTTGTTTTGCAGATTTGGGAGATGTGAGCTCCAGACGAACACCGACTGCTCAGTGCTTATGTACCCCGCAGAGAGAGCCTCACAATGGCTAGTCCTTCTGACGTTTGCCGCTAGTTCTGATGTCTCTGTAGTGGTTAAACAAGAGGATATAATTCGTTTTGGGCAAATCTAACAGCTATTTTTTGATCTCATGAAACTATTTTTTTTTATTCCAGGTCATAGTTATGAGGACAAAGTTATGCTTCATAAATTATTTATTTATCAATCATAAGTCAACACTGACTTTGTAGCATGCATTTGACTGAATTGTTTGCTTTTGTCTTTATTTCTGATTACAGAAGTCTCTAATACTTTATACTTGTACTTTTACAATGGCTAATATTGTTCATTAAAACTGACATTTAACAAAAAAGGCAGAGTTGTGCTTGTCATGTTTATTTTATTAAACATAGAGTAAAGATGTATTAGACACAGTGCACATATTGCCTAAATCACATATTAATATGCTTTATTTATTTTTTTGAGTATGAAAAGAGGATTGTGGTTTATATTTTGAAGAAAACAAAATAAGGCAGTGGTGATTGACATTTCGTTTTACTGTAATGGGTGTATGCGTTGCATGAACCACATTTATGTCGCTATTAATATTTTAAATGAAAAAGAAACGAGGCAATGCTGTTTAATAGAATATTTCGTTTCACTGTAATGTTATGTACATTCCCTGAACTACATTTTTGCAGCTAATATGTTTAAATGAAAAGGAAAAGAGGCAGTGGTATCATATTGATATCCATTTGCTTAGTAATTACAGGACAGTGAAGATAATCGGAGTCCCGAAAACTACGAGGATGCAAGTCCGAACTTTGCTGCTGTTCCATTTGAGAAATGGCTACAGTCTAAAATGTCCACCAATCACAACGCAGTGGGACAGCTAACCAATCATAACACAGTTTATTTTTAAGAAGGCGGGCCTGCATTAAACCTGGAACTAATTGAGCCATTTGTGCCAGGCTGGGAGAAAACCAATCATAATGTAAATGATGTTTAAAAACAATGCGTTTTTGAACCAATTGAGCCATTTGAGCCAGGCTGGGGAGAAAGGTATTGTAATGTAAATGATGTAAAAATTTTTGAGACTTTGCTAATCCAAATTTAAGACAAATTTCTTAAGGAGTTAATTTGTGGAACTGCAAATTGAGACTTTTTAAGACCTTTTTAAGATCTGCAGAAACCCTGAAATTAGTGCATTTTATTATGTTTAAATAGCAATAATTTAGTAGTAATAATTAAAGTAGAAATTTATTTATAATAGAATATTATTACTATTATAACACAAGCTATAATTAAAAAAAATACAATATAATTAGTTATTATGTAATTATATATTATATAAATAAAATTAATAAGCTCACTGGTGTTTTCTAAGGCACGAGTTAATGTTATTACAGCTCATATTTAGTGTTGTGGACATGAACAAATTTCTAACCACTTAAATACAAGAAGAAGTTAATACTGAGTAATTGATTTCTTACATTTTAGACACAATAATTCCTGTTCTCCCAAAGGAAACACTTTTAGGAGTATACTGGCACACAGATGACTCTCAAAGCTAACAGGACTAAAAGCCACAAAAATAAAATATTGATTTCATGGGGCATGTAAAAAGTAAATGTCATGTCAGTTTTGATTTGATTTTGATTTTATATCTCAGGAAGACACTTACATCAGGTATGAATCCAATCTCGTTCAGGTGGTTGCTCAGCTCAGGGTCGTGGAACGCAATCATCTGCGAGAAGACGGTCAGATATTCTGGAGAAGTGAAGAATAAGAGCATTCAGGTGTTTGTACTCAGGCCAAAAACACTTTTAACACGTTACACCCGTGGCAGGACAAACACTTTGCTCCAAACTCAATAGGAGAGCAAAACAAAGCATTTCTACTCTTCAAGTGCTGACAGCTGAGCTAGCAAACGCAACAACAAACATGCCCAAATGTCAAGCTACAGAAATCCTTTTAGTGTTTATGGCTTTAATCACTGCAGTGTAACAGCCATAAACACTTAAGGGATTTTTATGAAACAGCTGCAATGCAAGGAAGCATGTGCAAACTGCCACACAAATCGGGCATGCTGTAAATTGATAAAATGTGGGCATTTTTTTTTTTTTAGCCTGGACTGAAAATTGCACGCTCCCAAACCATTACTGCAGTTCTGTACGAAGATCAACTCACCTTGTATGACATGCGAGTTGTCCTTCAGAAAGAAATTGTACAGATATTTGGGAATGAAGGCCGACATGCATGCATATGCAAGAGCTGAGAGGGAAAAAAATAACAAGACTGAGTTAGTTCAGCTAGAGGCACTAATATCAAGAAGAACGTCAAAAAATAAATAACTTAATACATCAAAAATATCCAGAAATCTTACCTTCGTTGTTGAAATTTAGATAGAGGAAAGGTGCACAAAGCGAATCCAAGCCTAAAGCAAAAACATCAAATGAACACATATACAGGACAATCTCGCTTATTTTTAGGAGGACTGAGATTTTTTGCACTGTGACATTATTTTTAAATTAGTAAGACAGAAAGAAACATGAAGTAAAAGAGGGAAAGAAAGAAACTATTTTAATTATAAACTACCAGTCAAAAGTTTTTGAACAGTAAGATTTTTAATGTTTTTTTTTTTTTAAAGAAGTCTCTTTTGCTCACCAAGCCTGCATTTATTTGATCCAAAATACAGCAAAAGCAGTAAAACTGTGAAATATTTTTATTATTTAAAATAACTGCTTTCTATTTGAATATATTTTAAAATGTAATTTATTCCTGTGACGCAAAGCTGAATTTTCAGCATCACCTTACAGTCTTCAGTGTCACATGATCCTTCAGAAATTATTCTAATATGTGATTTGCTGTTCAAGAAACATTTATTACTATTATTATTATTATTATCATCAATATTTAAATATTTAGTACTTTTTTTCAGGGTTTTTTGTTGAATCAAAAGATTCAAAGATGATTCAAATGAAATAATTTTGGAAATAAAAATAAAAAAATAAAAAATAAAAAGCTTTTCTAACATTATACATTATACTATTCAAAAGCTTGAAGTCTGTTTAATTCTTTATTTATTTTTTTGGGCAAAGAAATTATAGAAATTAATACTTTTATTTAGCAAGGATGATTTAAATTGATCAAAATTGATGATAAAGACATTTATAACATCACAAAAGATTTATATTTCAGATAAATGTTGTTCTTCTGAACTTTCTATTCATCAAAGAAGCCTGAAAATATTCTACTCAGCTTTTTTTAAATTAATAAAAATAATAAAAAATAATATAAAAAAAAAAATCAGAATGATTTAATTACAGAATGTTTTCTGAAGGATCATGTGACTAAATGCTAAAATGTTAAAAAAAAAAAATCAGCCTTGAAATCACAGGAATAAATAGCATTTTAAAATATATTTAAATGTAAAATTTTAAAACAGTTATTTTTTTTTATTTTTTTTAATTTAAAACAGTTATTTTAAAAAAAAGGAAAAAATATTTCACATATTTATTTTTACTATTTCGCTGTACTTTGGATCAAATAAATGCAGAAGAGACTTCTTTAAAAAAACATTAAAAATCTTACTTTATGCAAAATACAGTTATTTAAACTGTAATTTGTACACTATGGTAATGAATTAAATGGCTTTAATTAATTAATTTATTTATTGTTGTTGTTAAATCAAGTGATGAGAATATAATGAGCAATTACAAGCCATTAGAATTATAATTTTGGTGGAAAATGTGTTTAAATGTAATACTAATAAATGGCATAATAAAAACACCTTGATGTTCCTTAAAATAAGCTTAGTTTTCTTAAATTTCTTAATTTTCAAGTGTCAAATATAAGTGCTCTTAACAGGTTTCATGAGACTCACCCACACAGACAATAATAAATCACATCAGCACACGCACTTAATTTCATCAGTTATCTTTTTCAAAGAGCACATCCTAAAGAAACACTGAGTCTTTTGTGCCATCTAGTGGTAGAAAGAGCAAACCGTGCATACGACCCCACCCAAGCATTGCTCCATCACCTTGCCAGTAAACCAGATCCGGATGGGAAACCACCCATGCTTTGAGCACCCGTCGAAACTTGATGTGACCCTGAGGTGACGACAGCAGCTCGTCATACTGGTGGCACCGAGGGATGTCCACTTCGATCTGCGTGACAAAAAATAACAAAGGCTGAATGAAGCATCTAATGCATAAAATCTGCAGCCTTAAATGAACTCAGATGAGTGGTGAAGAGGTCTCCGTCAGCGATGTTCCCTCCAGGATGGTTTGAAATATTCAGCAGTGGATAGTCAAATCTTAACAAGGCTTAAAGGTGAAGACAGGCACTTCACAAACAAAGTGAATTATTCAACAAGCTGATGAATTATTCAGCTTTTCAATAACCTCAATCAGTGCAAAGACTATTAAACACATGAAAAAGATTCTCACCTGTCTATCAGTGGGGATGGGCGTGTCCTTATCGATGCCGTCATATTTTGATTGGATATCTCCCTGTGGGAGTATATCTGAATTAAAATGTTGCACTAAAAGGCATGTTTAATATTATAATGGAATAACGGTATTGCTTTAAAAGTGAAATGTGCATTGAACTTTTGTCAGATTTGATTGATTGCACACGACGTGCAAATACAGCAGTTCAATACTCCATTAATGACCTGCGTGCTTTTTAGTTGGCTTTAAAGAAAATCGCTCCGCGGTTTCCTATAAAAAAAAAGTCATAAAATGTCTATTGCTGAACAACTACAATATTTTCCAAGGCGTAAATCCAGTATTTGTGTGCACCTCAACTCCTAATAAAGCTGCCCAGGCCAGACCCCTCAAAAGAGGAGGAATATCAACCCTCGCCTCCTTCCAGATCTGGTTCTTCTTGTAGGGGTACGCCTAAAAATGAATGTAGAACACATTTATGGAATTATTTACAGTGATGTTCATACTCATTTTATGAGCTGAGGAAGTCTATTAAACTGATATACTATGAATCAACCATCAAACATCAACCAAAAAGGACTGATAAATCAATATCAATGACAGTTTTTAAAAATATCAATCATCTAAATTCTAGAACTGGACCTTGACAACAACTTTTGGCTTTTTAGATAAAAACCAGCACTTCGTTTTGACTCTTTATGAGTTATTTTTTTCTGTGGGTGGACATCCATCAGGTGATTTCATCAGCTATTCTTATGGTCATTTTCAGAAACCGTGTGTGTGAGTGTGTGTAAAGGACCTTGAGCAGTCTGTCGAAGAGGACAATGCGGGTGAGCTGGTACTCGGTGTCTCTCTCCCGGATAATGAGGGGCAGTGTGATGGTGGCAGACAGTTCATTACTGCTGTTAGACTGAGGCAGGCTGGATTGCCTGCGGGACACACGGGACAGTTCTATAGCATCAGACAGACACTGACTGCTGCCAGACACACCAGAATACTGAACACAAAATGAGAGCTAATGAATAAGAGATGATTCCTTACTCATCTTCTAATAACGGATAGTACGTCTCTCCTGCAACATCCTTCAGCCTCTAGAATGAGAGATTAGCAGTGTTTTAGTATTTCAACTCATGTTTTTTAGCATTTGTGGAAAAAAACAAAAAAAACTGGCTAATATCGTCCAAATTTAGCTCCAACACTTTTCACGACTTTTTTAAAAAGCATGTTTCAGATGTTTCATTTTTGTTCTTTTTTAAAATTAATTAATTAAGTGGATGATGCAAATTTACATTTTTATGCAAAATCTAATATAAAACCAAATCTAAATGTTATATCTAAATGTTGACAATAATTGTAAATGTACAGCATAACTTTTTTTAATATTGTCTACAATATTCAATATCAACCCAAATCCTTATTATACATCAAAATATTTAAGGTAATTATAAATGTACAATAAAAAAAATTAAATATTGTACAATATTAAGATAATCATAAATGTACTGTAAAATAATTAAAATATTGTCAACAATATTTAATATAAACCCAAATACTTATTATAGATTTAAACATTTAAGTTAAATCAATAAAAAATTTATATACTGATAATATTCAATTATCAATATTATCACAAAAAAATAATATTCAATATAAACCCAAATCTTAATTATACATCTATATATTTGAGATAATCATGAACGTACAATAACGTACAACAATGAAATATTGTCTACAATATTAAGATAACCATAAATGTACAATAAAAAATAAATACTGATAATATTCAATGATTAATATTAATTATCAAAAAAAATAATATTCTATATAAACCCAACTTTTAAATATACATAAAGTGTTGAAGATAATCGTAAATGTACAATATAAAAAATAAAATACTGTCTACATATATAAAAAAGGTAAATATTGTCTATAACATTTAATATTAACCCAAATCTTAATTATACATCTAAATATTTAAGTTAATCGTAAATGTACAATTAAAAATTTAAATATTGTGTACAATATTAAATATAAACCCAAATTATAATTATACATCTAAATGTTGAAGATAATCATAAATGTACAACATAAAAAAAATAAAATATTGTCAACAATATTCAATATAAACCAAAGTCCTTATTATATATCTAAATATTTAAGTTAATAGTAAATGTACAATAAAAAAAATTACATATTGTGTACAATTTTAAATATAAACCCAAATTATAATTATACATCTAAATGTTAAAGATAATCGTAAATGTACAACATAAAAAATTTAATATTGCCTACAATATTCAATATAAACCCAAATCTCAATTTTACATCTAATTATTTAAGATAATAGTAAACGTACAATAAAAATGTAAATATTGTCCACAATATTCACACTATAAACTCTTATATTGTTATAATTATACATCTAAATGTTGAAGATAATCGTAAATGTACAACAGTAAAATTTAAAATTGTCTACAGTTGTCAATATTAACGTACATCTTAATAATATTGTAAAATACAATACAATATTGTGTATAATATTCAATATAAACCCAAATCTTAATTTTACATCTAAATTTTTGAGACAATAGTAAATTTACAATAAAAAAAATTGAAATACTGTCTATAACATTCACAATATAAACCCAAATTATACATCTAAATATTGAAGATAATTGTAAATGTACAATGAAAAAGTTAAAATATTATCTACAATATTCACAATATAATCAACCTTTTCCTAAAATTCTAAAATATCCTATACAACTAAATATATTGCATATAAAAATGTATTTCTTTTTAAAATTATGTTTACAATTTTACATTTGAGGACCTATATGAAACAAACACCCTTACATTTTTTAGCTGATTAAGAGAAAGAGTCACAGTTGTGTCATCCAGGAGGAAACTTCTGTCTCGGCCTTGACCAAAAGACTCGCCATCCTCCAAAATAAACCTGGAGAGCAAACACATTTGACAATGCTAATAATCTACAATTCAACAGCTATTAAAAACGTACAGTATGACTTATTCTGCACATTGTGAAGCTGATTCTAAAGCTGGCGATATGTGTGGATGAGAGACGTGTGAGTACTTGGGAAGGGTGCAGATGGGAGGTTTTGACTGGATGATCTCTTGATTGGTCAGCTCTTTCTCCAGGTCTCCTCCTGCCAGACACCACAGGTGATACACCTCATCTATGGCTCTCTCTGACAGGTAGTTCTCTCCATCATCTGCACACAACAGCGGCGTAGTCACTAACAGTATTTTTAGAAGTTACTTTTTTATAGTCATTAAAATGATTTTCAAGACTTTTTCATAGTGTGAGATCTGGGCACCCCAACCTTTACAGAGTTCACTGATGTCCTCAGGAAGCTGTAAATGAGCACAGCGCGGGGAGGCGGCGAACAGACGCACAGGGCTCTGGTAGGGAGTGTACCTACAGGAAACGCTCTCAAACACAGGGTCTCCCAAAAGCTCGGCCGGGGTGGCTCTGAAAGACAAGAACAATTAGACACCTGTTATTAATTCAGCATAAGTTCGGTCCTCTTTGTTTACTCACATACTGTATGCATTAATAATGTGCTTTTCAATGCGAAAGCAAGCTTAACTGAAATAAAAATAAATAAAAAAATAATCAAATAAAATAATAAAGTTGCTTAACTAGGCTGAAACAAATAACTAGGGCTTTCATCCTTAAAAAAACTTTTACAAAACTCCCTGTGTGAAAATTTTCATTTATTCAATGCTTTAGAGATAAATTAATTTTTACAGTTAACTAAAACTAAAAGTAAAACATAAAAAGTTGTTACTTGAAATAAAATAAACATTAACTGAAATAAAATAAACGCTTACTTACTCTATGTAATAATTATTACTAGTATTAATATTAAGTTTCAATAATGTGACAATTCAATTAGACGAAAGCAAGATAACTTAAAAAATAAAATAAAATAAAATAAATGCTAACTAAAATAAAAAGTAATTTAATTAATTTCTCTTTTTAATTTAGTTTAACTTGATTAGTTTAACTGGTAACAATTTAATAAGGTTTTATTTGTTAACATTAATGAACTATATTAATTAACATGAACAATTACTAATTACTAATTACCACTTACTAATATTTTATTAAAAATTAAAGTTGCATCTGTAAATATTAGTGAATGTACTGTATACATTAACATATTATAAATGTACTATGAAACATTTTTATTAATTGAAATTCTGTTGCAGTATTCATTTCAACTGAAAATTTTAATTAAAAAATAAAAATATTAGACTAAAAACCTAAACAAACTTTTGTTATTAGTGTTCACTTTTTTTTCAAAATTCATTAAAACATTTTTGTTAATTGACGCTGAACTATTTATTTCGACTATAAAAATATTAGTTAAAACAAAAAAAATCTACATAAATCCTAAATAGTAATAATTAGAAAAACCTTAATAATACATTAAAAATCTGATGTATCTGTAAACATTAGTTAATGTACTGTAAATAAAATTTTCAAATTCATCTTAAAAAACATTTGTGTTAATTGAAATTAAATTGAACTATTAATTTAAACTATGACAATATTAGACTGAAAAATAAAGTTTAATAAAACATTATGTAAACATATTTCTAATGTTATTAGTGTTCAGTTTTCTATTTTAGTTTAAATGTAAAATAACTATATCTAAAAGATCTCAAATAAAAAAAAACTGAAACTAACACTAAAACTGAAAATAAACAAATATATTAAATAAACCCTAAATAGTAATAATTAGGGGAAATAAAAAACTAATAATACATTATTAAAAATGAAAATTGTATCTGTAAACATTAGTTAATATACTGTAATAAATGAATGTATAAAATGAACATTACTAAATGTTTTATTAATTAAATGTATTAAAAACATTGTTAATTGTTAGTTCATGTTAGTTAATACATTAACTAATGTTGACAAATAAGACCTTATTAACATTGAACTAAAATTAAAACTCAAATAAAACTAAATTAAAACTAAATAGTAATAATGAAAAAAATATTAAAAATCTGACTAAAATTGTACTAAAATATCTAAAAAAAAAAAAAAATAAAATATATTAAAAACAAAAACTGCTAAAATGAAATAAAACTGAGATGAAATTATAAAAATAAAAACTCAAAATATTAATAAAAACTATCTTTGCTACAAATGATTGTTTAAAAAAACAAATATTTAGAACATTTATTAAATATCATTTTAAGATTTAAAAATATCAGTTTTATAACTATATCACCCATTCCTACAAAGAATTTAAATAATACAATTATTGGTAAAATAAGTCCGTACTCAAGAGACTTCAATGGCATCATGACATAATGCCAAACTGTCCCTTTTGACTGCATGAAACGCTTTGAAAGTTTAGAGAGAGTTTCTTTTTATGACGAAATGATAAAAGGCTAAATAGTGTAGGTAACCTTTTTGAAGGGAGAAACGTCAGGCATTTCCTCAATAAAGCCTGCACATTTTCAGGCAGCTCCTGGGAAAAAGACGGAGACAAGAATATTAGCAAAAGCATCTAACCCAGCCAAACGCTGATAAATCAGCACTATCTGTCATTCATGCAATAAACCCCACTGAAAAGTGAAGTTTTATGAGGACATTTGGAAAACATTAGCCGTACGACCAGCGAGCGTTCAGCGTCAAGCTAAGAAGAGTTTATCTGAGAGGTTTCAAAGTAAACCTTTTAAAGTAAAATTCCTTTGAGATGAAACCGCTGAGATAAAGCACGTCCTACCATGACACTGATTGTGTATTTTTCGGTCCAGTAAAAGGTTTAGAAAAAAAGAAAACTTAATCAAATATCTTTGCAAGGAATGTAAAGTACAAAGATGAAAGACGCTCCATTAGGATGAGCAAACTTACCTTAATTGCATCTAAGCAGCCGTGTTCCTCAGCAAGAACAGTGATGATGTCGTCCATGCATCCTGGAGAGACAATACGGTAAAAAGGCATTACGACAGAAAACAGACATATAATGGGATGTGAATACAACAAGAGTGTCACATAAACACAAACTTACCTAAAGTGATGATGAACTTCATTCTCTCACTAATATCAATGTTCTGTAGAATCTGCCTTCCCTATTGGACAACACAAGTCACATGACATCAAACAGAACATGTTAAAATCACTGTGGTTGCAGTATGCACATTTTCTATGAAGCTGAAATAAAACTATAAAAATATTAGATTAAAAATAAAAATAAAATCTAATAAAAATACTAGATTAAAAACCTAAACATATTTCTAATGCTATTAGTGTTATTTCCAATTTCAATTTTTTTTTTCAATTCTTTTCAAATTTACATTTTTTCAAATTCATATTAAAATATTTTGTTAATTGAAATTAAGTTGAACAATTTTTTAACTATGAAAATATTAGATCAAAAATCACAAACAAATCTAATAAAAATATTAGATTAAAAGCCAAACCTATTTTTAATTAGTGTTATTTCAAATTTCACATTTTTTTTTCATTTTTTCAAATTCATTTCAATTTGTTTTTCAAATTCATATGAAAACATTTAATTGAAATTAATTTGAACTATTGATTTCAACTATAAAAATATTAGATTAAAAACCTAAACATATTTCTAATGTTATTAGTGCTATAATTTCAAATTTCACATTTTTTCAAATATTTTTTTTCCAAATTCATATAAAAAACATTTTGTTAATTGAAATTAAGTTGAACTATTGATTTCTAAAAAAAAATATTGGATTAAAACCCTAAACATATTTCTAATGTTATTAGTGTAATTTCAAATTTAACATTTTTTTTTCAATTTCCAAATTCATATAAAAACAGTTTTGTTAATTGAAATTAAGTTTCTAAAAACAATATTAGATTAAAAATAAAAATAAAATCTAATAAAAATATTAGATTAAAAACTTAAACATATTTCTAATTTTATTAGCGCTTTTTAATTATTATTATTTTCAAATTCATTTTAAAAAAATCAAATTTATATTAAAACATTTTTGTTAACTGAAATTAAGTTGAATTACTGATTTCAACTGTAAAAATATTAGATTAAATATAAAAATAAAATCTAAAAAAAATTAGATTAAAAACCTAAACATATTTCTAATGTTATTAGTGTTCACATTTTTTATTCATTTCCAATTATTTTTTAAATTTAAAATAATCTAAAATATCTAAAATAAAATAATAGAAACTGAAACTAATACTAAAACTGAAAATAAATCCTAAACAGTAATAATAATAATAAAAAAACACATAAAAATTGATTACAAATGTAATTAAAAGTTTAAAAATAAATCTAATTTAAAATGCTAATCAAAACTATTAAAATATGTACATAATACTAAATTAACACTGGCTTGAAAACTGAATTAAATTAATGGATTTGATGATTTCATGTTGTTTAGTGTATGTTTATAATTAGACCTTACATGTATTGTTTTTAAAAAATGATTTAGTATTCAGTGCATTTCAAGCTACAAAAGAATTTAGTGTATTTTAAGCAAATTTGTCTTAAAATCACCTTTCATGACATTTTGCAGTTGACCACATTTACAACCAATGGATTATTTGGAGAGAAAAGGAATTTATAAACTTTACTGTCTTTGACTGATAAATAAAGGCGTAAAATGTAACCTGTGAGTAAAACCTTGAGGACATGTTTTTGTTAAAACACACAGAATATATGTACAGTAACATCATAAATTATTCATATCTTCAGTCCAGTCCTTGTTGAGCAGAATCAATGAAAACTCAGAGAGCGTACCACACAGAGTTCAAACAGAAGCACCCCGAGAGACCAAACGTCTGTTTTGGGCCCTGAAGGAAGAGGGGCCTCAATGATGGAGGGGTCGCTGGAATAGAAACAGCCTTGAGCAATAACCTCTGGAGGCAGGTAAGACGGATACCTACGGAAACACAGAGGAGCAGAAGACACGGGTGTTGGAAAGGTCTCGCAGAGTGCAGATGTGTGATGACAGATAACAAAAGACGTGTCCCACAAAACCCAAATCACAACCGGATATTATAAGACAGGCACTCTGAGAACATGAGGGCTCCTAGTTGTCCCACTCAGCTATGTTATTTATGATACCGCATAAGGAAGCCGCTTTGATATCCAGGATCTGCTTTTGATCAAAACAAAGATGGGCCACAGTGATGCACATCTAATGTTAGTTCATCTTTCTTTATTACCAGAGCACAGCGTGACCCATTGATCTTTTTTTTTTACCATGAAAGGCTGACGCTTCGGTTCGGAGCCGCGATGCATCTTAAAAAGACAGCGCACAAGATTTAAAGCTCGCCTTGACTTTCTGCTCAGCTATAATGACGCCGAGATGTTATCTGTACCCTTATATAGACTCCAAAGCACGTGAGTTTCATTTTTGAGGAATATGTTAGATCACGAAACGAATGGAAAACATTATGGTTGAATGACGTACCCAATAGGAAAGTCAACATCTGCTCCGTGGTCGGTCATATGATACAGGCCGAATTTGGCCAGCTTCACTTTACCCTGTTGATTTGTAAAAGAACATTTTATTTCAATAGCGAGCTGAAAGCACGTCACAGCACAATATCAATTCAGATACCATTCTGACAGTTTTATTGTGTTTAATGTTTTAAATAAACCCAACAAATGTTACAGTGACACACAGTTTGTCAGAATGACCAGTTTATTTAGTATAAAGCTTTTATATTAAAGCTATTACTCATCATTAAATGTTTGAGTGACAATAATTACAGGTGTACGTAAAATAATAAAATAAAGTAAAGTAAAGTAAAGTAAAGTAAAGTAAAGTAAAATAAATTAAATTAAAATAAATAGAATTAACTTGTCAAGCCCAAGAAATTGAGCTAATAAAATTAAAATAATAAAATGAAATAAAATAAAATAAAATAAAATAAAACAGGAGAAATTTGTCAACCCTTAAGAAATTATGAGTTTAGAATATAAAATAAAATAAAATAAAATAATTGGAGGAACTTGTCAAATTATGAGTTAACAAAATAAAATAAAATAAACTGGAGGAATTGTCAACCCTTAAGAAATTATGAGTTTAAATAAAATAAAATAAAATAAAATAAAATAAAATAAAATAAAATAAAATAAAATAAAAGAATTAAATTGGACGAACTTGTCAACCCCAAGAAATTATGAGTTATTAAATAAAATAAAACTAAATTAAATTAAATTGGAGGAACTTGTCAACCCCAAGACATTTGGAGTTAATAAAATAAAATAAAATAAAATAAAATAAAATAAAATAAAATAAAATAAAATAAAATAAAATAAAATAAAATAAAATAAAAGAATTAAATTGGACGAACTTGTCAACCCCAAGAAATTATGAGTTATTAAATAAAATAAAACTAAATTAAATTAAATTGGAGGAACTTGTCAACCCCAAGACATTTGGAGTTAATAAAATAAAATAAAATAAAATAAAATAAAAATTTGAGGGACTGGTCAACCCAAATCATTTTTACACTATGTAGCTTGTCTGTGAGTTCTCTGTGAGTCTGTGTTTCCACATACCTCGCGGTCCAGGAGAACATTGTTCGGAGACAAGGCCCGATGCACCATGCCATGTTTATTCATGAACTCCAAGCCTTCCAGCACTTCATAGGCAACCTGTAGCACCTTCTCTGGACTAAGAGAGACAAGAACATGATTTTTAATAATAAATCTTGAAAAATGAAACTCACTAAATGATATTAAATCATATATCTATACTAAACAAATTATCACATCTCCTGAAATAAAAACCTGATCATGGACAATCACAGATTCTTAGGTTGAGGAAAAAAACAAACAAAAAAAAAATATTTTAACACTCCTAAAAAATTAAGACAAAATACAGTAAGTTATTGAAATCTAATAATATTTAAATAAATATGGATGCACACATGAGTTAACTGAATGAGGCTCTGTGGAGTCAAATGAAAGGCACAGTACAATAGTACCCAACGTTCCAAAAAAATAATTAATTTAACTGCTATTAATTCATATCAAAATGTCTGGTTTAGACAGTAGATGGCAGAACAAGAGCAGCATGAATATGCAGTCTGAGCTGTTCAGTCCCAGCTACAATCAATCAGTTACTGAAAATTACAGTCAAACAGCTATTTCTGTGCTTAATAATATGATACTGGATGAAAAAGAAAAAAAAAAAAAAAAAGAATTGCATTCGTCTGCTTTTAATTGAAGACACAGAGGACAAACATAGTGCATACACAAACACAGGCTGCAGGGTCACTCTGACCTCAAAAACAAATCCCTCACGGGTACAAAAGTTTGTCATTTAACAAACAAAAGTAGGACGGTAGGTAGAAGTTTTAGAACCAATCACTTCTTTATTCTGGAAAGAAAATATGTAAATGTAAAAATAAGGACGATTACATAAATGATTCTAACCAGCGTGTTCCTCATGTACTTTTACTAGAAAATGATGTTTTCTTATCAGTCAAATATTTTAAAAACAGTACACTACTGCCTTTTCTGACTAGGAACTTCCTAGAAAAGTCTGGATGATGAAAAACATGTTTTTGTTTTTTTTTGGAAAAATCTGAGTGGTGAAAATATTGCTAGAAATGACTGGTCTGATTGGAAATTGTGACTCTAAAATGGAAGCTTCACTGGTTTCAATAAGTTATTTTTTCTCCTCTGTCTTGTTTTCAAGTCATTTTTAGTAACGTTCTGTCAGTAGAATATCATCAGCGGCAAAAGTCTTTGTGAACTGATGTCACGCTGGGCCAATTTACAACTGCTATTAACAATCATCATTTTCTTACACTCTGATCCCAATTGTGTCAATATTAATACAACATATTGCCCTAATAGCACAGTCCAAATATAACACACAACGATCAAATGCTTTCAAAAAAAGAAAATCTTTTAAAAACTGGCCACACGAGGAATCTGACAACAGTGTCAATGGCTTCCACATGAGAAGATACAAACCACTAATGCATCTCAGAATAATAACAAAAAAAGCTCTGCCACAAATATTAAGCAATGGGCCTGTTGACCTGATGATGTAGAACAGATTAAAAATGATAAAGACACTAAAGAGTATGAACTGTTCAAATACACCATTCAGGAATAATGCAATGGTACCAATTGGTACACACCAATGTGTGTATACAATAATGTTGTATCACATTATAATAAGCATGGTAAATCACTATTGGAAGGACTATTTTTAATGTCATTTAAATGAACTGATGCTTTTATTTGTTGGTGTTGCGCTAAACTGACCAAAAACAGCAGCTGCCTATTTCTATTTCAAATAAATAATGTTTTCCATTAAACAATCCCTCAGCTTTCAGCAACATCAGGTATACAGACCTTAAGCAATCGGTTATATTCCATATGGATTATGTTCAGTTCATCATCACGATCTTGCATGTTTTACCTGACTGGTTTCCCTTGCTTCAGAAGGTCCTTCAAGCTCTTTTCATAGTGCTCAGCTACAATAACCAGCCGTTCTGCAAAAGGTCAAGAGGACAAATTAGAGTTCATCAAACCAACAACTTTGGTGCTGTAAGCACCATTCTCTATTGTTTGAGCTATGGGAACATTTTTGCATCTCAAGTCAATTAATCTATGATTTATTTATTCTATATTTGAGTAACGTTCAGAAAAAGTCACAGTATTTTCAAAAACACTATTGTTTTATAATTGCAACCACTCCAAAAAGCACAACGTTCACACTATTCCCATTTGACACAGCGTCTTAAAAATTGGCTTTAATAACCCAGTCAATATCCTCCAAAATGAATATTCCCTCCAGCGAGATGATGACCTGCATTCAAGGTCATTTCTCAAACATGAAAGAAAGTTATAACTCTAATAAATCTGCATAATGTCATAAGGACTTCAAACACATGTTTGCATACACATGCATCGATCTCAGAGGCTCTTCTCATAGGGGACGCGTGCATGATACAAAGCGCACTGTGCGTGATAAATATCGAGCTAACAGTCATAAAGCAGCTAAAGATAAAAAGAAAGATTCTCACAGGCAAAATCCACAAATGAATAATAGCATTAAACCACAAAGATAAAAATCACTAAGATAAAAGGCGATAAAACTCTGAAGAGCAGCAGAAAACAGAACCAGACTTGGTGAGGTATTAAAATGAAAGGACAAAGCACACATTTCAACTTAATGACTTTGCAAAACAGTGCTATGACAACTGTGACATCAATACAAAGGTGATGTGTGCATTTCTTTTGATGTTAAAGTCTCCGGTACAAGTTGTCCAATAAACAGCTATAAGAGAACTTTCTTGATCTGGCAAGCTCTAATATGATTGGATGGCTTTTTTTCATATAGCGCTTTAGATAGTTTCAGTTGCTTCATTAATTACCAGGAAAATAACAATGTCATTGTTGCAAGTTCAATTTCAGCTCTAAATCTCAATATTCAGCTCAATTCAGTTCAATATTGATTTAAATCAGCTGAATAACAGTGTCTATGTTGCAAAGTTCATCAATTATGAAACTTTACCAAGCTGACAAAATTATTTACAAGGTACAACATTGCTACAAAAAGCAGTTGTTTTTTTTTAAGATTTTAAAACATTTAGTAGCAAATTAAAGGAGACCTATTATGCCCCTTTTTACAATACGTAAGTCTCAGGTGTCCCCAGAATGTGTCTGTGAAGTTTCAGCTCAAAATACGCCACAGCTCACTTATTATATCATTTTGAAAATGCCAATTTTGAGTGGAAGCAGAAACACGCTGTTTTCGTGCATGTCTCTTTAAATGCAAATGAGCTGCTGCTCCCCGCCCCCTTTTTTAGAATCAGGCTGTGCCTTTACAGCTCGTAGCTCAGATACTCTGCAAAAAACATCTGTTCGGTTTTGATTATCATGTCTATCATGCTGAAATCATGCGTTTTAAACCATATTACTTTAAACTTCTACTATAGGGTTTTTTTGAGGGCATACGTGCGGCTGTCACATGGCATGTGAGTAGTAAACTAAATTCTCTTTCATGTCTTATTGTGCTTAAACTGTCAAACACACACAAGTTCATGTTAAATACACAAAGGGATCACAAAAACAGTCAAAGGTAAACAGCTAGGAAAGAAATTATATGTTTATATTAGATCTGTGTGGAAGCAGCGTAATATACAGTAAATAAATCAATAGATCCACTGCTCTCTTGTCTCCTCTGAGGCTGGGACTCTAAATAGTGTTAAAGGAGAAGTGCCAGAACCTGTGCTACATGAGCTTTTGTGCTTAAAAAAAAAAAAAAAAAGACTGATCGTTTCGCTAGATAAGACCCTTCTTTCTTTGGCTGGAATCGTTTAGAGCCCTTTGAAGCCGCATTTCAACTACATTTCGGAAGTTCAAAATTGGGGGCACAATTAAAGTCCATTATATGAAGAAAAATCCTGAAATGCTTTCCTCAAACACCATAATTTCTTTACGACTGAAGACAGAAAAACATGAACATCTTGGATGACAAGGGGACGGGTAAATTATTTGTAAAGTGTTGTTTTGGAAGTAGACTTCTCCTTTAAGTGCTCATCTGTGCAGCCAAAGACAGAAGAGTCAGCAAGCTTTGCTTGAACGTTAACCATGGCATTAGAACTGTTACACCATTGCCACTTTGCGAAATAAAATGATGGCGCTGTGGGTGGAAATGTGCAAATTAAGGGACATTATAATAAAATCCCCTTACCATGTCATGGGGAAAGCAAAATCTTACACGCTCATTTTTTCACATGCTTGAAGAAAAAGTTACTGGGTTGTCCTTTTCCACATTTTCTGGGATGGTAGATGCACTGGGGACCAGATTATAGCACTTAAACACGGAAAATTCAGATTTTCATGATGTGTCACCTCTAACTAGCCATGAGCTGTATTGTTTTTTTTAGATATTTACAGGAAATAAACTGTATTTACTGTCATTTATCAACGGACGGTACAGGGGTGCCCAACCCTGTTCCTGGAGATCTACCTTCCTACAGAGTTTAGTTCCAACCTTAATCAAACACATCTGTTCGTAACTATCAAGTACTCCTTCAGATCCTAATTAGTTGGTTCAGGTTCAAGCTGAACTCTGCAGGAAGGTAGATCTCCAGGAACAGGGTTGAGCACCCCTGCCCTATACAGTTTGGGCTCAGCTTTTGGCTTGTTTTGTTGTGGTTTAAAAGACACTTAATTTTCAGTACTATAATTCATTTAAACACACTGACACTATCAGTGAAAACAAAACTTGAACTGAATTTGAAAGGATTACTCCACTTCTAGAATAAAATTTTCCTGAAAATTTACTCAACCCCATGTCATCCAAGATATTCATGTCTTTCTTTCTTTAGTCGCAAAGAAATTACATTTTTTTGAGGAAAACATTTCAGGATTTTTCTCCATATAGTGGACTTCAATGGTGCTCAACGGATTGAAGGTTAAAATTGCAGTTGCAACGCAGCTTCAAAGGGCAATAAGGAATAAGGGTCTTATCTAGCGAAACAATGTGTCATTTTCTTAAAAAATATATATTTATACACTTTTTAACCTACAATGTTAACATCAGCGATGTGCATACGTACTCTGTGTATTCCAATTCATGACAGTTAGGGTAGGTTGAAAAACTCTCATTTTCTCCTTCAAAATCATCCTACATCGCTGTTTTACCTTTTTTTGTAAAAGGCGTTCGACCTTCGTCTGTATTTCTACAGCGATATAAGAAGATTTTGAAATGAGTAAATGAGATAGGAGTTTTTCGACCTACCCTAACTGTCTTGAACCAGAGTGCACATCATAGAGCTAGACAAGATGAGCATGAGGTTATAAAGTATATAAATTGTACATTTAAAAAAAAAATAACAATTTCGCTAGATAAAACCCTTATTCCTCAGCTGGGATCATGTAGAGCCCTTTGAAGCTGCACTGAAACTGCATTTTCAACCTTCAATTTGTCAAGCACCACTGAAGTCCACTATATGGAGAAAAATCCTGAAATCCTGCGACTGAAGAAAGAAAGACATGAACATCCCGGATGACATAGGAGTGAGTAAATTATCAGGAATTTTTGATTTTGGAAGTGGAGCAATGCTTTAAGCTGAACAATGAAAATGTTGTCTTCTGCTTTATGGCTAAATTGAATGAATTTTGCAACATAGACACTGTTATTGAATCAGCACTGAACTGAGTCTAGTTAAATAACACTGCTGTTTTCTGCGGAGCTGCTTATAGCTGAACTGAATCACATTTTCTTAACTGAACCAACACTGAACTGACTCACTCTATTGTCTTGCTACAGCTGCTTTACAGCAGAAATTGGATTTGTCTCATTTTTCCAAGTTTGCATCATTGGTTCTGATTGACTTTTTCAAATTTAATACCGTGAAGCTGGAACCATCTGTATTGTATAAAGCCCTATAAAAATAAAATTGACTTAACTTGATTTTATCTTATGTGGGCATCTGACGATTTTCCAGTCATTTAGTGAATAAAGGCATTACAATGTGCAAGAAAACCATCATACCATGCTTCCCTCTGCTGATGTCCACATATTGACACAGTCTGGGATGGGTGATAGTCTTGAGGATCTGAAAGCGTCCCAGGATCTTGATGGAGTTCGGCGTAAGCGGAAGCCCATTGCTGCCGCACACGTCATGAGGAAGAGGAGAGGCGAAGAAGGTGGAGGCCCCCAGCTCCGCATCTCTGAGGGGCTGCATGACTCACCTGATGCTCAACAAACACACTGACATAGGGAACATATACAGAATATATCGTTAAATTGTTATAAATTATTTCTGTACATTATATAATGCACACTATACATTAAATATAGCATAAACAGTTACAACAGTTAGTGTTACAACAGTAAAATTGTGGTACACTCTCATTAGCATGTTAATAAATATAAAATATGAGAACCTTGATTATTAATCATAACACTAAAACGTGTAAAATTTATTTTACAGCATAATTCAAGATTTTGTCTGACACGGTTGTAGCGTAAACCAAACCGATAATATTTTACAATATGTAACTGAAATTCTGTCCACATATGGATTTCTTCATGATGCTGACTTTGTGCTTTACAAACGCAAGATGAAATCAGCGGCATACCTGTTTATCTGAAACGAACGACTGCTCCATTTGATTCACGAGTTCATTTATAATATTCTGATATATATTTGTAATTTTGAGGGATCAGTTTGGTCTTCCGGCGACTGTACACAACTGAAAGCGCTGGCGTGTTTATCCCGCGCCGGCGAACAGCTGAACGACGCGTGACCGTTGCGTCATCATCCTACGACGCTGGGAAGAGAGACGAGTGTGTGGCGTGCGGCTTTAAAAGCAAAGAAACATACGGTTGCAGTTTTATGTGAGTAGTTTATTCCGCATTGATGTTTTGATTTATGAGTATTGTTTATTTGTGTATGTAACGTGTTAGGAATGTAGTTAAAGTCGAGCTGGAGGACAGATGTCCTGTGAATACCGACATGTGAAGTGACAGTCAGCACTGTATCTATATAAAGACATTAATACTTTCATCATGAGTCATGATGATACTTCTGTATGAATATCACTACTGAAAAAACAAAACAAAACATCGTATTATAGCGCAATTATGTTTAAATTTCCATCCTTGCGTTGACATTTGCTTAAAAAGTTTTTAAAAAGTGCATGACAAGAGTTATAATTAACTTAGTGTAAATAATAATTATTTTAACGTTTATGGTAAATTGAAATTAATATTTATTTAATAGATTGCTTCCTCTCTTTCTTTTACTTTCACTTCCTATATATGGTATGTCAAACAGGTTCACTCACTTCTGAGCATGTCAACATATAAAAATGCCACCATGCATGAATCACTCAAATTATTATTTATTTATTTATTTATTTATTTGTAAGTATGGGTGTTGTTTTATTCATATCACGTTGCATAGTTATACTGTTTGCTCTGAAAATCTTGTTTAATTTGTTTATGAGTCTGTTTGAGCAAAACATAACCTACTTTACAAATCATAAATCAGTGACTATGTTGTAAATATTAATACATGTCATAAATGTGTCCTCAGATCCTCAGATCTGTGACCTAAAAATGGGCATAGTTTGTTTTACAGACCTTAAACTTAGTAAATAAATTAAAATAATTGGTAACACTTTACAATAAGGTGTCATTTGTTAACATTAGTTAATGTGTACTAACATGAATGAATAATGAACAGTACATTACACTATTTATTCATCTTTATTAATGTTAATAAAATACAGTTCATTGTTTGTACACAGTGCATTAACTAATGATAAGCACAACTTGTGATTTCAATAATGCATTAGTAAATGCTGAAATTAACATTAAGATTAATAAAGTATTGCTCATTCTTAGTTCATTTTAACTATTGAACATTGTAAAGTGTTACCGAATAATTATATATAACTAATAATAATAAATTATAAATTATTATAATAATCATACAAAAAAATCATATCCCACACTTTTTTATCTCCTAAAATAAAATATAGGACATGTCATGTGCTTTTGTTTTGGGTCTCTATGCAGTTATTTCAAGGGCAATTATGGTTACATAAAAACATCCCTGTGGGATGCGAGTATTTAAGATCATTTACAGTTTCTTAAAGATGAATAGAATAGAATAAAGTCTTTATTGTGATTTGGCTGGGGAAGCGCTGACTAATCTGCGGTACAAGTGCGTGGTCATTATCTCCTCACCATTCAGACTTGCATGAAAGTGACAGCTGCTCCTGCAAGTGTTACTTTCACTGGTGTCAGATGTAACACATGGCCTTAAAAGTCTTCGAGAGAATGTTGACGTTTTCATAGGTTCTTTCGCAGATGCAAATGTGTTTTTTGGTCGCGTTTCACAAGTTTTATATCCGTTGCATGGCTAACATTCACGTTTATTGGCTGCCATATGATGGCGATGACCACCGCTGCAGGGCATTATGGGAAAACGGTGACAATTGAGCTTTTTGGAAACTTTCTCGGAAGTGTTTTGGGCTCCGTCTCGGCCCCGGGACTGGTTTTCAGGGGTTATGCAAATGAAAACAGTCCTGTCATGGTGCTCATAAATTCTTCCACCACAGGCCCATTTAAAGCAGTTCAAGAACTTCAAAAACAAGAGACTTTGATCCACGATATTATCAACTCCAGCTTTTTTGTGTTTCTAATTTCCTCATCTGAACTCTTTGTTTTCATCCCGCGCCAGCTGTTGTTTTCCAGCACCACCCTGCACTATGTGTTATGATGTGTTCTTCTCTTTTCCTACGCCTTGTAAAAATTCCCTTAGTCCTTTTGCAGTGGATGAGCTCAAGCCAAATGCGTAATGTGTCCGTGTTCCTGCACCAGCTGTCTTGCGACCCAATGAGAATTGTTGTTTGATCCGTTGTGGAGCCAAAGAGGATTCCTCAATCAAAACACAGAGCTGAGAGGACAGTGATGCAATTATGCAGTATTTGTCTCATGGTGGACAAGTCATGAGAACGCACACATTTAGATGCCAGATGGTTTGATTCCGTCCACTTCCTCGTTCGGGAGTATCGCAGATGACCTGAAACCGATTCAAACCATCATGAAGGTACTGAAGCGCGAACCCAAAGCAGGGTTTGCTGGGATTAGGACGGAGATTGTACGCTTTGATGAGGTTTTCGCATGTTGTTTGGCGTCTAGCCGATCTATTGTTGAGCATCTGGCTGGTGTCAGATGTTTCATTATAATTCTCCTTCATGGAAGGGAATTAGGACAGAAACTTGGCCACGTATCGGTATAAATTACAAATTAAAGCACCGTGCAAAGTTTGCCAAAACACCTCATGTTTACGTGCGCCAAAGATCTGAAAAGATCTCATTTTAAGAGGTCGTGCTCTCAAGTGCCGCATGTTCCCAAACACGGATAGGGTGTCTCTGTGGATCCTCTCTTTTAAACATGTTTATGAGTGACTAAGAGTTCCTACCGCGTTTGATCTTTTCCTTTGGCTTGTTCTTCAGGTTCCTGGTACGATCCCTGTTCAAGATGTCAGGCCACACACCCTCACTCATGAGACTGGAACAGAAGGCCGCGGAGGCTGACCAGATCATCGAATACCTCAAGCAGCAGGTCCAGCTGCTGAAGGAGAAAGCCAGTAAGTGGATGCATGCGGCATGCATGTGTGCGGATCACGGGTCAATGACCAATACGGATGTCTGAGAGGATGGGAAGTACAAAGAGGAATCTTTTAATAATCTACTTCACAAAGTGCTTAGAAATGTAATATTTGCACTCATTGAGGTTCCAAACATTTATATAAACTGAACCCAAAAAAATCATTTAATAGGAAATATTATGAAGAATATTATATTATTTTGTTTTAAAGGGGTCATTGGATGCAAAGTTCACTTTTTCATGTTGTTTGAACATTAATGTGTGTTGGCAGTGTATGTACAAATCTACCCTATAATGATAAAAATCCATGCAGTGGTTTTTAATTAATCTGTAAAAATAATATTCCCTTTTTCAAATCGAGCCATTCTCAGATGCCTGTCACACCGACAGAGGCCGCTCCCACGATAGTTGATTGACATGAGCGTCTTACCTCAGATCAGCTGTAACAGTCGGACCTCCAATATTTCGATGCTGGAGCAGGGATGTAAGTTAGACAACAATATGTCCGATTGAAGTGTTGTGTTGCTGGATGTAATAATGAACATAGTGGTCGTCATTTACTCCCGACATCTGAACCGCTGACGATGCAGTGGATTACGTTTGTTTGTGAAGGGAATGCGCCTCTCGATCTACATAAATGGGTCTATGTTTGCTCAAATCATTCGTGATCCAGCTTCACTTACAGCAGAAGTGAGTATAAGTTTTTTTTTTATGAATTTCTGTAATCACCTTTTCTAATAATGTGCTAGTTAGCAAGTTTAGCGGCTAAATGCGGCTAAAATAAACAGGCTCGTCACTCCACAGAGAGAAAAAAGGGGTGGGGCGAGCAGAGCTCATTAACATTTAAAGCAGCCTCGACCAGAACAGGATGATTTTTGCAGAGCTGATTTTGGCAAGGTAAAAAGGGTGTTGTTTTACACTACCACTGAGAATTTTTAACCAAAGTATATTATAGACTTTTCATTAAGACCCTAAAGAATCATATCAACTTGATGGGCATCCGATGACCCCTTTAATAGAAATTAATACTTTCATTTAGCAAGGACGAATTAAATTGATCAAAAGTGATAGTAAATGTTGTAAAATATTTCTGTTTCAAATAAATGCTGTTCTTTTGAACTTTCTAATAATCAAAGAATCATGAAAAAATATCACGGTTTCCAAAAAATGTGTAAGGCACAACTGTTTCATAATAAATAAAAGCACAACATTGATAATAATAAGAAAAGTTTCTTGAGCAGCAAATCAGCATATTACAATAATTTCCTGAAGGATCATGTGACACTGAAGACTGGAGTAATGATGCTGAAAATTCAGCTTTGAGCAGGAATAAATTGCATTTTACAATAAATTTAAATAAAAAAGTTATATTAAATTGATTTTAAATTTTAACTTTATTAAATTTTAAATAAAATATTTTTATTTTTATTCAATTAAATGCAGTCTTAGTGAGCATAAGAGACTTTTAAAAAACGTAATAGAAAAACTAAAAAGTATACTTTTTTAGCCAAAAGTACACTGTCCCCCAGTTTCACAGACTAGGCTTAAGCCTAGTCCTAGACTAATATGTAAGTCTGAGCTGTTTCAGCTAAAATAAATTACATTGACTAATCTAAAATATATCAGTGCCTTTGTTTTGTCTCAAGATGGACACCAGTAATGTTTTTTTTCTAAGCATGTTTAAAAAAAATGACTTTAATGTCCTAATTGAACTATGGCATAATCCTGGTTTAACCTAAGCCTTGTCTGTGAAACTGGGTCTGTATGGGTCAAAATTATTACCCTGAATTTATCAAAACTTAATTTTGATTAGTAATATGCATTGCTGAAAACTTCATTTGGACAACTTTAAAGGCGATTTTCTCAATATTTTGATTTTTTTGCACCCTCAGATTCCAGGTACATCAATGGAAATTTTATTTATTCATCTTTTAGTTTATATATCTCAACAAATTGACCCTTAAGACTGGTTTTGTGGTCCTGGGTCACATTAATATTTTTAAAAAGCACTGCTGTATTGATGTTATAGTACATAAGCAGTAGACAGTTGAGAAGTTCTAAATGAATGTGTGTTTGTCTTGTTCTAATAAATGTTGTTTTGTGTAGTTGTTCAGGCCACAGTGAAAGAGGAAAAGAAACTGATGGTGGAGAACGCCAAGCTCAAGAAGGACATTGAGGAACTGAAGAAACAACTTCTGGAAATGGAAAAGAGGAGAGGAGGTATAATATCACACAACATACTACATTCTTGCTGATGTTTTTGAAATAATGAAATGCCAAGATGCTGTACTTGAAAACATATTGTAACTTTTAGATTTCGAAACTTGTACAGTCCAAAAACTAAACACATCAACACATGACCACCTACATTTAGACATCACTGATGCCTGCTGGGTGGTCAGAAGTGCCTTCAGATTAAAAGATTAGTTCACTTCCAGAATTAAACTTTCCTGATAATTGACTCACTCCTATGCCCTTCTTTCTTCGGTTGAAAATAAATTAAGGTTTTAAAGGAAAACATTCCAGGATTTTAAATAATGGATTCCTGGATTCCATTCCATAATGGACTTCAGTGGGACCCAACGGGTCGAAGGTTCAAGCTGTATTTTCAGTGCAGCTTCGAAGGGCTCTACATGATCTCTGCCAGGAAATAAGGGTCTTATCTAACTAAACGATTGGTCATTTTCTAAAAAAAAAAAAAAAAACACAAAAACAACACATTTATATGCTTTTTAACCACAAATGCTTGTCTTGCATTAGCTCTGCGATGTTTCAAAATTGTCCATCATCGTTGTTTTACTTTTTGTGTAAAGGACGTTTGACTAAACACTGGGTCGGTACTTTGGTCTACGTCATGCGTGACCTTTCCAACATGACTGCGTAATGCATGAAGTCGAGCTAGTGCAAAACAAGCATTTGTGGTTAAAAAGTACATGGAAAATTACCAATAGTTTCACTAGATAAGTCCCTTATTTCTCGGCTGGGATTGTGTAGAGCCCTTTGAAGCTGCACTGAAACTGCAATTTAGACCTTCAGTCCGTTGATTCCCATTGAAGTCCACTATATGGAGAAAAATGTTTTCCTCAAAAACCTTCATTTCTTTTCGACTGAGAAAAGAAAGACATTAACATCACAGATGATATGGGGGTGAGTAAATTATCAGGAAATTTTTATTCTGGAAGTGAACTAATCCTACAATACCATTAAATCTTCACGTTGTGATCATCACAAAAAAAAAAAAAAAAAAAAAATATATATATATATATATATATATATATATATATATATATATATATAATATTATTATTATTATTATTATTATATATTTTTTTGTGTGTGTGTAAAAAAAAAAAAAAAAAAAAAAAAAAAGTAAAATAACTTGATTTGTTCTTTGCAGTAAATGATGTGCCCATGCCTTCTGCGGAGCCCAGCATCCAGCGTGTCTCTAAACCCACAGCCTCAGAGCCACCTG
This sequence comes from Labeo rohita, assembly GCF_022985175.1. Classification (NCBI taxonomy): domain Eukaryota; kingdom Metazoa; phylum Chordata; class Actinopteri; order Cypriniformes; family Cyprinidae; genus Labeo; species Labeo rohita. The sequence continues at coordinate 17,685,859 of NC_066869.1, forward strand.
CCCCAGCAGCCTCTTCTGCTCCTGCCCCAACCACAAAAACCGCACCAGCCAAAAACAACGATGACACGAAAAAGATAAAAGCTGAGAAGAAGGGTAAGCATACTTCTCAGACTATTAGTATGACATTTCCTTTATAACAGTTAATCTCTGCAGTGGCAATGTTTCCAGTGCTGTTGCAACACGATCCAAAACGCGCAATGTCAGAATCGCAAATCAGACTTTTTTGAACTAGCTGCTAAATCTACACACACTGAATGAATTGAGATTGCATATAAAACTTTCATGTCTAATTATATTATAGGACAGCTGCTGTAAATTGCAAGTAGGAGAAAGTGTCAATAATATAGGGCCATAAAAATCTCCCTTTTATAAACAATGCAGTGTAATGAACGCAGTTGAAGCTTGGTGGAGACCATGAGCGAATGTAAGCTGTGGATGCAGGTCAAACTCATTTGGGTTACAACCAGATCTGAAAGCAAACCAGATTTAAAGACATCACGGATGTCTTCTGGGGGTTACGTTTCTAAGTATTCATGCCCTACAGAATAGAGCATTTGAAATGGATCCGATTTCTTTCATGGTTATTTATTATGAAAATGATTTTCATTTCCAATTACATAAATCCCTTCAACTTGGGAACGCTCTGTTCATATCGAAATACAGATCATTTTTGTGCATTTATGAGCTGAGGAGAAACAAGTAAACTTGTGTGTTTCCTGTAGGCCAGATGTTAGAAAGGGAGTTTCATAATTTTCAAATACATCTCTTTTGCTTCAATGTTGACGAACACTGTTTCTGTGTGAATGTAGCACCTGTAGTGCATGCGTATCTATTTCTTGGCAGGACTACGTGAATTCTCACATTTAGAATGCTTGAGGAATCTTGGCACGTCGTCTGCTAGACGCAAATTAGGGCTGCGTAATTAATCAAAATCACCACTGAAATCAACATAGCCATGTGTGATTATTAAACCACAAATGGCTGTGATTGAATCAATTAGACACGTAAGTTTGCATGCACTGCATGCTTTAGAGTCAAGGGTCATCTACTGCACTCATTTTTTCCTTTTTAATAAGAAGCATATTTAAGCTATCGACAACTTTACCTGAAACTCTGAACGTTTTCGGAGAAAATAAAGAAGGTTTTACTCGGCCATCTTGCAGTGGTGCGTGAAAATGAATAATTATGATAGAAAATATCGCTGGCATTTTCCGCATAAGGTGCAATTTGGTGCCCTATGACTTTTTCAAGTATTAAAGGCAAAAGTTTGTAAGTTTGATACAATATTTCTAATAGAAAATTAACTTGGCATGAAACATGATCCTTTTGGCCTCAGCTGTTTGACCTTCTTGACTGTAAAGTGATTTAATCAACTGTGTCTCACAGGAAAACTGAAACTACTGTTCAAAAGTTTGGAGTCAGATTAAAAAAATGTCTCTTGTGCTCACCAAGGCTGGCTTTATTTGATCTAAAATATAGTAAAATAGTAATATTGTGAAATTTTATAATGTAATTTATTACTGTGATGGCAAAATTGTTTTTACTATCACTTTTGATCATTTTAATGCACCCTTGCTGAATAAAATTATTATTTCTTTAAAAACAGTCTTAGTGACCTCAGACTTTTGAACTGTAGTGCTTTGATTTCCTCTGCCTGGAAATCATTGTGTTCAGTGCTGATGCTTGTGTAGACTACACATAGGTTTTGATTTTCAAGACTGGGTGAAGTGGTGATCCAAAACGGTTTCCCCCATAAGTCCGGAAACAGTGGTAAAGTTTTGCTGTTTTAAGATGATTGGAGCAATTAGAAACAAACACCATTCTGAAGCCATTGTTGGCACAATTGTGTTGGAAAAAGTTCAGAAACAGAAAAGAGATGAAAAGCCGACATGATTTCCAGTTGTAGACTTTAAAAAAAGCATCCCAATAGCTCCCCGGGGAACAATACGCACAAGCTAAAAATATCATTCAAAGAGCTGTGTTAAAAACACCTCACAAACCAAAGGCACATTTCCTCAGGGTGGACGCGTACCGTAATAAAACCCCAGAATGACACGGTGTGCCGGGGTTGGTACAATGTCTCTAACAGCTCTACACACACAGCTTGTGCTTTTTACAAATATTTATGGTGTGTTAGTTGATGGCTCTATTTGTTAAAGTTTTGTAGTCTTGTTTGTGTTCTGATTTGCAAACACAAAAATATGTGAAAAACATCGTCTGATAATCTGTAATGCATTTTGGTCCAGGAGAGAAGAAGGAGAAGAAGCCAGCGGCGCCTCCTCAGGAAGAGGCGAAAGTAGACGTGTCTCGATTGGATTTGCGAGTGGGCCGCATCATCAGCGCCGAAAAGCACCCTGATGCCGACGCTCTCTATGTTGAGCAAGTGGATGTTGGTGAAGCAGCTCCACGCACTGTCGTCAGTGGCCTGGTCAAACACATCCCTCTGGAGCAGGTACTGACCCATTTAAACCAGGACAAACACCCTTGTAATTGAAGGCACTGCAGAAATCATTTATTGCATTTATTTAGGAATTAACAAAGCACCCTAAGCAATTATTGTAATTGCAATTAATTATAATCAGTTATTTTAATCACATTTATTCAGTGATTTATAAAGTATAAATCACCTAAAGTAATTATTATAATTAAAATGAATTATTTTGTATGTTTATAACATTTTTAATTACATTTAAATTATTTACATTTAATAAATACAATTGCATAATCACAATCAGTTATTAAATTCTGTTTTCGGTGCATTGAATTTTTATTGTCAGATTTGATTGATTTATAGAATTTTATAATTCTACAACATTTAAACTATAGCATGTTGGCTTAACCAAAATATATTCCTTTTTCAAAATATTTTCCTTATTGATTTATATTGAATCAAACATAATTATTTATTAGTTTACTTTAAAAATCTACAAACAATATATATATATATATATATATAATTTATATTTAATATGATTGTCAGATTCCCTGTGTCTTTTTTTCTCAGAATTGCATGATACAAACTCACAATTTGGACTTTTTTTCAGAAGTGAGATATAAACTCGCAATTCTGACTTTTTTGTCACAGTTGCAAGTTTATATCTTGCAATTTCAACTTTTTTCTCACAATTCTGATTTCTTCTGAATTGCTCACACCTCTGAGGAAAAAGTCAGAATTGTGAGTTTATTTTGACTTTATTTATAGACTTTATAACTCACAATTGCAAGTTTATACCATGCAATTCTGAAAATTGATTTGATTTTGCAACAAAGAAAAAAAGTCAGATTTATGAGTTTGTCTTGCAATTCTGACTTCATTTCTCAGAATTGCAAGTTTATATCTCATAATTCTGACTTTATAACTCGCAATTGCAAGTTTACGTCACGCAGTTCTGAGAAAAAAAAAGTCAGATTTTGCTACTTTATATCTTGTAATTCTGACTTTATTTCTCAGAAATTAGTTTTGCAAAAACGAGTTTATATCGCAGTTATGAAGAAAAAAGTCAGATTTGTGAGTTTATATCTTGCAATTCTGACTTCATTTCTTAGAATTGCCAGTTTATATCACAATTCTGAGAAAAAAAAGTCAGATTTGAGTATATCTTGCAATTCTGACTTTATAACTCACAATTCTGAGTTTATATCTCGTAATTCTGATTTTATTTCTTAGAATTGTGACATTTCTCAGAAATGAGTTTTGCAATAGTGAGTTTATAGCACGATTTTGAGAAAAAAGTCAGATTTGTGAGTTTATATCTTGCAATTCTGACTTTATTTCTTAGAATTCAGACTTTATTTCTCAAAAATGAGTTTGTCTCGCAATTCTGACTTTATAACTTGCAATTTGCGAGTGTATGTAACGCAATTCTGAGAAAAAAGTCGGATTTGCGAGTTTGTCACAGTTCTGAGAAAAAAAAGTCAGATTTTGTATCTCAAAAAAGTCAGATTTTATATCTCATAGTTCTGACTTGATTTCTCAGAAATGAGTTTTGCAAAAGCGAGTTTATATCACACAACTATGAGGAAAAAAGTCAGATTTATCACAATGCAAGTTTATCACAATTCTGAGAAAAAAAAAAGTCAGGTTTGCAAGTTTATATCTTGCATTTCTGACTTTATTTCTTAGAATTGTGACTTTATTTCTTGGAAATGAGTTTGTCTCGCAATTCTGACTTTATAACTCGCAATTCTGAGTAAAAAAGTCAGTTTTGCGAGTTTATATCTTGCAATTCTGACCTAATTTCTCAGAATTGCCAGTTTATATCTCACAATTCTGAGAAAAAAAACATCAGAATTGCGAGGGGAAAAAAACTCGTTTTGTGATTTAAGTCGCAGTTACCTTTTATTTTTATTCAGTGGCGCAGAGGGGCTTCCATAGTCTTCAGCATATAAAAAGGCACATGAATCATACATTAAACCAAATTAATCATGGCCAAATATCAGATTTCTAGATGTAGCATTCAGTACAAGAAATAAATTTCTTTGTAATTGAGCTAATATTTACACCCCATTAGACAATGTTTTGGAATAGTCTGAACTAACGTAAAAGCTGTATGTCTCGCTACTGTACCTGAGAGCAATCTTTGTTTGCCATAAAATGAATGCAGCTCTTGTTGATTAGGTGCTATGTGTCTGAATATTGGGAAGGAGGATATTTCAGTTTTACTGTTTCATATAAAAAGTCTGCATTACTGCGATTCATGCAGGTCCATAAACCTGCTCCACGCAGACAGCTCGGTCTCTTGTGCTTTATTTTCCAGAACCCCAAGTTTACGATTTGTTTAGGGGATTCCTAGCAGCTCGTCAGAAATTCTAATTACACTCATAAAATGCATCTGTTTCCTTCATTCATTTAATTTAATCATGTCGGGTTTCCCCCCTCTGGTTATGACTACATCACAGTTGCTTTAAGCATGTTTGTGCATTTATAGACTTGAAATAATAATGAATGTCTACAGTTCGTTTTGTGTTGGGTTTGGAAGTAGATGAGTTGAATGATTATTATATGTATTGAGTTTAATAATTTTGTTAAGGGTCTGTTTTGTTCTGCATCCCTGGTTAGAAAAACAAATAATTCAGAAATTATAAAGTTGCCCAGCTGTTCCTCATAATACCATATGTTCTTGATGTTTTTGGACTGTTGCATAACTTCTCATGCTGCCATGCAATAAGTTCAATATTAAATATATGATATTCTTTTTAACCGCTTAAGAAGATTGCATTTGATTCCTGTGATGGAGATGTTAATTTTTTTCGTGATTAGATGCAGAATCGTATGGCTGTGCTCCTATGCAACCTGAAGCCTGCTAAGATGAGAGGCGTTTTGTCCCAGGCCATGGTCATGTGTGCCAGTTCTCCAGAGAAGGTTGAAATCCTGGATCCCCCAAGTGGAGCCGTGGCTGGAGACAGGGTTACCGTCCAGGGCTTCCCAGGTAAAGTTATATATTTATACACAAAAGTACTGCAATAAAATACGATATTACCGTCCAGCAGTCCACTGGCACCCACAGCCTGCTTCATGGAGCCCATCTCAGTGCATCATTCTAGTTTATTAAAGTAAAAGCTGTCCCAAAAATCAAAGTTCTGCAATGATTTACTCGCCTTCACGTCGTTCCAAAATCAGTTCTACATTGGGACACAAAAGCAGAACATTCATGCTGTTCTTTTCTAAAAAAGCAGCAAGCATATGGTAACCAGGAGCTGTCATGCTCTAAACGGACAAGAATATTCCATGAAAATATCATAAAATTGATCCATATGATGCAGGACTACATTCCAAGTTTTCTGAAGTTATATAATAGCTTGTCGGTTGTCTGTGAAAATCTTTCTTTTGCCACAGCTCTCAAAATTCTCTTTCTGTTTTATCTACTTGTTTTCTTTTAATTTATTTATAAAAAAAAAAACCTCTTGATCCTCTAACACTTGCACTCTCTATTCTATTTCTATTCTAACTTCTTGATTTATTTTTATATATTTTTTTTTAAAAAATGGACCCTCTAACACTACCATTCTCTATTATTTTTCTATTCTATCTACTTAATTTCATTTTACTTATTAAAAAAAAAAAAAACTTGATCCTCTAATACTTGCACTCCCTATTCTACTTCTGTTCTAACTTGATTTTTTTTTAATTGACCCTCTAACACTAGCATTGTCTATTCTTTTTCTGTTCTATCTATTCATTTTTGTTTTATTTATTTAAAAAAAAAAAAACTTGCCCCTCTAACACTTGCACTCTATTCTATTTCTATTCTAACTTTTTTATTTTTTTTATGACCCTCTATCACTAGCATTCTCTATTGTTTTCCTATTTTTTCGACTTGTTTTATTTTTATTTCTAAAAAAATTGACCCTCTAACACTATCATTCTTTATTCTTTAGACTTTTAATTTTTATTTATTTGTAAAAAAATTGACCCTCTAACACTAGCATTCACTATTCTTTTTCTATTCTATCTGCTTATTTTATTTTTATTCATTGTAAAAAAAAAATGACCCTCTAACACTAGCATTCTCTATTTTTTCCTATTCTTTTGACTTTTTTTAATTATTAAAAGAAATGATCTTCTAACACTAGCATTTCTCTGTTCTTTCGACTTTATTTTTATTATACTTGTTTTCTTTTTATTCATTATATAAAAAAACGTACGTTTACTGCATTAGATTACCCGAAACTTGTCACAGCACTTACATATTATTGCTCTTTTGTCGGTTTTGATTGCCTCTATTATCCTCTTTTGTAAGTCACTTTGGATAAAGGTGTCTGGTAAATGACTGAATGTAAAATTCCCTGCATTAGGTTACAAGATGTTGACATCATTGATCAAACCTGCCACAACATGTCTTCATCTTGTGAGGGATGCTCAGATTTATAGGTTGGCTGTCTGAAAATGGTTCTTTCTTCCTGTTTAAGTGGGCGCTTTTTGGCTAAAATAAGCTGTAATGTAGACCAGACTTCATGCCGTTAGTCAAACGTCTTGCTATGCGACTCTGTGGGGTCAGATTCTCAAGATTTTGTTATTAAACCACAATTGTGTTTAAATTCCTAAGATCAATAAAGATGAATCCCTCAATGAAGAACATGAAGTTCCTTGTTTGGTAACGTAGTTGTTTGTGTTCCACTATATGAGCTAATATTTTTTTCCAATTAAAAATAAAGAGCAAATTCCTCAGTGCTTAAGGGAACCTCACAAACAATACAAACTTTAGCCTCGTGCTGTGAAATAACATGGTGGATCTGGCGCAGAAGCGATTTGGAGGAGTGTAGCATTTGCGGTCAAGTGAGCACAACAACTAACAGGGAGATTCCCAGGAATTGTGTGAATGTGGAGTGCAGAAGAGGACAATCTGCACAGGACACAATGAGAAGAGTGTCTCTTTTACCTTTCCATGAAAGGTTGTCCATTCATTTTTTCCAAGTTAATCAGTTTTTCCCAATACATAGAAAGCATGTAGGAATGAGGCAACTTCCTCCAGTTGCCAGGAGTCATAAATGACCTTTACAGCAAAACAAAAAAAAAATCAGTCCTATTAGTTGATGTTAAATTATTTTTTACTTCCTCAGGGTTTCCGAGGGCCTTAAGGAACACTCCACTTTTTTTGAAAATAGGCTCATGCGCCTAAAAGTGACCGGCACTAAGTTTGTGTAGATGCAGTTGATGGCTGCGTAATATCATTGCGCCTGTTGCTCTCATGGTAGGCAGCAAAGTTCCTTGATTATTACGCCGAAATGAGAGTATAGTTCCTAGCCATATCGACCTAGAAAATCGCAATTTTTCACTTCTCGCCCGTCTTTGTACACGATGTAACTACAGAAAAGTCAAGTTTTAAATAGGAAAAATATCAAAACTCTATGGTCATTTTTGAGCAGGATGCTATCGGTCTAATCAGATTCAATGATCTATGCTAAGCTGTGCTAAAACTGCTACCGCCAGACCCGGAGATCGGCTAAATGGATTAGAAAACGGTAAAACTCAATTGTTTTACCTTCTGCCATTTATCTAAGGTGATAGTGGAAGTTTCATATTTATTTGGTTCCGCAGTGTTTGCTGATTTTTATTTATTTATACTGTATAATTAATTTATTTTTTTTAAATATTTATTACATCAAGGTGTATGCCGTGCTTCCAAGCTTTCTTATTAGTTTTGCTAATAAACGTTGTACATTTCTTATTTATTTGGTTACACAGTGTTTACTGATTTTCAGTTTTGTATACCTGTTTAAACTTGGTGTTATTATTTTATATTAGGCATATAACATGGTGTATTTTTATTCGTTTTGTTAATAAAAGTTTGTTACGTTAATTTAAAAGTGAAAGCTTTTACAAGCTACTTAAAGCCGAAGGAAAGTGGAGAAAAGAGGGAAAACTCAAATGAACTAAAAACAAACAGCTGCTTGACACCAAATTGCCAGTAATTAATTAACTGAAACAAACTAAAAACAATTGCTAGATGCTGATTTGAAAGTGAAAGTAAAACTCGAATTATACTTAGAGAACATATTACTGTATTATTTTCCCTTCAATATATATATATATATATTTCCTTTAAATTTTCTTTAGTTGGTCTTAAAAAGGTCTTAAAGTCATAAATTTACCCTCATAAAAGCTGCAGAAACCCTGTTCATTTTCTACGCTCTTTTTTTGTTTGTTTTGCTGTTTCTCATGGATTGCAATGTAATAGCAATGTAAATGCTAAATGCTCCCATGTAAATGTCTTTTATTTTGTATTTACCGTACACATCTGTAACCCGTCATTAAAAGTAACAGAGACAGACTGTGACCTTTCTTAGTCCTTTCTTTGTAAATTTCTCATCTCATTTGGATTGTGGCAGTTATGATGGTTGTGAAAAGGTCAGCGGCAGAATAGATGCAAATAACAGGATCACCGTCTGCATTCAAATCAAGCTTTTGAATTCATTTCAGCTTGATATATGGCTGCTTATTGCAGATAGTAGCAAAAACACCTGTCTTCATCTGCTTTCCATGAGTTCTTCATCTCATTTTGGCTCGGCTTGATGTAAATGGAACGCATTATTTATAAACTCATTCTAGTTTCAGTATGAATTGGTCTGTGGTTGTTAATGATAATGAGTTGATTTGAAAACCAGCTTTTGTTTTCAGTCTTTTTACAGCTGTTGGGAGGGAAATGAATCAGCACTTCAAAATCTCTGCCTCTCTTTTTTGTTGTTCCAGGTGAGCCCGACAAGGAACTGAACCCTAAGAAGAAAGTGTGGGAGCAGGTCCAGCCAGATTTGCGCACCGATGACCAATGCGTAGCCACCTACAAGGGAGCTGCCTTTGAGGTTGCTGGCAAAGGAGTGTGCAAAGCTCAGACAATGAGTAACAGCGGAATCAAATAAAAACCTCTAAAAGAATTTCCTTCTCTACTCTCTAGACTTCTCTAACTGTGCTGAATGAAGGGACACATTTGAGATGAATAAAGTCTTTGAATGCGACTCTTTGACTGTGTTTTCATGCCTGTTTTAGTCATTTGTTCATACACTAACCATATATATAGATAATCAATAGATAATTTTTTTTTTTTTTAAAGAAACAAGATTATATGTGACCCTGGACCACAAAAACAGTCTTAAGTAGCACGGCTATATTTGTAGCAATAGCCAAAAATACATTGGGTGGGTCAAAAGTCATTAGGATATACATAAAGATCATGTTCCATAAAGGTATTTTGTAAATGTCCTAACAAACCATAAGTCAATGAAAAGCTTAATTATTTCAGATGATGTATAAATCTCTTTTTTTTTTTTTTTTTTTTTTAAATTGACCCTTATGATTGGTTTTGTGGTCCAGGGTCACAAATAATAGTTAACATGCTAACTTTTCAAAATTATTATTTTTTTTTTATTTAATATTTGTTTGCAATTAAAAGTTTTAAAAACATGCAATAACCCATTTTACTTCTGTAATTTAAAAAAAAAAATGTAATTAAGTTAACTAATTAATTGTAGTTCATTTTAAACATTTCAGGTCATATACATTAATTATAGTTATTATATTCTGCATGAAATTAAATTAATAATAGTAATAAATAATAGTATATTTTTTAATTATTACCTGAAATTAATAAAATGCAATGTTAGTGTATTAATTAATATTAATGAATTACAGTTTATTGAAAAATGGGAGCAAAATCAGAATAATGTGCATCAGTGAATCGTGTACGGTAAGACCAGAGGTGTATAAGAAAACTGTAAATTTAGATTTCATGTATTTCAACTTATTAGCCCAAAGTATACTCACTTTTTACGCATACAGTCGTCATGGCCAAAAATATCGGCACCCTTGCAATTCTGTCAGAAAATTGTTCCAGTTGCAAATGTTTTGGTGTTTACGTGCTTATTGTTTTTGTGTGCACTGCAACAACACACAAAAAATAATAATAAAATAAATAAAAGTCAAACTTGATCAAATTTGGATAAAATTATTGGCACCTTGTCAAAATTGTGAGAAATAATTGCTTTTCAAGCATGTGATGCTCCTGTAATTTGTATTTAGACACACCTGTGGCAAGTAACAGGTGTGTGTGATATAGTAATCACACTTGCAACCAGGTTAAATGGAGAAAAGTTGACTGAACCTTTGTGTTGTGTCACACTGAGCATGGAGAAAAGAAAGAAGTATAAAGAGTTGTCTGTGGATATAAGAGAAGAAATTTTGGAAAAACATGGACAATCACAAGGCTACAAGTCCATCTTTAGAGATCTTAATGTTCCTGTGTCCACTGTGCGCAATAACGGCTTACAGCCCATGGCACTGTAGCTAACCTCCCTGGACGTGGACGGAAAAGCAAAATTAATGAAAAATTACAACAAAGGATTGTTCGAATGGTGGATAAAGAACCCTGATTAACTTCCAAACAAATTCAAGCTGATCTGCAGACACAGGGCACAACAGTGTCAGCTCGCACTATCCATCACCATCTGAACAAGAAGGGATGCTATGGCAGGAGACCCAGCAGGACACCACTGCTGACACAAAGGCATAAAAAAGCAAGACTGGAGTTTGCCAAAACTTATGTAACAAAACCACAATCCTTCTGGGAGAACATACTGTGGACAGATGAGACAAAAGTAGATTTTGGTACAGGACATCATGCACTGTTTACAGAAAAAGAAATGAGGCCTTCAAAGAAAGAACGCCATCTCTACAGTCAAAACATGGTGGATGGAGGTTCAAAGATGTTTTGGGTTTGCTTTGCTGCTTCTAGCACTGGATCCCTTGACTGTGTGAACGGTATCATGAAATCAGATGATTAACAAAGAATTTTGGGGCACAATGTAGTGGCCAGTGTCAAAGCTGCGTCTCCACCAGAGGTCGTGAGTCTTCCAGCAGGACAATGACCCATAACACACTTCAAAAAGCACTCAGAAATGGTTACAAACAAAGTGCTGGAGAGTTCTGAAATGACCAGCAATGAGTCCAGACCTAAATCCCATAGAACACCTGTGGAGAGATCTCAAAACAGCAGTTGGGAGAAGGCATCCTTCAAATCTGAATGACCTGGAGCAGTTTGCAAAAGAAGAGCGGTCCAGAAGGTTGAGGTGTAAGAAATTCATTCATGGTTACAACTGCATGACACAAACTCACAGTTCTGGCTTTTTTTCTCAGAATTGTGAGGTATATAATCGCAATTGTAAGCTATAAAGTCAGAATGGAGAGATAGAAACTCACACACCGTAAAAAAAAAAAAAAAAAAAAAAAAAAAAAAAACTTAAAGTGTTTCAACTTCAACAAAAGTGTTCAGCTGCCTTAAAATTGTAAGTTTACTCAACTCAAATATTTACGTTTTCATGTAGTACAACTTAACATTTCATGTTGACTAAACTTAAGGCAGCATGAACACTTTTTTTTTAAGTTGAAACAACCTTTTTTTCAGTGCTATTCCGACTTTTTCCACTCAACTGCATGACAAAAAAAAAAAAAAAAACAACTGAGAGGAAAAACTCACAAATCTGATTGAAATCAAAATTTTCAGAATTGCATGATCAAAAACAAACAATTGTGAGTTATAAAGTTGTGAAATATAAACTCACAGTTCTGACTTTTTTGCTCAATTGCATGATTTTAAAAAACTTTTTTAAAAAACTGACGTTTTTCTCAGAATTGTAAGATATAAACTCACAGTTCTGACTTTTTTTCTCAATTGCATGATAAGAAAAACTCACAATTGAGATACACAATATTATGAAAGCCCATTTCTGCCACTGATAAAAAAAAAAATACGAAAAAGGTTAGTGCAACTTTTTATCTTACAATTCTGACTTTTTTTCTTAATTGCATGATTTAAAAAAAACACAATCAAGAGACTTTTTCTCACAAATGTGAGTTTATATTAGAAGTCAGAATTGCAAGATAAAAAGTCAGAACTACCTTTTTTATTTTTTATTCAGTGGTGGAAACAGGCTTCCATACAATATAGCTTGTGCAAAAGAGAAAAGTCAGACATCAACAGCCCAGAAACATATTCCTGTAGTCTGGCGTTCCTTTTATTTTCTCAGATAAGGCTTTGTTTGTTAAGATCCAGAATGGAATAATTATTTTTTTATACGTTAGTGAATCATGTTCATTTCCTCTGAATTAATCTTATCTGAGCTTGTTTTTTAAAGCCATTTTGATTTGCTTGGTTTTATTGGTCCCTCAAGAGGAACATCACAGACATTTGCACAGGAAGTTTCGCTCCCTGCTGAACAGATTCTGCTCTGTTCCTGCTCTGTTCTGTTAAACTGATGGATTTATATGTCCGTATCAACCCCATTCTGTCAAAAATAATTAACTCCATGAGCTCAGCTCAACATCATTGTCATCTACTGAAAAAAAAATCTTCACTTTTCAGTTTTGCATTGTTATGGATCTCTATTGAGTAATAGCATGAAACAAACTTGTTCTGCCATGGCTCTTTTCACATGCAGCTTCTCTCATTAAAACTAGTTAGCTTGCTGATTGATTTAAAGATTTCTAATTGAAGTAACTGTAAGCCATAAAGTGCGTTACTAAGGAAAGAAAACATACAGTTCATTAAACAAAGTGCTTTAATTTATTTTTAAACATTTGCAGTTTGTTTGGGAGATCTGTGGTGGTGATGGTTTCTCTGAGGAGATTTGTTATCTAAAGACTGGATCTCAACGCCAGAATGCTGAGGTGCTCTCAGAAGTGTTTTCAGGCAACAGGAGGAAAGATTTTATGCCACACTTTCATGTGGCAGTTATATCGCATGAGATGTAATGAGGCAAGTGAGTGCGGGTTTCATGACTGTTTGTGTTTCTGACACTGAACACACCCTGTGATGAGGGGAAAATTGAAACAGCTGAAGAATGAATACTGAACGTGTCTGCTAGTTTTCAGATTATCTGTATTTGCCGTTTCTAGACGTGAGTCTGTGACAGCACATATAGAAACATAGGCTGAAAGTTTAAGAAGATTTGCATGGATAAAAGAGTATCTCAATATCAGATAGACCAATTTTACCACTGACTGCATTTATGTTTACTGTGTATGACAACTGAATTGAATGTCCTGGAAACAAAATTCGCCTTTTAAAGGTTGTCCAAATGAAGTTTTTAGCAATGCGTATTACTGATCAAAAATTAAGTTTTGATATACAATTGGAAATTTACTAAATATCTTTATGGAACATGATCTTTGCTTAATATCCTAATGATTTTTGGTATTAAAAAAAATAATTTTTGACCCACACAATGTATTGTATGACCGAAGGGTCCAGGGCGGATCAGACGGAGGAAGGAGCCAGGGTGGAGACAGAAGGGACCCAGAACAGGAGAAGCCAGGCGAGGCCCAGGCCACAGCCATGATGGCGGCCCACGGCAGAGCTGACGGAGGGAGGAGCCATGGTGGTGGAAGGGCTGACGACTCCATGGGGCCGACCGACGGTGGCGGAGCAAGTGGAGATGGAGTCCGAGGTGGAGAGCCAGGCAACACCGAGGATCCAGCGGGCCAAGGCGGAGTCCAAGGCTCAGGCAGCCGAGGCGGAGATCCGGAGGGAGGGAGGAGCCCAACGGAGCCGGTGGGACAGAGTAACGAGGCACAGCCAGAGGAGTGGAGTCCTGAGGCGATGGCGGGTCGACGACCGACCAAGGCAGAGCTGGAGGGACGAGGGAGCCCGGTGGAGCTGGTTGGCCGACATGCGACGGTGGAGAAGAGGGAGCCAGGAGCCGGGGTGGAGCCACTGGGTCGGAGGGCAGAGGCAGAGACTAGGGATCCTCCAGCCACGATGCCGATAGAGAATGGCAGACCGGTGGCGAGCGGTGATGGGGCTGAGGCATGGAAGGCAGGAGAAGGGGGTTGGGTGGGAAAAGTCCCTGGGAAAAGGTTGAGGGTTCAGGGCAGATCGAGTGTACAGGTGATGGCGCAAGAAGAGGGGGCATGTCAGCATGCATCTCAGTATGGAAGTCTATTAAGTCCAGTTCACCGCCTTGCAGTCCCAGTTCTGGTTTCAGCTCTGTTGCTCCACTTGGCGATGGCTCGGTCGAGCTGGGATTTGGCTCTCCGTCCGCGGTGGGCTTGGACTCATGCTCCGTGATGCAGGGTGATGGTGGGTTGGGCACTGGGTCCCGAGTGGGGCTGGTGTCGTCGTCCATGATGTCCATAGCTAGATCTGACTTGCAGGACACCAGCACACACTCGAAGACGCGCAAGGCTCTCTCAAGGACCCTCTCCAGACAGCTGTGCTCGTGTGGTGGTGTGTTAGGTTGGCTAGAAACACAAAGTCCGTGGTGTGGTCCTCAAGAGAGTGGTCCCCCTGCTCCAGCAGGAGGACGAGGACAGCCGGGTCATCCATCACAAAACAAATAAAACAAAAACTGACAAAAAACGCAAAACAAAAACGCGGAACATACTCGCACAAGGATAAAGGTGAAATTCAAAGTCTTTAATACAGTCCACAAAGAAGTCACAGGAAGGCAGCAAAACACATGCACATAGATGAGACCTGACAACAAACACTACACAGAGATCATCTTATAAAGACAGGTAATCACAAAGAACTAATTAGGACACAGGTGAAAAGAGTTAACTAATCAGAACACAACGAGGGCAGGAGGAACCAAATATGGGCACAAGAGGGAGAAACCAACATAAACAGTCTAAAGGGGTGTGACAATAACCGTGCTACCTATGACTGGTTTTGTGGCTCAGGGCCACATATGTGTAATATATTTGGCATGTGCCAAAATCAGGGTTAATAGTTAAAAACAAAAAAAAAAAGACTAAAACTGAAAAAATGTACTAAAAATAAATAAATAAATAAATAAACAAACAAATAAACAAACTGGGGGGGAAGTCAAGTATTAAAATAACACCGGGAAGATTTAGAAAGATGATTGTAAACAACGCAAACTTTAAATTGAATGGAAAAAAATTAAATCTCAATGTTTTTATTTTTCAAGTGATTTAGGTCCCATTTTGTACCCTGAAATTGCTGCTTTATTGGCTTTTTTTCCTAGATGATCTATGCATTTAATAATGTAAGGTGTTGCCTGTTATGTTATTTAAACCTGTATATGCATAATTACAGAAGCTGACTTATTTATAAGCGCATTTCATGACATGTACTTTTTGAATTGTAAAGGGATGCATTTTGTTTCATCAAATGGCTTTCAGACATTCAGGATGCTTGTCAAGTGTGTCAAAGATTCTGATGCTGTTACTCAGCATGAAGTGCTCTCTGATCACAGATTTGTTGCACATTTGTGTGCCTTTTTGCGGTTGACTGTTGTGACAACACCCAGTCAGAATAAGGCTATATCCTAGAATTACGTAGAATTTTCCATATCGCTTTTAAAACCCAATACAAACAAACAGCAAACAAAATCCATTGTTTGGAATTCTTCTCCCAAAATGACATTGAATTAATTAGCCACAAAACTGAAAACGTTGTGAGCGACCGACTCCATCCATCCATCAAAGCATCGCAGGGACATGCATACGGACTGATGAACATGTATGTGAGAACGCAAAGATGTTTCAGGCAGCGCTTCAAAGTGATTTAACAACTCGAGGCTGAAACAAAGTTTAATGGCCTACATGTGCGTATAGTAATGAAAACCTACACACTTGACTTGAAATTGACTATATGGCCGCATAAAAACTCTGTAAAGGGCTTGGAAGGGTCTGTAAAAAATTATTCAGGGGAATTATCTTTGTAAGTATTAATCTTTATCGAGGAACAGAAAAAACGCAGGGCGAGCGGTCTCTGGGTGTTTGGCTATCGTTAAAAGGGAAGTTTGAAGCCTGTTATGTGCGTGGTTTCAAAGTTCACCAGCACACAATGAAAGCATAGGAAATCTATTAGCCATGTGAAAAACCAACTGAGACATTTTATTACGTTTTGCTCACAAACAGTTACTTTTAATACACTTCCAGTGAGATGTGTTTCCTATGCAGGATATGCAAATTATTCCTCTTGACTAAACAGATGTTTTACAGTCCATTTTTAAGACCATTTGTTAAAATGTTACTAACCCTCAGGCATATTAAACGTCTTTAAAGATTGATTTGTTTTGTTGCAGTTTTTTGCTTTACAAGATGTTAAAGGGGTCCTATTATGCCTATTATGTCTTGATTTTGTTTTGGAGGTGTACTAGAACATGCTTTCATGCTTGGTGGTTCGAAAAAAGTGCATTATCTTTACCACAATTTACATCATTACAATACATACATTATTACAGTTTTTCTCAGCCTGGCACATATGGCTCGATTAGTTCCGGGTTTAATGAAGGTCCGCCTTCTGAAAAATGAAATGTGTTGTGATTGATTAGCTGTCCCACTGCGATGCGACTGGCGAACAGCTTAGACAGTGTTTCAGTACTGCCACACCCCATGTCAAAGAAGCAAGTTCTGTGTACAACTGTTAGCGCAAGCTAGATTAAAGTGATTCTTACGTTTTAAATATGGATATTTTCCTTACAAAAATGCATCGATTCGCTACAGGAGGCCTTTATTAACCCTCCTGGAACCATGTGAGGCACTTTTTATTATGGATGGATGCATATTATTGGACTTGTTTTGGACTGATGAGGAGAAACACCCATCTATGCCATTCTAAAGCTTGGGAGTGCCAGGATAAATTTTATTATAGCTCCAATTGCATTTGTCTGAAAGAAAGAAGTCATATACACCTAGGATGCATGGAGGGTGAGTAAATAATATTCTACAGTAGTGTTGGGTTCTATCATCAACCTGCGAGATCGCCAGTACATGATATTATCATGCTAATGTATTTAATTATTTACATACTTAGTTTCATTGCCCGTAACCAACTCCAGCATAAGGCTAAAAGCAGCCTAACATTATCAAAGAACATCATCACTGATAAGCCTAGCCTATTCTAGTGCAAGTTCTAGTGCAAAACACTCGCGTTATAAGTGAAGCTACACTGTATGATGAATCTCTTATCACACACTGCACACGTCTGCGGCGCGTTACGGCTCCGACGCGGCAACCAGAGCAGATCGTGGCTTCGGCATGTGTTTCAACCCCATGTACTGCACGCGTTTGTGGCACGTTACAGCTCTGAAGCAGCCACTCTAGTCAATGCTTGTGTTTATACCCGCCGTGCTGCGGCTCGAACTGCATCACTAAAGTTAGGCTAATCCCCCACCTCGTCCCTACCCTCCCCCCAACAATTCAAATTTCTGTGTGCTGGATTTAATTTAATGATATTCTAATGGATCGTGTTGTGACATCATTGTATGCGGAAAACAAGCGTTGTAGTCCAAAGGAGCCGTTCGTTGTAGTGCTTGAAAAGGTATTTTTTAAAAACAAAATATCTCCTTTTGGAGTGGACTTTGAGATTTGTAACTTTGTAGATCTTATTTATGCCCAAAGATACACACCACACACTGACTAAAGTTCAAAAATTGAAAAAGCATAATAGCACCCCTTTAACTGATGGACTGGAGTTGTGTGGATTACTTGTGGATTGTTGTGATGTTTTATCAGCTGTTTGGGCTCTCATTCTGTCGGCACCCATACACTGCAGAGGATCCATTGGTGAGCAAGTGATGTAATGCTAAATTTCTTAGAATCTGTTCTATTGAAGAAACAAACTCGTTTAGATCTTGGATGACCTGAGGGCAGTGCTGGGTAGTAACTGATTACATGTAATCTGGATTACATAATCAGATTACAAAAAAATAAGTACTTGTAATTACATTACATTTTAAAATACTCGTAATCAGACTACAGTTACTGTTTTATTTATTGCATGATTATGTATTATTCACACAAGTCTTTGTCTCTGGAAGGCTTTCCTCCTTCACAAGTCATTAACTGATGGATTGGAGTTGTGTGGATTACGTGTGAACAGAGACACCAATGTTTCAGGAGTTTAGATCACAGAATAGGACACATGCTTATTTGATAAGTCCTATTTCATAAGTCCTATTTGGGTTTATGCATGTGCTTTATTTTTAAGATTAAAGGAGAAGTCCACTTCCAGAACAACAGTTTACAAATGTGACCATGGACCGCAAAACCAGTCATAAGGGTCAATTTTTCGAAATTGAGATTTATACATCATCCGAAAGCTGAATAAATAAGCTTTCAATTGATGTATGGTTTGTTAGAATAGGACAATATTTGGTCGAGATACAAATATTTGAATATGTGGAATCTGAGGGTGCAAAAAAATCAAAATATTGAGAAAATTGCCTTTAAAGTTGTCCAAATGAAGTTCCTAATAATGGATATTACTAATCAAAAATTAAGTTTGGATATATTTAGAGTAGGAATTTTACAAAATATCTTCATGGAACATGATTTTTACATAATTTCCTAATGATTTTTGGCTATTGCTACAAATATACCCCAGCGACTTAAGACTGGTTTTGTGGTCCAGGGTCACAAATAATATACTTCATCCAAGATGTTCATGTCTTTCTTTCTTCAGTCGTAAAAAAAATTTTTTTTTTTTGATGAAAACATTTTAGCATTTTTCTCCATATAATGGACTGATACGCTGCCCCGATTTTGAACTTTCAAAAGGCAGTTTAAAGGTGGCTTTAAGCAATCCCAAATGCGGCTGTAAACGATCCCAGCCGAGAAAGAAGGGTCTTATCTAGCGAAACAATCGGTTATAAAAATAATACAATTTATATAGTTTTTAATGCCAAATGCTCGTCTTGTCTTACTCTGCCTGGACTGAATAGCTGAAATAGTTATACTACTTATTACATTTCAAATACTCGTAATCTGTAACCTGTTACATTTCCCAACATTGCCATTATGCCACAAGTGCTGATGAGTGCTATAAATCTAAGCAGGTCATCCTCACAAACTGAGAGATTGTCCAAGAAGGAGACCGATGAGGGAGACCACCAAGAGACCAGGAACAGCTCTGGAAGCACTCAGTAAACAAGTTAAACCCTGGCAAGTTTCTTATATACCTACTTGTTGAAGTCTGCTGTCAGTCTGTTTTTAATTAAATTAGTTTTCTTTAATTCTTTGTTTAATTCCAGATCCATGTTCACAGCGGGACATGGGAGCTTATGTGTTCCTGCTTAACGTGGGCCACTACGACAAGTTAAACAGAGGCTTTAAATCATCTCTGCATGAGATCTGCAACGACAGACTCAACAAACAAGAGAACAGAGGGATGCCTTGAAACAAAAGACTTGACATTGCTGCGGTCCACTAATCCAAACACTAAATAACTCTTTTTGAATTCATCTCTGTTTAGAATAACGCAAATCAAAGAATCGCCGAACGGCCCTATAGCACAGAATGTGCCGCTGTGACCCTTTTTAGAGGCGTTTGGCTCCAGTTGTGCAGCTGGAAAGCAGAGGGGTATGACCAATTGTGTAACTGAATTCATTCCGTTGCCCTGCACACAACCACAAATCAGGAAGTGTTTATCAATTAGTCAACACTCATCACTGTTGCTACGCACATGACAAGGGCAAAGGGTTTCGTGGGCTTTGTGCTCATGAGTGTATAAAGCAGCGATCTTTCTCACATCGCACCACTGATACTTCACCTTCCCTGTGAAAGTGATGATGAAGAGTTGCCATGACGACCACAGGAGGGCAGAGCCTAACCATTAATAAAGTCTACAGCAATAGAGACTACGCAGACGGGGTACATTAATCAAATCAGCGCACTTCTTAATTGGCAGTGATTTACAATAAAAATACAGAAGCATCTTTAAACAAAGGTGCATTAACTACATCAGATATTAGGAAATATATCTGGAAATATATTTTGTATAGTTTATTTTTCTTAAAACATGGGCATAAATTTAACAAAATTAAGTAAGGCTTCTTTTTATAGAAATAAATCCTATAATCCTAATTGATTTTGCTTTCAAGTATATTAATCTTCTTTAAAAAGTGTTTTTATTGGACAACATTACAAAAAATACTGATTAAGAATTAATTAACAATAAATAAATAACAATAAACACAATTTTGCCTTTCAAGTAACTTAAAATCTTGTTTAAAGTATGCTTTTACTAGACAATGTTGTAGACACAATGATATATTAAAATGCTGATTATTAATTAGGAATTTTGCATTGTGAAAAAAAAAAAAAGATTGGTAACACTTAAAGCCTACTGTATATGTTTAATGCATTAATGGCATTAATGTACATTGTGATTTTTTTTTTAATCAAATGTAAATTCATGCCTGCCACATTTTTGTGGTTAAATAAACATTACTTACATTACTTTCACAAAAAGACAAAAAATATATTTTATATTTTTACATTAACAGTGTAATCAATATTCTGTTTATTAAAGCCAAGTATAAATCTCATCAGCTTAGTGTATTTAAGCATTTTACATTTATTCCAAAAATAGTAACTCAAGTCAGTAACAATTTAAAGGAGAAGTCCACTTCCAGAACAACAATTTACAAATAATTTACTCACCCCCTTGTCATCCACGATGTTCATGTCTTTCTTTCTTCAGTTGTAAAGAAATTATGTTTTTTGAGGAAAACATTTCAGCATTTTTCTCCATATAATGGACTGATATGGTGCCCTGATTCTGAACTTCCAAAATGCAGATTAAATGCGGTTGTAAACGATCCCAGACGAGGAAGAAGGATCTTATCTAGCGTAACTATATTTTAATAAAAATAATACCATTTATATTCTTTTTAATGCCAAACGCTCGTCTTGTCTTGCTCTGCCTGGACTGTTTTTGTTCCGGTTCATGACAATTAGTGTATGTCGAAAAACTCCCATCTCATGTTCTCCCGCAACTTCAAAATCATCCTATATAGCTATTTTAACTTTTTTGTTAAGGGTGTTTGATCTTTTTTTGCATGTTCATTTTGCAAAGACTGGGTTAGAACTTCTGCAATGATGTAGGATGATTTTGAAATTATTTTTGAAGTTGAGGGAGAAAATACGGTCAGAGTCAGAATACACAGAGTTCACGGAGAGCAAGACAAGACGAGCATTTGAGATTAAAAAGTATTTAAATTGTAATTTTTTATGTAAATAACCAATCGTTTCGCTAGATAAGACCCTTCTTTCTCGGCTGAGATCATTTCCAACCGCATCTGGGATCGTTTGAAGCTGCATTTAAACTGTGTTTTGGAAGTTCAAAATCGGGGGACCATGCCAGTCCATGATATGGGGAAAAATGCTGAAATGTTTTCCTCAGAAAACATAATTTCTTTACAACTGAAGAAAGAAAGACATGAACATCTTGGATGACAAGGGGGTGAGTAAATTATTTGTAAATTGTTATTTGTGAACTTATGTTCAGCTATTCTTTTTAATAGTTAACTTTGAAGTATTTGTGAATTTCTCGGATCACCAGTCATCAAAGCTCGGTAAATATTGGTCACAGACGCAGAGATTTACTTTAAATTTCACCAAGCTCATTACTCACTAAAAACTCCCACAGATCATGTTTTCTTGCCATTTAAGCCTTATTTTGACATAACAAAGTGGTTATATCTAAGCGTGTGAGTTGTTTACTTACTTTTTTTTTAAATTAGACTTCCACTTCTGCTCCTAATTTTAAAAAATTAGAAGCGCAATCAAAAATTTCAGGAGCTCCTTCAAATCAATAATCAATAAAGTTTTAAAGTATCTTTTCAGTTATTTAAATCATTTAATATTTCCATATTCAAATGATAGACATACAGTGTCATGACTGATTGCGATGTGCATAGGAACAGCGAAAGGGCAGATTTGCAGAAAATAACATCTTAAATTTCAGTCTGCCGCTTACAAGTAGCTACTGAACTGCTTTAGAAGACCTGGAATAGGGGGAATCCCAGTGGGGAAAGATTTGAGGTGAGGAGCATAATTAGACGAAGACAAGGACTCCACTGTCCCGTAGGTGAAATCGAGCAAATTTCAAGCCAGATATTAGCCACCTATGGACAAGTGTCGTTTCAGCACCCGGTACTGATCTGTAGTTTTAGGTTCCAGACGTCTAAGGAGGCTTTTTGTGTCAACACTTAGTGCGGTTGCCAATTACCACACTGTTGGTTAGCCTGATGTATTCTTTGGTTTGCTGAATATTACCCACACAACCTCAGTACATCACTCAAAGCATTCTGAGACACATTCGAGCATACTAATGACCTGAAGTCTTATGTTCTTACAGGACCGTTTGAAGCCTCTTACCGGGATTTTCCAAAGATATACTTCACATATGAAATACATTTTCCAAATGCGCTTGTGGCCAATTATCATAATGCGGGCAAGTGTAAGTGATATTAGTACAGTTTGCCTTGTAAATCCAGCTTTGTGTTACATTACACTTGCTATGCCCAGCTGGTTTGACTATAAACAAAGACAGAGTTGTAGATGCCCACAATTCTGCACTGCTAAATCATAAGTGATGGCTTTGTTTGCCACAATTTGTCTGTTGTGATTTGGGGAAACCCCTAAGCAAGTCAAACGCATATATATTAGAGCTGAGGATTTGTTCTTGTTTTTAACATAAACCTCACTTTTTTCAAGCTTAAAAATGTCACTGAAGATTTATTCTCTAAACACAAGTCAGAAACGTCAACGCGTTCTTGGAATCTCGTAACGGGCTTTAGATTGCGGCTGAGATTTGATTGTATCTCCCTGATAAAGGGAGTGATGAATCTGGAATACAGACTGTGGAAAGTCATGATCAAAGCAATAGAAAGCAGTCTTCCTCGCTGTTAAAGACTGTGTCCTTTTCCTGATCTTTCCGTAGCGGTGAGTGACGAAAGTTTGAAAGGAAGCAGACAGTCATAGATGTCGTGACCCGTTATGGTTTCTGTTGCTGTAGTACATTAAGTTCTGATGATTAAAAGAAAATTGGAAAATCCACGTCACTGTTCACTGTGAACCTCCCTGATGAAAAGGACAAAACGTGGGTGAATGCAACTGCCCTTTTCAGCATGCTCACCAAATCATGGCCAGAGTTGCCAATGCTAAGTCTTTAACTGTTTCGGTATAAAAAGACAATGTTGTATGACCAGCTCTGTTCTGACAAAACTAGTGAGCTGTTTTAAGATTGTATTGCATTTTAACCTGAAGTTACCTGTGGGAACTTTTTGCAAGACGCAAAATACGTACCGCCATGTACGTTTCGTGACATGTGACCCTGGACCACAAAACCAGTCATAAGGGTCACTTTTTTGAAATTGCAACTTTTGAAAGCTGAAAAAAGCTTTCCATTGATGTATGGTTTGTTAGGATAGGACAATATTTGGCTGATACAACTATTTGAAAATCTGTAATCTGAGGGTGCAAAAAAAATCTAAATATGGAGAAAATCGCCTTTAAAGTTGTCCAAATAAAGTTCTTAGCAATGCACATTACTAATCAAAAATTATGTTTTGATATATTTAGGGTAGGAAATTTACAATATCTTCATGGAACATGATCTTTACTTAATATCCCAATGATTTTTTGCATAAAAAATAAAAATCAATAATTTTGACCCATGCAAAGTATTTTTGGCTATTGCTGCAAATATACCCATGCTACTTAAGACTGGTTTTGTGGTCCAGGCTCACATATTAGATGTGAAATGTCCACTGAGTGGTGCTAAAAGAGCGTTCATTTTTTTCCCCCCTGGAACAGATGAACATACATATGGTATGTTTTATGTGATGTTGGTTTTGTATGTGTTACTGCAGTTCTGACACGGAGTGGCGCTATAACTCTAACGCTCTGTGATGTTTTAAAATAACGTACCATCTGCACTACACCTAAACCTACCCAATAGTATGAACAAAAGCGAATGTGATGTAAAAACGCAATTCGATCTCTCATCTTTCAACACAGTCATGTTTTTCACAGGATTCGTACCCAATTCCGCATCCTAAGTCCAAATCCGTGCCGGCTGAGCTACTGAGCAAGCTTGTTACGTCCAGAAAGCAATTACAAGTGCTCACTGTTTTACAACCTCTAGTGTTAATTTCTGTTGGAAACTGCAGTGATATTATGTATTTACTGGTACATATTTTAGGTCTTGTGATAAAGTTTTCACAGGTATGTTTTGGTCATGAGATCAGGTAGATTTTAAAACACTTTTGTTTGGCTAAATTCCTGAGAAGACAATCTCACAATCCTCAATCCTTGAAAAAAACAAAAACATCCAAGATGGTGGAAAAAGTGAGGGAAATTTTGAATAAATGTAAAAAAGTATCATAAATGACTGTCAAAGACTGACACAAAAGAGAAGAAATTGTTAAACGAACTTGTTATTTTTGTTTTCATTGTGCACAAAATGTATTCTTGTAGCTTTATAAAATTACAGTTGAAGCACTGATGTCCATTTTAACGATGTTCATACTAACTTTCTGGGACTTGAACATGGTACATTGTAAAAAAAAAAAAACGTAAAACTTAATAATAACTTAAAATAATTTGTTACCTGGCTGCCTTAAAATTTTAAGTTTAGTCAACACAAATATCTAAGTTGTCACTTAAAAAAACTTAACATTTCAAGTAAATAAACTTATTTGAGTTGACTAAACTTTAAAATTAAGGCAGCCAGGTAACAAATTATTTGAAGTTGATGCATATAATTTTTATTTTTATTCTATACAGTGTAGCTGAGTTGCAGCTTGGAGTTTATAAAAAAAATCTTTGTGCTCTGAAAAATATCTTTATTTGTCATTTGGAATGACATTACGGTGCATAATTAATGACAGAATTTTAATTTTTTGGGTGAGCTCTCTCTTTAAGAGTCGCTCCTTATTTAAAACATTCTAAATCAGTTGCTTTATGGTTCCATTTCAGTTACAATTTTGCCTATGTAGATAGTAGACATCAATCAGCTAACCACTATATACTTATTTTAGGTTATATAGTAACATTGTTTTGTTACAGTCATGTTGTAACTGATTTTAAAGTCTTCAATTATTGTGGTTAGTACGCTTCCTTTTTGAGGGATTTGGACATTGAGTACTTTTCCAGCACTCATCCAACACTGGTGCTATAATTATAATTACGCAATGCAAAAAAATCAACCAAGCACACATCTTCCGACACTGTCCAGAACCAGTTTCAGAATGTTTCTTAGCAGTTTATCTTCCTCAAACAGTACAGGCAAATCAAGACCACATGCTGGTGGCAGATGTATTGGTAAATCATCTAAAAGAAGAGACCTGCTGGTCTCACAGCCAAACACTACACAAAATCAACTACAGCTTGTGCATTTCAAGGTTCTTTGCTTTTTAACTCTCAAAGTGTAATCTCAACCCAAACGGATCCTTTCTGGGAGCAACGGGAGCGATGAGCTCTAGTACCTGGAGAAACCCAACTGTTAGCATTTCTGTGCATCTCAATGGCAGTAGCTTGGCTAGAGAAGGATGAAAAGATGTATGCTGTTTGAATTCTGCCATCATGACACGGAAGAGAAGAAATTGTAGAATGAAGTTGTTATTTTTGTTTTCTTTGTGCACAAAATGTATTCTCGTAGCTTCATAAAAGGTTGAGCTACTGATGTCACATGGATTATTTTAACAGTGTCCTTACTACTTTTCTATGTCTTGAAAGTGTCAGTTGCGTTGCTGTCTTTACAGGGTCAGAAAGCTCTTGCATTTCATCAAAAATATCTTAATTTGTGTTCTGAAGATGAATGAAGGACGAAGGTTTGGAACGACCTGAGGGTGAGTTTCCAATTTTTATTTTTGGGTGAACTATCCCTTTAATAAGCATGTAACAATTAACGCCATTGCTTATTATTATTATTATTATTATTATTAAAGAGTAGTGCAATAATATTATTATGTATATTAGTCTCCAGCACTAATGGTAGTTCTTTTCCATAATCTTTCTCCCACTTTGAAACTAATTTGTCTAGTTCATCTACTCCTGATGTGTAGTGGTTATTTTTTATCAAAGCTTGTGATGACAGACATGACCACATGATGGAGTTTAGGGGTTTACCAACATCAGCCTCAAGGGGCTGCCAATGCTTCCACCATAGTTTCCAATGCTGAAAATTGTTGAAATCTAAAGAATGATCTATTCCACAAGACCAATGCAACTCTCTACAGACTTCAGACAATTTGTCATAATAAAGCTTTTGGAACCAGCAGAAAACATCTGTGGAGATCTACAGCCATGTCACGCACAACTTTATACTGCGCCATTGCTGCATTCTTCTAACACATTTCAAGTGTTATTGATTGTTTACTTTTATTTAGCATTTTTGTACATTTTGTTTTTGTACAGATTTTGCTATTTGCATTAATTACACCAGCATATATATATGGGCCATTCTACAGAATTAGTAATGCTGTCCCACAACCAAAAAACACATCTAAGCACTCAAATCTTACTAAGATCCTTTTATTATCTAGTGAAACCCACAATATAATTTAAAATATCAGTAAGCTTAATATACATAAAATCATTGTTTACTGAATATTCAATTGGGAGGTGGCCTAAATTTTAACTTATAAAAAAAATATGTTTCAAATAAGTTCAATATATATATATGTATATATATACACACACATTTTTTAACATTTTGTGCATTTAAAACTGTAAATGCATTTAAAAGTACAAAAAAAAAATGTGTGTAATTTTAAACAATGTCACTGAACACCATTTTTCTACAATTATCACACTTTTTTGAGTTATTTCAAAACAATTAGGGTTTTTTTTGTTGTTGTTGGCCTTTTTCATGCTTTTAAACAGACAGGACAGTAGAAATTGACAGGAAAGCGTGAGGTGGAGAGCTGAAAATGGGATTGGCAAAGGACCACGAGTTGGGACTCAAACTCGGGTCGCCAGAGGTGCAGTTGCACTATATGTCAGTGGGCTAACTGTTAGGCTAGCAGCACCGACAGCAATTAATTGTTATATGTGTACAGCTGTTCAAAACTGTGCTAGCTAACCAATGTGCTGATTAGCATCTTTGAGCTGGGCCCAAAAGTATTCAAAATTGTCACTGCCGAAACAGTCACCACCTTAACATTTGGTGAAGTTTAGGTAGGTGGGTTTGTCTTTGTTTTTTTGGGGTGTTATTTCCTAAAATGGTCACTACTGTAACAGTCACTACCGAAACATTTGGTGGAATTTCGGTAGTGGCATCTTTGTTTTTTGGGGTGTTATTCCCTAAAATTGTCACTACTGTAACAGTCACTAACGAAACATTTGGTGAAATTTCGGTAGTGACATCTTTGTTTTTTGGGTGTTATTTCCTAAAATTGTCACTACCATAACGGTCACGACCAAAGTGAGAAAAGGGATAATCCTTTATTTGGGAGGAATAAACATAATTTTAGAACAGTTACGCAATTTTTTTTGTATGTTTTTGTAGCTTAGTGAGTTAAAATTCTGTAATGTGATGTGGTCGCTACCAGAGCATTACTGTTACTACTGAAAATGTGCTGTCACGACCGAAACATGGCATGTTTTGTCAAAAATAAAGTATAATCAACTAAGATGTTATGACAGTGTTTGGTTCAATGTATATTCAAATTAAGGAATCCTTAAATTTGAAATCAGTATGATCAACTTTTTGCCTTTTACAAAGAAAAATTGGATTCAAAATACAACAGATCTCATAAGTCACACCTGAAATATTGTTAAAATTGTAATTGTTATTGATTTACCTCTGAAAACTTTTTTTAATAAAATAGAAAAATATATATATTTACAAGGAATATGTAAGCAAAATCTTATAACAGGTCTATATAAACCTTCTTAATATATTATATATTACTGTGTTTCGGTAGTGACAAATTTGGGGAGAGGACAAATATTCCAAAATTTTCTGAAAATAAAATACAAGAATTAACTGCACAATTATTAGAAATGTGCAAATTTACATACATACAAAATTTGTGGGGGGTTTCTGAGACTTTTCCAACTCTGACTTTCAACCAATTCTGTAGAATGCCCCATATATATTATATATTTCTTACCATCCATACTGACATTTGAGTAGTCAGGATTTTGATTGCAGTTTGCTTGTCTTCTTCTCGAAATTTGTCACATGATATGCCACAACACAATAGCCAGCTTAGCTCATCAGAACAGAAATTAAGCTTCTTTGGATTTGGGTGTCAATGCACTGCATTCATACTGACAGAGGAAGAGAGATGGGAAATAACCTTTGACCCTTGCATTACATCTGGCCCCCATTAGCCCTCCATGAACCTCAGCTGCCATTTAGTGACCTTCTATTTCAAGCACGTCCATCACTCCTCGAACTGTCATCATGGCACACGGACACTTGGCCAAATGTAAGAACCAACTATAGGAGAAATGCTATCTGCTTTGCCTGAAGGCAAAGATCAGGTTACAGCATTAAACATCTAGCCTGATAAGAGACATACAGCCTGATAAGAAACTGAAGTATGCACTTGTTCCGTTTCGTCTGATAAGCATGCAGTTTTATAGCAAATCTTGGGAAGAATTACACTAGCTGTGCAAAAGTTTTAAAGTAAAAGCATTTTATGTATGTTTCTTAAGAGTGATGGTGTCAGTAAGGGTGGGAACACAGTCTAACATGTCGTGGCTGTACGTTTTAGCCTTAAAGTCAGGACTGAGAATGGATCACATGGGAGAGGTGCACTTTTTCTGTGACCAGTGAAAAGAGTCCCATTAAGGAACCACACTTAACTGTCCCTTAGAGACATTTAGGTAAACACAGCACACCAATGGTCCAGGTGTCCTGTTACCACAAGGGACAGGAGCGAAGAAAAGACATGAGAGCATTGGGAATAGCATTGTAGTTTCTATTTTTTGTTATCTCTTTCTCTACCCGCCTTTTTTATTTGGTTCCGGGCGATTTTTATAGATCGGACGCCACGTCATTTCTCATGCAAACACAAAAAATGGTTCTATAAGCATCAAAACAAAAGTCTGTGGCTCTCATTTAACAATGACCCACACAGAGAGGAGTTTTTATCCCAGGGTCCAATAGTAGCCTGGGGACATGCTAAGGAAAAGCAGAAG
The DNA here is from genome assembly GCF_022985175.1 of Labeo rohita. NCBI lineage: Eukaryota > Metazoa > Chordata > Actinopteri > Cypriniformes > Cyprinidae > Labeo > Labeo rohita. The sequence goes on from NC_066869.1 coordinate 17,715,260, forward strand.
GAAATGTAGCGCCTGTTCGCTGTCTGTATAAACAGACAGGGCAAGATTCCTCGACATAAAAGAGGAGGATGAATTGGCATGAAAGTAGAGGTGAAAGGTCATTTACGAGCACTGTCATCACCCAAACCCTCCATCGACCTGAAAAACCTCAAGAGGAATGGCAAGAACCCTTAACAGAGAAAATCTTAGAGATGAGCAGACTTCAGTTTCTTTCCACTAGTAGTTTGAAATCCGAACAGTGTGTGGCCTGGATGAGCCACAGCCGTGGCATTCGACAAGCCATTTGATGTTACGTTCATGACATGTATTCTTGTCTTTTTTCAGAACAGATGAAGACAATTGGCTTTGAAATGAACTTTCTCAGCGACCTTGACTATATTAGTGAAGATGAAACATTAAAACACCAGAGATTTCAAGTGCGCTGCTTTCAGAGCCACCCACCGAGCTCTGGAAAGTATATTAAAAGTGCCAGTCAATGTGCTGCACTGCTGAACAGGATGGAAATGTACACGAAGCCTTCACAAGTGCCATTTGGGGATGTTTTGTTCATTAAATGTGTGACTTCTTAACCATTTTCATGCACCGTGTGAAAGAAACAGAAAATTAGATGATCTTTGCTCGATTTTATTTTTATTGTTATCCTATTTTTTATTTTATTTTCCCCCTTAACCTCAATAAAATGATGCTTTGTTATGATTAAAAGCCCCATATGTTCTATGAGAAAAAAGTTCTCAGGCTTGGCCACAAAAAAGGCAGTAAATACATGTTGGTGCTATTTTGTTACAGTAACAGACTCTTCTGGCTTTCATTTTTCTATCCATTTCAATGAGTTTCTGAAGTACATGTGTGAAAAATGTTTTGCATGCGCTTTTCATTAAACAATTGTTAACACAGATTGTTCTGATTTTTCAGAACAAATTTTTATTTAATTATTTAGCCAATTATGTGCATTATTTAAATTTTTTATTTACTTATTTTAAAAACATTTAAAATTGTGTAGAATTTTTAATATTTATTTGTATAAAAAGTTTTAATTTCAATGTTCTATTTTGTTTGTTTATATATTATAATATTTTGTTATTTTATCATTTTAATTTCAACGTGCATTAAACAATGAAATTTAGAAACATACAGTTTAAGTCAAAAGTTTACATACACCTTGTAAAATCTGCAAAATGTTAATTATTTTACCAAAATAAGAGGGATCATACAAAATGCATGTTATTTTTTATTTAGTACTGACCTGAATAAGATATTTCACATAAAATATGTTTACATATAGTCCACAAAAGAAAATAATAGCTGAATTTATAAAAAATGACTCAGTTCAAAAGTTTACATACACTTTTGTTTACATACACTGTTACCTGAATGATCCACAGTTGTGTGTTTTTTGTTTTGTTTTGTTTAGTGATAGTTGTTTATGAGTATCTTGTTTGTCCTGAACAGTTAAACTGCCTGCTGTTCTTCAGAACAATCCTTCAGGTGCCACAAATTTGTTTTTTTCAGCATTTTTGTATATTTGAACCCTTTCTAACAATGACTGTATGATTTTGAGATCCATTTTTTCATGCTGAGGACAACTGAGGGACTCACATGCAACTATTGCAGAAGGTTCAAATGCTCACTGATGCTCCAGAAGGAAACATGATGCATTAAGAGTTTAAAAATCAGGGTAAATTTACCTTATTTTGTCTTCTGGGAAACATGTAAGTATTTTCTGTAGCTTCTGAAGGGCAGTACTACATGAAAACAACTATAGTATGTAGGCAAAATAAGAAAAATGTACACATCTTTATTCTGTTCAAAAGTTTTCACCCCCTGCCTCTTTTGCATTTTTCCTTCTGGAACGTCAGTGAACATTTGAACCTTCTGTAATATATGAGTCTCTCAGTTGTCCTCATTGTTGGAAAGGGTTCAAATACACAAAAATGCTGAAAAAACTAATAATTTGTGGGACCTGAAGGATTTTTCTGAAGAACAGCGGGCAGTTCACAGTATTAAACTGTTCACACAGTATTAAGAATCGGGGTCATTTTTATAAATTCAACAATTGTTTTCTCTTTTATGTGAAATATCTATTTCAGGTCAGTACTAAATAAAAAAAATAACATGCATTTTGTAGGATCCCTCTTATTTTGGTAAAATAATTGACATTTTGCATATTCTGCAAAGTGTATGCAAACTTTTGACTTCAACTGTATATATTTTGACTAAGATAAACTACTAATTTCCAAGAAGTGCTTATGGTATTTTCTTAGCACACGTTTTAAGCTAACCCTCCCTTACATAAGCACACAGAGACACTGCCACCTCTCCTCCAGACACTACCCATGAAATGTCCTTAGTGTGCAGTTTATTTTTAAAGCTGTTGTTCCAATTTCCATGGATACTTAGCATAGTGAGGCACCATTAGTTATATAGAAGCAAGTGTTTTGCCATATCCCCACAGAAAAAGTCTCTCAGGGGATCTCTCCTGTTAATTTCTCATGACAGTGCAGAGTTTGGTTTTTTGATAGAAAAGTATCGATTTACTTGCCAAAGAATACATCATTCCTCCCACGGTGGGACCCAACTCTACGCCTTGGCTGATGGCAATAAACAGCATTTATGCTGTAGTGCTAAGAAGGTGACAACGCATTGGAGACTCTGGTTTCCCGCAGACGGAGGTGGTCTGACTTGTAACATCAGTCTCCCGAGAGGTGGAGTAGACAATCAAAAAGGGTTTAAGGGCAGACAGAAAGAGATTTTCTCAACACCAGGAGTCAGAGTCGATTATAGAACAAAGCCAGTCGCACAGATAATGAACTGTGAAAATGTGGAGAAAAGGTACAGCTCTGCAGCCGTAATTGCATGCTTCTCTACTATAAAACAGTATGTGACAAGATTAGTATATCCAAATTCACAGTCTCAAAAAGAGTATAAAAGTACCTGGATGACCTCTTCCAGCGAGATTATGAAGTGTGCATGTCTCATGAGCCCATGAACTTGTGAATGGCACTGAAGCGACATGACTCTTGAAGGTCACATGATAATGACAACATGGTAAAAATAGTATGTCCAAATTACAATCATACTACATACTTTCATACTAAATAAAACATACTTTTTTAGCTGTTGCAAAGTAAGTACTTAAGTACTTAAATACTTACTCAAGACAGTACGCAATTTTGGATCTGTATTGAAGTATGTAAAGCAGCTCATTTTTCTAGGTCATTGTTGGTCTAGTTAAGCTCATAATTCGTGTTGATGTTTTGTTTTACATGTATGATTAAGCTTGAGTTGAAATTTCTGTTTTTGGGTCATTACCATTGTAAATAAAACTGCACTTTGGTTTGCTACGGCTATGCCCTTGTCTGCTTTATATCAGCCGCATTACAGAATGCATGACCTATTATGAACCCAGCAGTTGCTTTGCTGCATTTATGCCAGGGGAATCATCCCATTGAGGATAATATGGAAGAGTTTTGTGGACTGTGCTATCCATAGGGATGGTTTAAAGGGATAGTTCACCGAAAAATATAAATTACCCCCATGATTTACTCACCCTCAAGCCATCCTATAAAGTTAAATTAAAAAATGTCCTGGCTCTTCCAAGCTTTATAATGGCAGTGACTGGCTGTTGAGATTTTGAAGTCCAATAAAGTGCATCAATCTATCATAAAAAGTACTCCACACAGCTCTGGGAGGTTAATAAAGGCCTACTGAAAAGAATTGAGGCGTTTGAGTAAGAAAAATATCCATATTTAAAACTTAATAAACCGTAATCTCTAGCTTCTACTTATTGTCACACACGCCTTCACGAGAGAGTGGCATTTTAGCAGGTGAGTGGCATTTTTGTTTTCGTAGCCTATAATATAAACATTGTTTCATTGGATAACATTGGGAAGGAGGTAAAAAACTATTTTTAAAATAAATACAGATTTAAAAAAAAAAAATCCAAATAGAAAAATGTAAACTAAGTGCAAACAGCCTATTTAAATTTACACCAAAAACGATTTACACTCAATATGTTATTATTGCATTTTATAATGTACTACAATACTGAGGCATAGATATTTGCCACTATTTGCAAATATAGTATAAATAGCAGAAAATCCTGAGCTGAGCTGCCCTTGACTAAAGATTTTTTCAAGATAATGTGCCTTTAATTGCCTGTATACCCTAATAAGCGCTCAAGCCAATGCACAGGCACATATAATAATTATGAATGTGTCAGGAAAAAACAGCAAGGAGACTGCATTAACGTTTTAATAATTTATTGATAAACTAGCGCTTTTCGGTTTAAGAGATGAAGCCTGAATCATCATCTCCACAGTAATGATGCACCTGTCTGCATGTTTCATACAGATAATCGGAGAATATTTATTTTATATTTGAATTGGTTCATTTAACAGTAGACATTTCATTCTTTATAGGAAGGCTATATTATTCATGTCTGTAAGGCAAGTATACACAGAGTTTCTAAGTTTGCACTCAAGTTCACAGAGACCGAGACGCCAGAAAAGCGCATCCTGTTTGCTTTCACTGTTTTACAAAAGCACAACGTCTCGTTGTTATTGTGAGTGCACACAAATAAATGTAGAGTCTTTACAGATTCGAAAGATGTATTACTCTTATCTGTGTGAACAAAAATGACGGGAGTATTTTAGGTGAAATATACTGATATGAAAATAAATATGATTTTTTGGCCACTTCAACCAGCCCAACTACAACCCCCTCTGAGACATCTACTTGCTTTGTCACTTGCAAAGAAGGTCATCTAAGAACTCAAGCCATGGAGACCGTCCATATCTGTCCTGCCATGACCTTGTCCCACAGTCTCTACTCTACTTCTATGCTCTTGTTCCATCAACCTTGCCCTGGTTCCTGGCTCTGTTAATTTGTTTTGTTAGCTTGTTTAGCAGTTTAATCTGTTCATTGTTCTAGGTGCCAGGTCACTGTTTATTGTCTAGTTAACAGGGATGTCACAATACTCAATATAATATCGAACTGTTCGGTACGACAACCACGGTTCAATACACGCTTGTGAATTGCGTTTTTTCAGTTTTGCATTTAAATAATTTCCTTGTTTTATTCGTCTTGAAATTTGCTGTGTGTGCCCGTGACTTCACGTGCTGAGATGAAGAAATGCATCCCCATTTATATTTGAAAAAGCAACACTTGTAGAGCATCTTCCCTTCTAATGAAATGCAATGATAAGCCTTTATAAACCTGCTGTCCAACAAAAGAGAACATTATAACTTATTTTTACTTCACAGCATCAGTTGAGTGTTTGAAATAACTTCCTTTTGTGATCTGATGTGGTTTCTTATCATAGAATGAGGCAGACAATATATTCTATACTGTATGTCGATTAGCAATGGCTTACAAATATACTTAATCATTATGAAAAACTAGAGATGGCTTGAAGAACACAGATAAACCATATATTATTGCAGACGAGTGTTTATTGTCCTTACATTTCATTATTCAAAACATTTAACGTTATATCTTGTTTTTATTAAGTTACAGCGATAGCGATGCCTTTCAACATATTAGAGATTTCGTGGCTGGAATGTCATCAGTGTTATCTCTTTGACGCATAAGTGGATTTTCTACACAAGGGCGCCCTCTGGCGTCCAGTATGAATGAAACCCATCCTATTTTGTGTAAAAATCAGAAAAATAATACCTCTCTCAAAAGAAATATTAAGCAGACATATAATAATCAACGCTTTTTCCAGTGTACAGAGATATACAGGAGTATTTTGTTAATTAGATCCAAAAAAAAAAAAACACACTGATGTGGCAAGCTATCAGAACCGAACTGAAAACCATGGTTAAAAACCGAGGTATGTACTGAACCGTGGACTAACTGTATTGTTGCATTCCTACTAGTTAAGCTCATAGTTCATGTTAATGTTTTGTTTTACTTTGAGGATTAAGTTCATAGTTTATGTTTCTGGGTCATCCGTTGTAAATAAAACTGCACCTGGGTTCGCCACGCCATTTTCCTCATAGGTTTCATGCCAGTAGTGTTAGATAAAGCAACAAGCTCAGTGAAAAAAACTGTTTAGCAAACTGAGAAGAATGTACATTACAATATGTAATAATATCTAATGTCATTAGCAACATGCTAATGGCAAACTGCCAGTCAACTGTAAGTCGCATGCACTTCACATGCTGTGTAGAGCGTTCCCGATCAGTCCCTAGTTAGAATGCTGTCCATGTAGGGAGCAGACAGAAAATCTGCTCATTTGGAACAGGAACGTCGAGATCGTGACGTTTTTGCCTGGCACAGGCAGAGTTCTCACAATGCACACTCAATATTTTGAATTTCCCTTTGTGTGGGCTGAGTGATTGGTAACAGAAGCACAAGTGACCTACACTAAGCTGAATCGGGGTTAACAAAAGAGCGGAGCTCTTTCAGGACTTTTATGTTATGATGAATAGAGCTGACAAGCCAAAACTGAGCGCTATACAATTTATGATCTGCTCGGCCACACACTCCACTCGCAAAGAAAGAGTATACAGCTGTGTTTTCAGTCAGCACAAATTCTCTTTCTATTGATGTAGGAAAACAACCTGCTTCGAGATTTTTTCCCGGATTTTCCTCCCACGATCATGACCCCATAATGCGTAATCCTACGTGTAATAAAGATGCTTGAGAAGCAACAGTGCAAAATATAATATAATATTAAATAAAACACAAAAGTTTGGGATCAGTAAGATTTTTTAACAACTTTTTTAACAGTTTTCTATGCTTACTAGTAATACTGTAAAATATTATTGCAGTTCCTGTTATCAAATCTGAATTTTTAGCATAATTTCTCCAATCTTAAGTGTCACATGATCCTTCAGAAATCATTCTTATATGCTGATTTGCTGCTCAAGAAACATTTTTGTTGCTATCAGTGTTGAAGCTGTTGTGCCGCTTAATATTTTCCTCTCACAATCACGACCACATTATATACAACACAAAAAAGCATCTCAGATAAAACCGAACAAAGGGTGTTTACATCCGCTGAGCTCATCTCTGTGATATCAATCTGTACGCTATCACAGGTAAAGCTCGTATAAGCGTCGACTTGGATGTTCAAAAGATCTTTCCCAACTTTTCATGAATGATGGGATTGTGGAGGGAGGGGGTTGCGGTGGTGCGGGAGAGGAAAGACCAGGTAAAGTTATCCGGTGGGAGCCGCCCAATTTGTGTGATCTGCCCATTCATATGGTGGGGTGTGGGGAGGTGGGGAGGCTGCTCTTTTTAACCGCCAGAGGAAGGATGTCTCCTGCCTTGATGAAACTCTGGCGTCCCTTTTGTTGTTTGTAAAAACAAAACAAAAAAGGGCAGTGAGTGAAAAAGAAGCGAGGGGGGGGGGAAAAAACAGACCGAAAGGTTTGAGCCAGTCAGTGATAACAATGCAGTCTGCTCGCTTGAAGAGACATGATGTCACCAGGGCACCGGAATCCCTAGTGTGGAGCAAACAGGGTGGGGTACGTTCCTCCCTCCCTCCAATTTGCCCCTGCCCCTTTCTCTCGCTCTCCTTCTCTGTCTTTTTCCCTTCATCTTTCTCTTTCCTGTCTGTCAGTCTGTCTATGTGTGTGTGTGTGTGTATGGACGTGGGAGCTGTTGAGATCATAATAGGACTCCTCACAGCTCCACTTCCGAAGAGTGGTCATATGAAACGTCCATTTCCAGGTCATTCATTCACAGCGGTCCCCGATGAGCACGGCCGAGCCTGCTGAAGACTGTCAAAGGATCGTTCCCATGAGGAGGCCGTGTGCCACATGAGAGGAAAATATGGCTTATCGTCGTGATTGTGCTTCGTTGAGCTGCTTAACAACTCAAAACTGTTAGCACGTATAGAATTCATACCATTCAAAAGTTTAATTTATTTATTTGATGACAAAGCTCAATTTTAAACAGCCATTATGCCAGTTTTCAAAGTCATATGACCCTTCAGAAATCATGGTCATGTTCATCTCTTTCTTTTTTTCTTTAGTTGACTTTTAAGGTTAATTAAGGTTTTTGAGGGAAACATTCCAGGATTTTTCTCCATATAGTGGACTTGGGGATCAAAGGTTTGAAGGTCTAAATTGCAGTTTTAATGTAGCTTCAAAGGTATCTACACGAACCCAGCCAGGAAACAAGGGTCTTATGCAAACGATTGGTCATTTTCTAAAAAAATAAACATTTATATTCTTTTTACCACAAATGCTCAATTTGCATTAGCTCTGCAACGCGCGTCCACAACATTCACACATTCATCACGTTGGAAAGGTCACATGTGGTTAGTTCTTCATCAGTGTACTCTATATTCAAAAAGGTAGGGTAGGGCGAAAAACACCTCATTTTCTCCTCCAACTTCAAAATTATCCACATACGATGGCATTTTAGTGCCACATTAACATTTTTTAAAAACTCTAAGATTACAAGTCTAAAGTCGTAATATTTTGAGAATAAAGTTGAAATTTTTTGAGAATAAAGTGGAAATGTTTTGAGAATAAAGTGGAAATGTTTTGAGAATAAAGTCAAACTGTTTTGAGAATAAAGCAGAAATGTTTCGAAAATAAAGTTAAAATGTTTTGAGAATAAAGTTAAAATGTTTTGAGAATAAAGTTGAAATGTTTTGTGAATGAAGTTGAAATGTTTCAAGGATGAAGCTGAAATTACGAGAATAAAGTCAAAATATTTAGAGAATAAAGTCAAAATGTTTCGGGAATGAAGTCAAAATTACGAGAATAAAGTGGAAATGTTTTGAGAATAAAGTGGAAATGTTTAGAGAATGAAGTAGAAATTACAAGAATAAAGTCGAAGTGTTTTGAGAATGAAGTCGAAATGACAAGAATAAAGTTGAAATGTTTCGAAAATAAAGTTGAAATGTTTTGAGAATAAAGTCGAAATGTTTTGAGAAAGTAGAAATGTTTGAGAATGAAGTGGAAATTATGAGAATAAAGTGGAAATGTTTCAAGAATAAAGTCGAAATGTTTCGAGAAAGTAGAAATGTTTGAGAATGAAGTGGAAATTATGAGAATACAGTCGAAATATCCAACATTGTAAAGGGCATTACCTTTTTTTTTGTAAAGGCATGTTCGCTTTGTTAACACTGGGTCGGTACTTCCACCTATGTCACGCGTGACCTTTCCAAAGTGATGACATAATGTGTGAAGTCGAGCTAGTGCAAGACAAGCATTTGTGGTTAAAAAGTACACTACCGTTCAAAAGTTTGGGGTCAGTACATTTTTATTGTTTCTTTTTTTTTTTTTTTTTAAGAAATTAATACTTTTATTCACCAAGGATGTATTAAGTTAATAATTAAAAGTTTATTAAAAGTTAATAATAAATAATTTACATTGTTATAAAATATTTATATTTTGAATAAACACTGTACTTTTTAAACTTGTTATTCATGAAAGAATCCTGAAAAAAAAAAATCACAGGTTCCAAAAAATATTTGGCAGCACAACTGTTGATATTATCCAACATTGATCATTCTAATAATAAATCCGCATATTAGAATGATTTCTGAAGGATCATGTGACACTTAAGACTGGAGTAACAGCTGATAAAAATTCAGCTTTTCATCACAGGAATAAATTCTATTTTAAAGCATGTTAAAATAAAAAACATTATTTTATACTGTAAAAACATTTTGCAATATTACTGTTTTTTTCTATATTTTTAATCAAATAAATGCAGCCTTGATGAGCATAAGAGACTTCTTTAAAGACTATTACAAGTCTTACTGACCCCAAACTTTTGAACGGTAGTGTATATACATTTTTAAACCTTCCAGTAAATCCCCACTGAAGTCCACTATATGGAGAAAAATCCTAAAATGTTTTCCTCAAAAACCTTAATTTCTTTATTGTTAAACTGACTTTTTTTGTAAATGTATTGCATACTTGCTGAATAAAAATATTATTTATATATAAAAAAAAAAACTTACTGACCTCAAACTTGAACAGTAGCTTATGTAATAGTGTATAGTTTGTTTTTGTGTAATCAGTTTCCATCACAACAGAGTTAACAGAGCACCCTCAGCAATGCAATCAGAAGCAACAAACCAGAAGCACTCTCATGTATAAAGTTTGCAACGCAACAGTTGATAACTGCCATAATTAAGACCTCACACAAGAATTTTTTCCATTACTTTGGAATGCTTTGTGAATAATCCGGCAGGCATTATCCGTCCAATTAGCCGTGCGTTCTTAAAGGTGGTCATCACCGGGGTGGTCAGAAATTGATTTGTGAGAGGAACTTGGAAAACATGAGTGTGCTAAACACCTCTGCATGTAATGTATGATCAGACACAACCCAGTAATATACTGTCGATGTGACTTTTCCATGTAATCCGCGCTGCTGAACAAGTCTGCTGACAGCAAAAGAAGTGCCTGCCACCCTCGCAGCCGCCCATTCACTGTCTTTCAGCAATACGCGGCGTGCCAGATGAAGTCATGGCCCCTGGTGCTCGCCTATAAACCGGCTCAGTAGATGCCACTGCAGGACTCCAGCCCTGCTTCCAGCGTGACCGTCAGCAAAATGGCAGCGAGCTAATGTGTAAAACAGTGATTGCGTCTCAATTAGGGCTACATGTGCTGAAGTGGCCCCTGGCAAACGCACTTCAACTCGGCCCATAAATGAAACCCAAGTATGAGCTTGCATGTCTCCTAACCCGAGCGCAGCATGTGGTTCTGCCTTCGAGTTGATTACAAGCAGAGACAGCTGGCTCTGACTTTGTACCGAATGCTGTCCGTGACATTCCACCTTTAGTCGGTCTCTGGCTCCATTGTCTCCTGGAAGCGTCGGGAGAACGTTGAGACAACCGGAGGATGTACTGATTCACAGAGGGCCCTGGTAATTGTTTGGCCTCTTTCTGTATTTGGACAGGGGGGAAATTGTACCCTTTGCCACCCACAAGCACTCAATAAGGCCCTATCCAGTTAAACTGCCAAAGTGAGACATCTGGACAAAGAGCTCTTTTTGGAGATGCGGAATAACACTGGATGTGGACGGGATGAGGCGATTGGAGCCGTCCTCTTGGGAGTAGGAGTGGCAGTGTCGTCGCTCTAAGCCGTTGAAAGGTGGACAATACGACAGGATATCATATTGTCCTGTTTGACAAATGGATTCTCAGTGGTGACTGGAGCAACAGCGGTGTCGAGGAAGTTCAACTCAGTAACCACTACAGGTTCTTAATTACTTCCCTAGAATGGTAATCAGATCACTTTCGTGGAAACAATCTTTTAGAGCCTTACAAACCTAAAAAATACAAATGTGACATGCGCACAACAACAACTACAATAAAATCACATAAAGCAAAATGACAATAAAAACTCATGCAATGCAATGAATGCAACTCAGTCACAATAAGCGATGCTAACTTTTTCTTAGTATAGGAGAAGATTTCTTTGCTCTTTTTCAGCTGTGGGATATTAGTTTTATCAACTTTGCCATTTTTGTTCTTTTTGTTTTTTCCATGTATTGTAATACTAAACCAACCAGGGCCCTATGATTTCTGCGATGTGAAAAAAGTGGTCCGAATTGTGGAATTCAGTCATAAAAATGGAATGATTCTGCAGAATTTTTGACAACTACATCAAAAGTAGATCAGAATTTTAAACTGAATTTGAGGAAGAAAAAAACATATTTCATAGGGCCATAAAAACATCATTTTGTTGAACTTTTTCAAATTGCTGTTAAATTTTGTTTTCAGAAGTTTCATAATTTAAATTAATAAAACATGCCTTTTGATGAATCAAATTTAAATGTATGAAAACAGTCTAGAAAAAAATGTAAACGAAAAAACGGAATGCAGAAAAATTTGAATTTAAAAATTACAATTCAAAAATTTAAATGGAATTTGGAAAAAAATAAAAAGGAATTTGATACCAAACAAAATAGATTTATAGGGCCCTAAACAACTAAAAACTATAAAACTTGTATACAAAAAGAATATAGTTATTTTAGTAACACTTTACAATACGGTGTCATTTGTTAATATTAATGAATGTATTAACTAACATGAACAATACATTTATTACACTAAAAGTCAGAAATACAGTTGTTCATTTTTGTTCGTTATGTCAAAGTGCATTAACTAATGTTAACGAACATAACTTGTGATTTTAACAATGCATTAGTAAATGCTAAAATTAATATTAATTAAGAGATTAATAAATGCTGTAGAATTATTGTTCATTCTTAGTTCATGTTAACTAATGTAGTTAACTAATGTTAAGCAATGAACCTTACTGTATAAACAATGTCTTTCCAAACAAGCTTTTTAATAAAAACGCAATAAATTATTTTTCTACTGTAAAGATTTCTGGGACAGAATGCAGAATGTAGATTCAGGATAGGATAGGATTCATTTTAGTGCCTTCTTAATATTACATAATAAGCATATTTTTATATTATAGCATCTATACAGTTTGTATTATGTAATATCTTCTCATTTTTAATCATCGTTCTGCTGCAGAGTCACACTAGGGGTGCAGACAAGTTGCAAATCAAGTAAACCAATAACAAAAATGTATGCAAGTTGGCACTAGACTTTTTAGACTAGTATACAACTATACAGCAGTACACATACATACACACAACATGCAATATTACAATGAAATATAAACGTACAATCAACTCTGAATAACTCCCTAAACCCGCATCACACACTTTTATAGTCCTAGTGAGTAATCAGATCAAACACAGTCTGATTTCAAGCCAGCCGCAAAGCGTGCTGGCTAACCAGCAGTGCCACAATATATAACTGATCATGTGTTTCACTTTATACTGTAGATGTAAACTTGCTGTGATTCACTGACAATAGATGTTCTTTGTAGTGGCTATGGTTTGTAGTCTTTCAAGAGATGCACCATAGAAATTAGTTCTTCAACAAAGCCCTTGACATGAAATGTGACTGGATGTAGCTGTATAAAGAGCTGAGAAATGGCTGGCAGAGGTTTTTATTGGACTGCTGCTGACAGATCTTACACTTTCACAACATGATTTGTGAGATCCTAGTGTACATAAACACCCCTCAAATGTTGCTTCTCCTGGGCTGTTGATCAAGGCTTTTAACACTGGCAACCACAAGGAGAAAAGAACAAGATGGATGCCCACTCATGAGGACCTCAAATGCTTTGCAAACAAACATGAATAGAGTTTGTTTGTAGACAGACACACTTGACCCCAAATGTGCTGCAGACAAAAACAAACAGGAAACAGATTCTCATCTCATCCCAATAACTGTCATGAAGCATGTAACAAAGCTCCAGCTAATGAGGCTGTATCCAAAATCATCCACCACTGAATGAGCAAGTGAAAACCAACAACATTTGGATATTGAGTGTGCCAGAAGTGATGTGGACAATATCTTCTAGATGTGAGATGTGGCAGTTTGTTTGGCCCTGCTATTTTTGAACCCAAATGCTGGGTTCAGCCTGCTGGGTCATTTTATTGGGTTGTTTTTAATATTTTTATCCAGGTGCTGTGACTAAGCTGCTAGATCATTTTTAATGTGTTATTAAATATTGGGTTATTTTTTTCTACCCAACTGCTGGGTAAACCTGTCTCCGACAAACAACAAAGCTGTTGAGTTACAGTCAGAGCGCGGGCTTTTTGCATCCTCTACAGGCGAGTGCAGTTCTCAGCGCCGCCGATTTTGTGTACTTCTTCAGCGAAATGTTTGTATAAATTTAATTTCATTTATACAGTCTTCACTGTGCTGTAAATGTAATTTTTTTACACAATGCAACACACAAGGACAAGATGTCAGTAAACGGAGAAGGCTAAATGCATCAGCAGTGGTTATTCTGCATGATGGAAACGCCTTTTGCCTTGCATAACATATTGATTTTATTCATTATAATACTGAATTTAATTTAATTTCATGTTAAAATATGTTTTCTAATCTCAGTACTTTTTGTTCATGGGCAGGTTATGGAGTCAGTTTCGGCATCTTTCAGCTACAAGTGAAACGCTAGGCAGCGGTCTGACGTTTGCAGTTCCCCTGGCGAACAGCAGTCCATCACCTGCTTAGATTTGTGATTGCAGAGAACAGCTGAATACACTTTAATTAAAATTGTTCCATTTTTTATTTCTAAAATACTTGTTAAATGAGTTTAAATTGATGTAATATTGTAAAATATGCTGTATTTACACAAATAAATTCAATTTGGAATATATTTTTTTTTGTTCATGCGTGTTCTTGCTTAATAATAAATGTTCATCTTTTGATTAGTGATTTTGTGTTTATAATTCTGTGTGTGATTTTTAATTTCCAGCCCATTTTAAGTCAGCAATATAATAATTTTAAACAATAGCTGACTTAAATAAAACAACCCAGAATGCTTGGTAAAAACATTTAACCCAAACAGCTGGGTCAAAATAACAGTGTTTTTAAGCCAGTATTTTTTAGACTGTAACGGCTAGCCGTTGAGCGTACAGTGGTTATAACCACATGTTTGTGGTGCATTATGAAACTGAATGAGCGCACTCGATAATGGTTTAGGACACCACTTAAGTTGTCCCCTCAAATTGTGCACTATATAAGGGTACGGAACAATTTCAGACACTGCCATGGTGTGTTGTGTCAGCAATATATGATACATAGGCATAAAACATAAGATACTTTGCAAACTATGAATATCACACGATGTTGGTGTTCATTTGTTATTCCTCTTATCCATTTCATTCTTTAAGTAAAACCTGAATAAAGCTTTCAACTGATGTATGGTTTGTTAGGATAGGACAATATTTTTTTTTACAACGATTTGAACATTTGGAATCTGAGGATGCAAAAAAAATCCAAATATTGAAAAAAAACGCCTTTGAAGTTGTCCAAAAGTTCTTAGCAATGCATATTACTAACCAAAAATTTTATTTTTATATATTTACGGTGGGAAATTTACAAAATATTTTCATGAAACATGATGTTTACTTAATATCCTAATGATTTTGGCATGAATAAAAAAATATATCATTTTGACCCATACAGTGTATTTTTTGGCTATTGCTATAATTACCTGTGCTACTTATGACTGAGTTTGTCATAAAACCAGTCATAAGTGTAAATTTCTCAAAATTGAGATTTACTCATCATCTGAAAGCTGAATAAATAAACTTTCCACTGATGTATGGTTTGTTAGAAAAGGACAATATTTGGCCGAGATACAGCTATTTGCAAATCTGGAATCTGATGGTGCAAAAAAATCAAAATACTGAGAAAATCGCTTTTAAAGTTGTCCAAATGAAGTTCATAGCAATGCATATTACTAATCAAAAATTAAGTTTTGATATATTTACGGTGGGAAATTTACCAAATATCTTCATGGAACATGGTCTTTACTTAATATACTAATTATTTTTGGCATAAAAGAAAAACCGATAAATTTCACCCATCCGATGTATTTTTGGCTATATTGCTACAAATATAGCCGTGCAACATAAGACTGGTTTTGTGGTCCAGGGTCACAAATATTGTATTTATTATTTTGTGGGATTATAACTGTACGAAAATCGTCTGTCAAACACGTAAATTCATAAACTCGTCCATTCACGAGGTAAGTAAACACAGGAGCAGAACAAGCTGTCAGTCTTGTATTTGAGTGCTTAATATGGTTACGTTCACAGTTTTTTTTAACAAATTTTCACAAATTTACAAAACAAAATGGCATACAACTTACATTCAAGGTCATCCATTTTAAGAGGGGCTTAGACTTAGAGTACAAAACAAACATAAATAAACCAATGCAAGACAAAAAGCAAACAACAACAACAAAATAAAATAAAAATAAATAAATAGATAAACAAACATTCAAACTTTAAATCAACCATATTAATAACTATGAATAATACATAGGGGATAAATAAAAAATTATAATAAATTATATTTATCAAATAACTCTAACAAGATTCCAGCTTTTTTGTTTTTTGTTTTTGACAAAGCTTTTACGTATTGTCTCAAATAATTCTTAAATACTATAAACAGAGGGGGTTACGTTCACAGTTCGGGTATTTACGTGAGTAACAACCGCACTTTCTAACCGACTTCGGCTGTGTGAACGGAACCGTAACGTTACTCAACAACTTGTCTGTCACGCCACTCAGCGCTGTATCAAATGTTTATCTAATGTTTTGCGTGGTTTAATGTGTGGTTTCGGTAACTCAGATACTGTGAAAAGTATGCCATCTGAAGGTTATAGATCCAGTCAGCGTCTTCCACAGAGCTTCTCCCGCCATGTGTTCTGCGCATGTCACGCTTTCGCACCAGACACGTGTCCTGTCAGGTAAAGACAGTTTTATGGATATCACGTCGTTATCTTTATATTTGATATTTACTTAAGGTGAAATTCTGCTAGCACAAGAACAACGAAGTTATGAAATATGGTTAGTTTCAAACGCTGTTTGTGTGGGAATCAGTTCCCAGGAGATAAAATCAATTACATTTTGGTTCTGTCAGATATCCCGCTGGAAATAGCCTATGTCATATTACAAAATAGGCAGTCATTTTTTAATTTAGACTATTATTTATGTCATAAAATAAACATATTGTAAACAAATGCTGAAGGACAGGGCCCCTAAAATGATTTGTGTTTTACATAATAGATATTCTTGCTCTTTTGTATTATGTGGTTTTGTTGAACTATTTTCATGCAGTTTTGCATTCACTTTACTTCATGCTACTATGCTATTCAAGCTGTCAAAAGAAGTTGACTCCCTTTCTGACATTAGTCAATCCCGTATCAGAGATGACAGAACGCACGCCTGGAGCCAAAACTGGTCTTTGCTTTCCACACAAGTAAGTGTTTTCTCAATTACAGTATGACAGGGTGGAAAATGCAAACACGGAAAATTCTAATTTTAAGTGAATATGAAGTATGAGAGCTGATAGACCAAGAATTTAAATGAATTTCCTGGCTTATTTTCAACGTAACATCTATGGACAGCGTCTGTGGCATATTGTTAAGTAAAATAGAGAAAACTTCATAACCTGGTTTAAATAAATTGGTGTTTTGTGCTTTTTAGGTCAGTGTCTAAAGCTTTGGGCTCTCACCAAGCAATTTCAATAAGGTATTTAATGAGTAACCACTGGCGTTAGCTTATCTCAAGTTTCCCTCGAGTAATATATGATCGTGATTAAATAACTGAAAATTGATTATGGTTGTAATCTCTAAAAAAAGATTTTGGCCTATTAGAATAAGACCAAACCAGATCCTTTGATTTGTAGATTTGAGATAAAACACAGTTGTCTGAACTCTGTTCCCAGATGCATAAAACGATTTTACTGTGGCTGACATGTATAGCGTAATTCATCAAAGCAAATACTAAGAACAATGCTCAGCACTTGTCCTAAAGTACATAAGGCCACCAAAGTTAGTTGTTCATCCCAAACGAAGCAAGAAAACAAAGCAAGCGTACTGCAAACTAATGGAGCCACATTCAATAAATAAAGAAATATTGAATAAATAAATAATGGACAATGCAAGTCTGAGCTTGGAGTGCGGTCTGACCCACTAAAGCAAACCTGGAGCAAAACGTTAAAAGCAAATGAAACAAATAAAGCAATTTCTGTGACGCACATGACTTTATTCTGCTGTTTACAATCTGTCAAATTCAATCAACTGTGTTTGGATATGTCAAAGACACATATGTGGTGATATCTTTTTACACTGATGCCCCACAAACATAAATTGAGATAATATCAGTTGGATTACATTTAATTGAATTTCATCTGATGATCCTCCTGCTTCTGACATTTTGTTTCCTTTTTATTAAAATACACAAGTGGGTCATGACAGATACACAGCTTTCTGTAGGGCACTAATATTAATAAACTTCAAATATCTACGAACAAACAAAATTATACTGAACAGTTCATTTAAGTGTGTTAAAAGCTTCGCATTGTTACCTTTAAACTAATGATTTATATTGTACATATATCAATGTTTTTACCACTAAATTACTCAACAGCAATCTGCGCAATGCATCACTGTGATCTGAGTGATATTTCACAATGAGAATGTGTAGGAATAAACTGGAACAGATAATGCAAGATTGCGCAAGCATGCATGCAGTGACCCGCTGACCAAACTTGAAGCGTCCAGTTCAAAGTAAATATATTTCTGTGATACACATGACATTCTTTAGCTGTTTACAACATGATCTGTCAGAATGAATCAGCTGTGTTTAGACATATCAAAGCCACATATGCAATGTTTCCTTTTCACTGTGATCTTTTGCAAACGTAAATTGAGATAGCATCACTGACATTGAATCATATTGAGATAATATCGCTCACATTTAATCTTGTTTGTTGAGAATCCTTTAAAAGCATGCAGTCAGAGCTTTGAATGTCTACTCTGTTTGCAAGAAATGCGCTGGTCTGGATACAGCAAACTGTTGATTTGGTTACTCCAGTGATGACAGATTGTCTCTTAATTCCTCCCAATTGTATTTTTGTCGTCTAATTAAAAAAATACACAGCTGGCCCTAGGTTATGACAGGTGCATGAATAATTGGAATTCCTGTCTTGCAGTATGACGGTTTTTGCACAGCGCGGTGGAGTAATGAGCGAGCCGGAGTGATTGTTTCACCAGGAAAAGCTCCAGAAATAAGGGACTGGCATATTGCAGCCAGTGTGTTTGGATAAACTCTAAAACAATTATGACCCGTTTCTTGGCCTCGGTGTATGTGGTAGGTTTGGCCTGATTGAAATGATTTAAAAATCTTAAGAAAAATGGCTTATGTCAAGATGTAGAATGAGAAAAGAGTAATGGAAACTTTGAGTCTTAGCTGAAACTCAGGCAAAAAGAATTCCGGTTTTAACAAGGTCATTGTGAATTTCACCTGCGACAAATCAGTCTATCTACAGATTTTTTGTGTTTTTTCTGCTCACCAAGCCTGCATGTATTTGATCCAAAGTACAGCAAAATCAGTAAGATTTTTAAATATGTTTAGTATTTAAAATAACTGTTTTCCATGTGAATATATTTTAAAACGTAATTTATTCCTGTGATTTCAAAGCTAAATTTTTAGCATCATTACTCCAGTCACACAATCCTTCAGAAAACATACTAATATTTTGATTTGCAGCTCAAAAAAACATTTATTATGTTAAAACAGCCAAGTAGATTTTTTTCAGGTTTCTTTTATGAATAGAAAGTTCAGAGGAACAGCATTTATCTGAAATAGAAATCTTTAGTAACATTATAAATGCCTTTATCATCACTTTTGATCAATGTAAAGCATCCTTGCTAAATAAAAGTATTAATTTATATTATAATTTGTATTTAAAAAAAATGATACCGACTTCAAGGTTTGGAATGTGAATGGAATAGTTTATAATGTTACAAAAGCTTTTTATTTCAGATAAATACTGATCTCTGGATCTTTCTATTTATCAAAGAATCCTGAAAAAAATGTACTTAACTGTTTTAAATATTGATAATGATAATAAAAATGTTTACTGAACAGCAATTCCACATATTAGAATGATTTCTGAAGGATCATGTGACTGGAGTAATGATGCTGAAAATGTAGCTTTGATCACAGGAATAAATTACATTCTAACAGATATTCACATAGAAAGCAGTTTATATTAAATAATAAAAATATTTCACAATATTACTGATTTTGCTGTATTTTGGATCAAATAAATGCAGGCTTGGTGAGCAGAAGAGAATTCTTTAAAAAAATCTAAATTTAAAAATCTTACTGTTCAGAAACTTTTGACTGGTAGTGTATATATCTATCAATCGATCTATTTATCTAATATACAAAAATGGTCATAAATATATTGCTTAGATGTTAAAATGCAGTTTGCCATGTTTTTGAGATTGGAAAAATATTTTACATATTGTTACATATTTCACAATTTCAAGGTTTAAACTAAAATGTTTTGTTTAGCTGTGCTGCGCACAAGATATATTTAGCATATATTCTAATTTTATTTTGACCATACAAATATTTCGTAAGCATCATTTCTTCGCCAAAGTCACTTAAAGTGACAGTTCACCCAAAAATGAAAATTCTGTCATTAATTACTCACCCTCATGTCATTCCAAACACATAAGACCTTCATCTTTAGAACACAAATTAAGATGTTTCTGATGAAATCCGAGAGCTTTCTGACCCTGCATAGACACGTTCAAGGCCCAGAAAGGTAGTACGGACATTGTTAAAATAGTCCATGTGACATCAGTGGTTCATGCTTAATTTTATGGAACTAAGAAACCAAAAATAACATCTTTATTCAACAATTTCTTCTCTTCAGTGTCAGTCTTCGCCTGCGTACCACAACTTTTCAGCCACAGATGTTAGTCAGCTCAGTGTAGAAAGTGAAAATCCAACACTTTTGAGTTTTTGACGACAAAAAAATCCAGCCTGGAGGTGAATGTATATGCTCCAACACACTGAGCTGCAACTCTGATGCAAACGGTGTTCAAACCCAGCTTGCAAAATTTCCCCAACAGGAATTTCTTTTAATATATCAGAGGGCAAAAAAGTCAAAAAGGCTCAGCTGACATAGAAAAAAGTGAATTATCTGAGTACTAGGTGGGGCCTCATCTGTCACCCCAGCGTCTGTGTGGCCTTGACTTTCATTCTTCCACATCTGATGTCCAGGAAAGTGTGCCACATGCTACTTCGGGCACACCACCAGGGCCCTCCATCCATCAACACGACACCAAAGCCTGTTGGCACATGCACAGTCACACGGAGGGCCAACGCTAACAACTGTGTTGGATTACGATGACACATTTGTCTCGGAGGAGAGAGAGCCGCTTTGGGCCACAGACATCACTTTGAACCAATTAGCAGATTACGGTTGCTGCTCTGTGCTAGTGGGTGGCCGACTGTTACGAACGTCTTCTTCTCCTCAGCTTTGGTGTTTTGAAAAGAGCTTGGGTCAGCGTTGTATTTCAACTCGGATTTGGGGTTCAATGACCGTCAAGGGACTTTTCAGAGAATTTCTGCCTCGCTTGTCTTTTTATGAATCTGAACTGATAGATGGCCGCAGCAAAGAACAATGCTTACCTTGGTCCCAAAAGCCCACCCAATGCTAAAGACAAATCATTATTTAGAATGAAAAACACATGTGAAACATAATACAAATGCCTGGACAGAATGACTTGCTTGACCATGAGCTGAAAGGCTATAGTATTTCATAATTATTGCAGGTTGTGCCTGTAGACGGTCCAAAAAAATTGAGAAAATGATTTATTATGGGCTGGAACATCAGACGCTGGTTCCTTTAACGGTCCGTAAAAATAAACTGCTCAGAATGATTTTCACTAGACCTAGATCACCATGACCAATCGTTTTTTATGACACTATATTTGATCTGTTCTGATCTAAAATAGAAAATATAAAAAAGAAAATATAAGCAATCTCAAGGTGTTTTAAGGAATGAATGTGGAAAGTCCCTGCAATTTCAACACTTCCAATCAAAGCAATCAAATCCTGCTGATGAAAGAAGTAAAGCGCAATGTTTGTAGAGCTGCCACATGACTAGCATTCCTTCCAGTTTTCCTTTTTATCATATTTTGTCCATAAAAATCATAATTTCGCTATAATTTAAAAGAAATTCCTGACCCTTTGATTTTACCCAAAGACGTGGTTGCACACACACACATGCTTTCTGAAGCAAAATAAGCTGTTATTGAACATTTTGGGGAAAAACATTGCAAAATAATAGGAATTCAAGCCAAAATAAACACTACCAGTCAAAAGATTTTATAATGTTTTTTTTTAAAGAAGTCTCTTCTGCTCACCAAGCCTGCATTTATTTGATCCAAAGTACAGTATAAAAAAAAAAAAAAAGATATATTTTTACTATTCAAAGTAACTTATCTACTTCAATATATTTTGAAATGTAATTTATTACTGTGATTTCAAAGCTGAATTTTTAGCATCATTACTCCAGTCACATTAACCTTCAGAAATCATTCTAATATGATTGGCTGCTCAAAAAAAAAAAAAAAAAAAAATTATTGAAAATGTCTTTATCATATGTCTGTTTCTTGAACAGCAAATCAGCATATTAGAATGATTTCTGAAGGATTATGTGACACTGAAGACTGGAGTAGTGGTGCTGAAAATTCAGCTTTGAAATCACAGGAATAAATTACATTTTAAAATATATTCAAATAGTAAGCAGTTATTTTAAATAGTACAAATATTTCACAATATTACTGCTTTTGCTGTATTTTGGATCAAATAAATGCAGGCATGGTGAGCAGAAGAGACTTCTGTCAAAAACATTAAAAATCTTATTTTTCAAAAACTTTTGACTGGTAGTGTATATGAAATATTCCCACTTAAACCTTTAATTATGTGAAATGAATTAATGTCGTTTACTTTATGAAGCCTGTGATTTACAGTGTTAATCAGTGTTGTGGATAATGCATAACAAGTAATGTAATCAGATTACTTTTTTCATGTAACTAGTGAAGTAATTTACAAAAATATCACTTTTGGGGGTTTTGTAACTAAAAAACAAACAAGCAAGCCTAGCTCAGGTGACAAAAACATAATATAATGCATTACTTTCCATAAAAACTAAGTAATGCAATTAGTTACTTTTTATGGAGTAATGCAATATTGTAATGCATTACTTTTTTTTTTTTAAGTAACTTTCCCCAATACTGCTTCTGATCATGTAAGACTGATTAAAGGATTAGTTCACTTCCAGAATAAAAAATTCCTGATAATTTACTCACCCCCATGTCATCCAGAATGTTTATGTCTTTCTTTCTTTTTTTAAGGAGAACATTCCAGGATTTTTCTCCATATAGTGGACTTAAATGGGGATATAGTGGACTTAAATGGGAAAGGTTAAAGGTCCAAATTGCAGTTTCAATGCAGCTTCAAAGAACTCAACACAATCCCAGCTGAGCAATAAGGGTCATATGTAGTAAAACAATCAGTCATTTTATAAAAAAAATAACATTTATATAACTTTTAACCACAAATGCTCATCTTGCACTAGATCTGCAATGTGCGCCCACGACGTGGTTAGTTCTGCATTTGTGTACTTTGATTCAAAAAGATTGGGTAGGGCAAAAACTTGATCTCAATTTCTCCTCCAACTTCAAATTCGACCAAAATTGTTTTATTTTTTTTGTAAAGTCCGTTTGACTTTCTTTGCACGTTTGCTTTGCAAACACTGGGTTGGTACTTCTGCCTCTGTCACGCGTGACCTTTCCACTGTGAAGTTGAGCTTTTGTTAAAAAGTAGTTTCGCTTTGTTAAAAATCGTTTCGCTAGATAAGACCTGTATTTCTCGGCTGGGATGTAGAGCCCTTTGCAGCTGCATTGAAACTGCGGTTTGGACCTTCAAACCACTGTGTCTCATTGAAATCCACTATATGAAGAAAAATCCTGGAATGTTTTCCTCAAAAACCTTAACTTCTTTTTGACTGAAGTAGTAAATTATGAGGGAATTTTTATTCTGAAAGTGAACTAATCCTTTAAAAAACCAAACAAATGCACTTTCAGTTCATTTTTCTTGCTCCCGAAGAGCAAAGATAGACAATACTAAGCTGTTTCCATGCTCCAAGAATATTTTATGGGCCGGTCTAGGGTTTGTCATGTTAACGGCCTTAGACGTTTTATATTCTTTCGTCGACTCATAACCCGTCTACCAGAAACACAAGTGCCCAGTCTCTAGGTTTTATTGACAAGTTAGACATACGTCCATTAGGCTAATTATGAAACGGCCATTGACACTGATGTTAGTTGTATACGTTCAGTGTAGTAGCTAATAAAAGTCATCACAGATAGAGCCACAAAAATACAGAACGTATAAAACCACTGAGACTCATTCAGTCTATGCTGACAGCTTCATAAATTGTGTTTTAGAAGGTCAAACACTGAAGCTGAAAATACGAGAGCAGACAAACGCTTGTAATACAAAATATTTTCTTTAATCTGTTTAAATCACTGTAAATACACGAGACATAACAGCACTGTTACAACAGGAACAAAGTAACCCAGGAAATCAGACATTAAACAAATACACAATGTGAGCTCTGCGAAATGTGTTTTGAAAATAATTTAATAGAAATAGTTCTGTGTGGGTATTTTCATATCTGCGGTGTAAAAACAAGAGATTGAGGAAAATGGCACCACACCTTGCTATGACACAGTAATGTCTTTATGCTACTTTATTCATGTCCCCGTCTGTTCCTTTTTACCAATATATACATGATATACAACTGCTTCTTAAATACATATGGAAAATTTAGCATTTTATTTACAATATAAGAGCTTATTTTTTATTATTATTATTATTATTATTATTATTATTATTATTATTATTCTAGCTAAAAGATGGTGTGGAATTTTACAGAGTGAAAGTACGGACTATGATTCATAATGTCATAAAGCATCTGGACATTCACTGAACAGCACTGTAAACAACTTCCCTTGAAAATCAGAACCTATATAGCATTTCTGATAGAATAGTAATTGTAAATATGAACTAATGATCATATTTCTCAAGCAAATGCATTACTAGTGTGTGACTACCTTGAAAACATACTACTGTTCTTCTGTTTGGTGTTATGTACACATCATTTTATTTTTATACAAGCAAACTCAAAGTGCACTTTCAGAAGAGCAGATTTAGGAAAAGGTCAACTAAAAATGAAAACTTCTGTTTGTTTTCATACAATTATTAGTGAACGAATCCCTGTTATAATGTAACCAAAAACAACCTAGGTAATATTTTAGTGGTTATGCAAAGAAAAACTCATATGTGCATGAAACATGTGACCCTGGACCACAAAACCAGTCTTAAGTAGCATGGGTATATTTGTAGCAATAGCCAAAAATACACTGTATAGGTCAAAATTATTACATTTTCATCTTCATTTTTTTTCCAAAAATCATTACGATATTAAGTAAAGATTATGTTCCATGCAGATATTTTGTAAATTTCCTACTACATATCAAAACTTAATTTTTGATTAGTAATATGCATTGCTACGAACTTCATTTGGAGAACTTTAAAGGTGATTTTCTTAATATTTTTTGCACCCTCAGATTACAGATTTTCTAATTGTTGTGTCTTGGGCAACTTTTGTCCTATCCTAACAAACTATACATCAATGGAAAGCTTATTTATTATGTATAAATCTCTGTTTCAAAAAAATTGACCCTTATGATTGGTTCTGTGGTCCAGGGTCACACATGTTGTGAAAAACTGAAACCAAATCAGAGAACTCAGCATCACGAGATACTAAACCGACAGCACGGACATACTGAAATAATGCCAGCGAAATCAGTGATAAATATGGCTTGTAAATCAATAAAACTCCACCAAATAGTCTTGAAAAGAGGCCCGGAGTGCTTCCTCAACAGCTACGACTGAGCGTCCCACCATATTGGTTTGTTCCCATCCCAAACCCACACACATTCATCTGTATCTCACCCTTTCTCTCTTTATCACAGCTGAGTAAGTCCTGGAGAAAGGAGTCCTCGTCCACTCCTCCCCCGGCGGGACGCAGGGGCCCCAAGGTGCGGCTTGTTTTGCGGGGGCCTCCCGGCTCAGATCCTCTGGCACACGTGCAGCCTGGACCTGGAGAAGGAGGTGGCGTCTTTCCACACCTTGCAGGCGAGTCCTTTGGCGCAGTCACAGCGCTGGAAGATCTCCAGGTTGTGGGAGCCTTTCTTGCGCTGTTTGGTGCAGACTTCGCCCTGCCGCAGCACAGGTTTGCAGATTTTCGTCCAGAAGTGGCGAGCGCAGCAGTAGCCCTCCGAGCAGTCGGACGATCGCAGGCAAGGGTCGCCCTCGTGACCTGCAGGCGAAAGAGAGCAATGAAGGCATTTCTGTAACTCAAACAGAACAGCAGAATGCTAATGGGTTTGATTCCCTGGGAATGCATGCAGTGTAAATCACTTTGGATAAAAGCATCTGCCAGATGCATAAATTCATAGAATTCACAGAACTTAAGGCTAGTTACTTTGTAAAACAATATTTGTGGTCAAATGTTCCCTTTATTTCACATACAGTTGCTCTGGAAAGATTTCATCATCATTTTCGTATTTGACTGATGAAATGTAATAGCTCTTTTTAAGAGCCCCAAAAATAAGAAAATCTCATTGATTCACTCTCATAGCGTTCCAATAGAACACATAATGGGAATTTTGAAGAATTATGCAGAGTTGCATGAAAATTACTTTTCATTTTTTGGTAAACTACTGCGGGGTTGATTGAGTTCATTAAAATAAATAATTATTTAAATATTCATAAAAATAAAACATTAAAAGAAATAATTTGAAAATAAAAATACTAAAAAATGTTTTTTTTTTCTTTTTTACCTGCATGTTATGACCATTAACTGATATCATTAAATTATTTAAATATAGCATAAAATTTCATAGACTGCTTTGAGTAAATATTTTAGGTCTGTATATTTATTTAAACCATAAAAATGTAATATATATATATATATATATATATATACGTATATATATATATATATATATATATATATACGTATATATATATATATATATATATAATTTATTTATTTATTTATTTATTTATATATTTTTTTAGATGCATGTTATGCAACCATTGACTGATATCATTCAATTAATTAAATATTACCATAAAATCTCAGAGGTTACTTTGAGTTAATGTTTTAGTCAAATAATTTTGACATTATTTCCTTGTTTAATAGAAATGTGATATATTTAAAAAAAAAAATCTGCAAACTCTTCTTTTAAGTTTTATGAGTTCGTCCCAGGGCAACTCAATATAAAATATAGGGAAAAAATTATCCATGAAATATTCACTAAAAACGTAAAAACGTAATGTAATGCTTAACAAAAATATCGTAACTCTATCTTCCAATGAAATGTCAGACGTCTATTTGATGAAATACGGTATGCTGGACTTCTCCAGTCACTAAGTCTGCATAAACCTGCTCCATTCTTACAGATGACTGCAAGATCTGCCTCCATTCAATCAACAACCTACATTTTTCTTTTGTGTACACCACCCTACAGAAGAAAAGATCGCTACTTTCATAACTTTGCAACTATAAGTATCATCCCTCCATCAGTCAATGGAACGACCCAGTCAAAGATGACATATGGCGGCAATGTGTGCAACTCTTACGCACGCTACATCTTTCTATCTCTCATGCAAATATTCTCCACAGCGTTCAAATGAAATCAGTAAATAAAGTGCCACCAAATACGTCACTGTTACTGATATACATCTACTTACAAACAAATGCAAAACAGTTTTCCAGTGGTTGATCTTTAATGTAGGCTGAAAATAGCATGGGTTATTTTTATGGTTTTTTTTGTTTGTTTGTTTGTTTGTTTGTTTTCTCCCAAAGGGAATGGTGTTGTAGGGTAATTTTGTATTAAACTACAAATTAAGTTTGGTGTTCTGAGCTGCACTTCAGGGTGGATATTTTTGAAAAATGTCTTCAAGACATTACACGGCACTGTATGTTGTCTGTTGAGGTATTTTGGTAAAGTGTGAGAAAACAGACCCTCATGTTGTTTTGGCTAAAGCATTTTCTGTACTGCATTATACCAATTTCAATTGCATTATGAGGCCTGTATATAGAAACAGTGTTGGGGACTCTAATTTGAGCAAATCATTTCCTGATATATTAAGAAATTTGGCCCATTTTAAGAGAACCTGATATGCTTGGCTAATGATCTGCTTATATACTTCAAAGGGATAATTAGTAAAGCAAATATTATTATGTATATAAATATTACTTCGTCATGCAAGTTTTACTTTTTTTTAAACAATTCACCATGAAAGCTTTTCCTGCCAAAGGCCTTTTAACATAGAAAGTAGGCTTCCTGTAACAAAACCACAGCTTCCTGACTGGTTTTCCCAATGCAAGCCATGAACAGCAAAGTCCATGATGGAGAAGGACATCAGCTTTGACCAGATTTTTCACAGTCTGTACAATATATAGTGTCTCTCAGATGGCTTTGTCTATATCTCACGTGGTTTAATTTATGTTTGAGCGTGCCTCTGCCGTCAGCATGCATGTTACTGAGGCGAGAATACGGAGGTGTGGGAACAGCACTGCATTGTGATCCTTCCTTCACAAGCCTCCCGCTGTGGTTAAATCGTCAAGATATACGAGCTGCGTGTAGTTACAGCCAAATTTGTGGCCCGCCGTCCTCCTCAACACATGCACGTAACCACATTCAGTGAATCAACCCATTGCAGACATAGTTCATAAGTGAGTACGAATATGAAACACTCTCAGTCTCAGACCGCCCACAGTACGTTCACTGACTGCCTTATGCATAAGGCACACAAAACTCGAAAATCACATACTACAATCACATTGCTGGAGATTATATGTCATTTCCTGAACTCAAGGTACACAGTGAGCACCTTCGAGGAAAAAATGAGTCAATGGAAAGTGTGTCAAGTTTGTAAGCCTGTTTCTGCCATGAATAAAAAATAAAAGGTAATTGCGACTCACAATTGCGAGTCATAAAGTCAGAATTGTGAGATATAAACTTGTATTTCTGAGAAATAGTAAAAATTGCAAGTTTAATAAGACTTTATTTCTCAGAATTGCGAGACAGATATAAACTCAGGATTTTGAGAAAAAAAAGTTGTAATTCTGAGAAATAAAGTCGTAATTCTGAGAAATAAAGTCAGAATTGTGAGATATACACTCACAATTGTGAATTATAAAGTCAGAATTTAGATATAAACTCACAATTCTGGGAAATAAAGTTGTAAAATTGCAAGATACAAACTCAGAATTGAGTTAAAGTCAGAATTGAGATATAAACTTACAAATCTGAGAAATAAAGTCAGAACTGCGATATAAACTCATAATTCTGAGAAATAAAGTCAGAATTGCGAGATATAAACTCAAAATTTTGAATTATAACGTCAGAATTGAGATATAAACTCACAATTCTGAGAAATAAAGTCAAAATTGCAACTTTTTTTTCTCAGAACTGTAAGACAAAAACTCACAATTGCGAGTTATAGTCAGAATTGAGATATAAATTTGCAATTCTGAGAAATAAATTTGCAGTTCAAGACTTTTCTTAGAATTATGTGATATAAAAATCACAATTCTGACTTTTTTCTCAGAATTGAGATATAAACTTGCAATTGCAAGTTATAAAGTCAGAATTGCGAGATATGAACTTGTAATTTTGAGAAAAAGTCAAAATTGCAAGTTTAATATGATTTTATTTCTCAGAATTGCAAGATATAAACTTGCAATTCTGATTTTTTTCTCAGAACTGTGAGATATAAACTCGCAATTGCAAGTTATAAAGTCAGAATTGAGATTTACACGCAATTCTGAGAAATACATTTGCAATTCAAGACTTTTTGTATCACGTAATTCAAGAATTTATATCTCTAGAGTTTATCTCTCTATTGGGTAAATTTACACTAATATATTTTATATATTTGCATTCTATTTGCTCTGTAATAGCTAATGAAAAAAAGAAATTTATTTTTTTCATGACTTTTCAAAAGAATAAAAAAATATCAGGAGATTTATTACATTGGTCAAAGCCGATTTTCTCACTATTTGGATTTTTTTTTTTTTTTTTTTTTTTTTTTTTTTGCACCTTCATATTCCAGATTTTCAAATAGTAGTATCTAGCCAAATGTTTTCTTATCATAACAAACAATACATCAATGGAAAGCTTTTTTTCAGCTTTCTCAATTTCAAAATAACCTTTATGACTGGTTTTGTGGTCCAGGGTCACAAACTGTTTGAAAATTAAAATATTAAACATTTTGGTACATTTAAGTTGTTAAGAACTGTTGAAACGCATTATCGCAGTCTGTGAAAAGAGTCCAAAGGGTGCAATTTTCTTTAATTTCTCTGATTTATTTTAGTTTATTACTGGCTGACAGTTCTGCTGCTGCAAACCCGACCAGTCGAGTCTATGCTCTCTCTAACCCTGCAGATCTAAACAACTTTTCACGAATTGTGGTTATCCATTTAGTCAGTATCTCACCTTTGATAGAGATCTTGGCATGAGGTTTGCCGTTCCTCCTCCAGCCTTTGTCTTTGAGGGAAAGCTTGTTGTGCTCCTCCATAGGTGACTTGTGTGAGGACAGGACACGCTCTGAGATCGGGATGCAGATATCTAAAGAAAGACAGAAAACATCCTTTGTAACTTTCTCAGTGTTAGTGTGAAGACATTGGGAAACGGTGTGTATCTGTGATCAATCCAGGAACGTACAGTTGCTGCAGCGATTGCCGGGGCAGCACATGCTGTCTCTGTGGCAGCGCTTCTTTCTCCTGCGGCAGGTGAGGCAGCGGGACGGCGCGTGTTGAGGACTGTGGCAGTACGTTCCCACAGAGCATTCGTTATCACTGCTGCATGGATGCCCCTGAAAAAAATGAATGAGAAAGACTGATCAGATTGGGTTCTTCTTCACCAAAACTCTGTTTTTAAAACAACACTCAAATCTTGGTTACAATAAAGATAAAATCGTAAAAATTCCGAATGACAAGTGAAATTTTTGGATCCCATATTTGAATTAGATTATTCCAGTCATCATTGATCGCCATCACCAGCCATATTTTAGTTGCCTTTTTGTGTGAGCGCTGAAAATTCTGGAGGAAATTACATGCAAAATAAGCAATTTGACTTGTTCTTTCTTTTATTATTTAGTATAAAATGAGCCAGTCTGCGAGAAACATGAAAGTAGTGCCAGTTTCCATAAAGAGCAGATTGATATACAAAATTGCAATGAATGATGACGAATGTTGGGACTGGATCCCACGATTAACCAATCAGACCTTTTTATTTTGTAAGACATTATGAGACATTTTTGTGGACATTATGAATTTTATATTCATTTATCTAAACAACAGTATGGAAGCTTGTTTTCACTATGAGATAAAGAAAAATAACGTATTATCTCAACATTCAGATATTTTCCCTTGCAATTCTTAATTATATTTTTCACAATTCTGAGAAAAAAGTTATTTATGTTACATAAATTGCATAATTCAGAATTTTGAGTTTATATCATGGAATTCTCTGTTTAAAATATAGAATTCACAGAAAAAAGTCAAGAATTCTAAAAAACAATGTCTGAATTCTGAGATATAAACCCAGAATTGTGAGAAATAAGTCATAACTGTGAGATAAAAAGTCATAAATACTTTTTTTTTTTTTTTTTTTTGCTCCCTCAGATTCCAGATTTTCAAATAGTTGTATCTTGGCCAAATATTGTCCTATAATAACAAACCATACATAAATAGAAAGCTTTTTTTATTCAGGTTTCAGCTTTCAGAATTTCAAAAAATTGATCATTACTACTGGTTAAAAATTTAATTCGATTATATATTATTTCAAAATTCAGATATTTTTCCTCACAATTCTTAATTATATATTTCACAATTCTGAGAAAAAAAAAAAAGTTATTTGTGAGATATAAATTGCAAAAATTCAGTTTATATTGCATTAATTACGTAATTCAGATTTTTATTCTCAGAGTTTATATCATGGAATTCTCTGTTTAAACTCAAAAAAGTCAAGAATTCCAAAATACAAAGTCTGAATTTTGAGATATTTCTCACAATTCTGGGTTTATAAGTCATAACTGTTAGATTAAAATTCATAAATACATTTTTTATTCTGTGGAGGAATCAGGCTTCTATAATATATTAATATGCATTTATACACTGAATCTGTCATGAATATGTAGGTGGATGCAATAAAACAAACAACCAGAATGCAGCACATTTTAATGTTAATTTGTCAATTTCATTAATAGTACATAATAGTACACTGACAAATTGTCTATTTTGTGTTTTATATTAGTATACCTTTTAGCTACAATCAAGTTAGGCCCTCCAAAATCAGCAAAACAGACCTTAGGCACTTTAATATAAGATTAAATTGCCTTAAAGTAAGATAAAACTGATAGTTGTAACTGAGCTTGACAATGTTATACAAATCACAGACTCCAGAACAGAAAGCAGCTAGTGAAGATTTAGCAAGGGAAATGCGTTACATCACCCGTAACAATCTTCAGTTTAGCGTCAAATGCAAAACATGTGTTCTGACAAGGGGAGAAGAATATTTCAATATCTAATAACAAAAGAACGAGTCTGTTATGTAGATTGACGGACCTTAGAGCGATATTCCTTTCTTATGCAAGTAACAGAATTGGTAACATTGAAAACACATGATGAAACCGGGCCAAACCACCAACGATACATTCACGAGGTGAATAAGGAACGGATGAGGCTCATAAAATGTTTAAATACTAAGAAGTCGCTGACCTCAAAAATTCAGTGTTCATCCGCTGCTTCATTAGAAAATGATTGAGTGCATTACATTAGCATATTAAAAAACAGACAAATCCATTCAGACGTCATAAAAATCTGTACATTTTCCATCCTCTCGTTCGTTTCACTTGTATGATGTGCTTAGACGTAAAACGTCCTCACCTTTCAGGCTAAATCATGTTGACCTAAAGTTACAAAGTGAAAGAGACATGCTGAATTTCGATTCCAGAGCTGCAAGAGTCACCCGCATCTCTCCATAGCGTCGCGTAAACCGCCAGAGCCAATGCAGACACAAAATCACGTCTGCACACAATCTGGCAACGCCATCACATCAGGATTTTAATGACCCGGCCAACGCTTGGATACGACTCGTTGATCCTCATCCCTCATTGATTCCACAGTCTGTTTTTATTCCTCCCATACAGTACATTCATGTGTGAGATAAGTGTCAAGATGATAAGCTCAGAGACAGACGGCGATGAGGGATGCCCACTGGCCCCTGTGTTACCACGCTCATGCTAGCAAAAAAGGTGGACTTTGAAGACTAAACGTGCCATGCCTTTGAAAATCGTCTCCCTATCGGTATTCTCCCTCATGCTTTTAAAAAACATTTAAGGATTGATATCAGGTAATACCCAAACTACGTCAAGTCTTATCTTGTTAGTAGCGACCGATAGGAAAGCAGTACTTTAGCAGGTCTAATCTTCAAAAATTAAAGTATTAAAATGTAGTATTTTATATCGGTTTAAAAAAAACAAAAAAAAAAAAAAACTGATGTCTTATTTTTTAATTATTAACGTAATTATATATTTTTACTTTTTTAAATAACTTAAATAAATTAAATTATTTTCTAATTTTTAAACAAAGTAGATATTGTAAATATATGGTGCATATAAACTTTATATTTTATATTTCATTTTCTCATTTGTTTATTTGTAACAGCTATGTGCTAAATCAAAATGTATGTGAAAGTATAAAAATGTGAACTTTATATAAACTATACCTATATTCAAAATAAATTCAACTACAATTAAAATGCAGTAGATATATTTTGAAGTTTTCCTTTTTTATTTTTATATTTTATTTTTTTATTTTTATTTTAACATATATTAACTTATAACTACTATATGCACAAAAACTCTGCTAAAAATGCTATAAAAATGTACATGAACTCGATATAAACTATACATATATTCACAATTTTTAAGATATAAATTGCAAAAATTCAGAATTTATATTGCATTAATTGCATAATTCAGATCTTTATTCTCAGAATTTTGAATTTATATGACAGAATTCTCTGTTTAAAAAAAAAGTCAAGAATTCCAAAAAACAAAGTCTGAATTCTGAGATATAAACCCGGAATTGTGAGAAATAAGTCATAACTGTGAGATAAAAAGTCTATAAATACTTTATTTGCTCCCTCAGATTCCATAATTTCAAACAGTTTCTTGGCCAGATATTGTTCTACCATAACAAACCATATCAAATATTATTTTTTTTATATTTTATATTGCATTTTCTCATTTAAAACTGCAATATGCTACAAAAAAACTGCTAAAATCTTTTATTTTGTTCTTACTGTAACAACTTTGTTTTCCGCTACCTTTGAGCCTAAAATAGATATTGTACACTACAGCTTACAAAAGAAACATCTTCAGTCTAATTTCCGTCTACAACTATTGTATTGCAAGGCTTTCTTTGAACCTGCGTCTGAGTTCATCTACACAACAGACTCATGAAATCCTGAATAGGGTTTTCACACATAAAACCCGTGTCTCACACATATGTTCCTCTAGGGCCCCGGGGCCCAGCTTAACTTGACCTTGCAAAAGCAAAGCTGACATCTGACACCATGAATGGTGTTAGTGAATTGAGAGGGTTTTCAAGAGTAAAATAAACTATGTCACTGAACAAACAAACCTTATCCACCCTCAAAGGGCATGGCCCTATGGCTATCAGATTGCACAGGAAAGCTGCGCACTCTCTCACTGTTTGAAGCGCAAGTTGAAGGCTAATCTCACCAGAATGAAAAAACATCTGTAACAAACCCTTAAAGGCACTACTTATACAAATGATGGGAATATGAGTTCATAAATAGCCTAGACAAAAAAAAAAAAAAAAAAAAACCCTAATTAAAAAGGGAAGATCCTACTTAGTACTCCCGCTTCCCAACTATTTTTTTTATATTGCCAGTACAACAAAATGACTAACAAAAGTTGTGTAAGTGTTGCTTTATCTATGTATTTTATCATTGTTGTGCTAAGAATTATTGAAAATGTTGTGTTGTTGCAAGAATGTCATCTCATAAACCAGCAAAAACCCTGCTAAGAAAACTTAAGCTAGTTTGCTGATCCTTAGCCTTTTTAGCTGAATTAGGTTGGTCTCCCAAAGTAACTAGATGAAAACTGACCAAAACCTTTTTGACCAGGTGAGAACAGAAAACCATCTTAAATTGGTTAAAGATTATTTTTAAGCAGGGATTAGTTGTTGTTTTTTTTTTTTTTTTTTTTTTTTTTTTTTTTGCCAAATTACTGTTCTTTAACAACAGGACAAATAATGCAGACAAAACTAAAAATCTGAAGTCAATGTAAACATTCACAATTACAATGTATATATATTGATATTTTTAATGTCTATACAGTTTTTATTTTAATTTTAGTTTTGCTTATTTTAGTTATTTAAATACATCAACTAAATATAAGTGAGAAATGTTTTTATATATTATTTTGGTTAAATTTTATTTAATTTTAAGTCTTTTTTTTTAGCTTTAGTTAAACTATGATAACCCTGTTTCACATTCACAAGGGTGCTTTTCAGTGAGCATGGCTAATTGAATGCTAAGCATTATATCCATGGAATTCTGGGAATGCTACAAAGTTGCAATATCATGCCTTAACACTTTGAATCACGGTCAGAAACCCATGGTGATTAAACCTTAGGCTGTCTTGTTCCTCAAATGAGGTAAAATCCAGATGATTAGCCTGGTTAGTGCTAAAAAGCCGCCACACCTCTGCCTGTTTTATTTCACCCTCTCAGCTCGTTAGCATCACTAAACAGTCACTTAACCTCAGAGGGAGCAGAAAAGGGCAACCCACCTCGCCTCTTTACAAGCCAGACCCAAACAATCCCCCGCCCCGGTCCTACTCGTTAACGGAACCTCAGCGTCAAATTAAATAAGAGGAGAAGTTAAAAGTCCCAAAGCTGCGGCACTGATGTGAAACAGCTCTCGTGTTCATGTGGAATACTAGCCTCTTCCCCTCTAGTCGAGAGGTTAATGTGGTGAACGAGTTCTGCCAATTCTAATATCCCTCTTTTTGGGTTGCCCACAACTGGAAACCACCATTAACTCCTCCCCTTGAACATTTTCTCTAATCGTCTAGAGTGACTGACATTGGTTTGTTTCAAATGTAGGTTTATTTTATTTGTGGACAACATCTGACATGAGTTTCACCGTCAAAGAGTTAGACACATTTAAATTAAGTTGTAGCTACTAATAAAACTCTGGCATCATGGCTGCCGGCCAGCTTTGCTTATAGCATGAAACGGCGAACCGAATTCTGCTTGTCCCCTTTAGGACGGATGTATGAAACTGGGTGGCCGTTTCTCTTGCCTGCCTAATTTGCAGCAGTTGGGTGAACGCCAGCGTGGGAGATTTATTGGGAGCTTGTGTTATAATCTTCACCATATCCTTGAGAGTTAGAGGACTTGAGAGGAAACATTTCAGCAGCTGTGTAATGACATATAAAAATGTAAAGCATTCTTCAGACAGCTCAACCAGATGGGAGAGAAAAATGTAGGGAAAGTGACTACAAGGACATAATGGTAAATTAACTCCAGGCACACTTCTGGGTGCCATCATTAACTTTTTAAAAGATATTTAGTGCTTATATTATTTGAACTATATTGGTAAATGAGCCTTATAGGGCTCATTATGTCATTTGCATTGTCATTCTTATGAAACCATATTGTGTTTGTACTGACTTTTATTATTTTTTTATGCTAAATGAGTCTTGGTATCAAAATGCTTCTATACTTTGCATCCGTCTGACTCTAGATGGTGCTTTAATAAGCTCATTTACAATTTGGTGAGCAACTCCAAAACTGCAGGGGCTAGAATTAGTTTTTTTTTTCTTCTTTTGAAGTTGTGCTGAATGCATCTGTAAAATTTTTGCGCCTTTTTTTGAATTTTCAGGAAAATTCTATTTTTCAAACTCTTTCTAGTCTGTTAGCCCAATCTCCACTAATGTTATGTAGCATCTTAAAACAAACAGCTGCCAAAATAATTTCTATCATGACAAGTCTCTGAAGATTTTAGCATGGTAATATGACAATGTTAATGTATTTCGTCTTGCTGGAATAGATCTGCTACGCTACTCAATTGCTGCTACTGTTGGTTATTGCTGTCGTTGGAGACTATTGCTGCTGCAATGCAAGTACAGGAAACAATATATGTCGATATGGTGCCGTGAGTATTTAAGACTTACTGCTGTTGCACAAGTAGCACATATAATAACCTGTAGCAGATCTATACAGGTGGAGCTGGGGAAGTGGAGGAACTCTGAAAGCACATTGCGAAATAATCTAGTGAATGCTAACCAGCTATTTATATGTAAAATAGCAAGCTCATTGGCTGTGTATCCAACGAAACCAATCAGCTTGTGCCAAGTACTTTAATGCTTTGAATATCATCAGCTTGCGGTAAGGACCCATCAGCCTGCGCCATTTAGAGTTTCATGACAGAACCTGGCATTTTAATTAGAGCAAATGTTTGGATGTGGCATAACCCAAAAGTTCAAGTTGATGAAACTTTTACAACAGCACAATGTGAGGATGCATGCCCAATTTTGTCCATTAGGGCTGCGACAATAAATTGATTCGTGGATCAATTCAGAGATGTTCCAAATGCATCGTGATTCTCTTTGGAATCGATTCTGAGCTTCGATTTTAACAGCAGATGGCGCTTTAATATAGTTTTTATCCGCACAATCAAACGCTCACGAAGAAGAGTTTGCTTCAACCTTTTCGAATTGCATGTATGATTATTTTAGGTTCAAGTGTGTGTAAAGATTTGGAAACAAGCAGAGCATGGCTGTTTCTAAAGCAAGCAGTGCCATCTGCTGCTCAAAACTAAGCTCAGAATCAATTTGAGAAAGAATCGCGATGTGAAAATCTCAGAATTGACGCTGAATCATTTCTCGATTCACGATGCAATGATTTATCGTCCCAGCCCTAATGTCCATAGTGGGCATTACAATTAAAAAAAAAAAAAAAAACTCCACCCACCACCAACTGAATGAGGAACTTTTAGCATGTATCTTCCCTTTTTGTTGCATCGTATCCTAATATTTCAAAGTTGCATTGAGAAAAGTCAACAAAAATCGGCCACCAATAATCAGTGCTCATCATGAAATCATCTACAGTATATGCCATGAAAACCAGGATGGCTATTTGCATTTAAAATGTATCCAATATAAGAGGGAACTAGAACTAATGAAATTTTTCAAAGCTACAGTACAGCTGCAATCAAAAAATGTGCAACCATAGTACTGCATCCACATGACCTGTTCTTTCAAATCTGGTATTTACTTTAATACACTGTCACCACAAGCTATTGTACCTGCAAATGATGTGTTCTCTGTGCTAATCTAGGGTGGCACAAAAGAGCTCTGAACAATATAACCGATGTAACTATATGTTTACATCATTTACACACATCAACAATTTTGTTTGTACCATCAATATAAATTACTGCACAACACACACTACATAATCCTAAAGTAACAATACACTACTCTTCAGAAAAAACAACAACAACAACTTAAACCAGTCTAAATTGGTTTTGTTTACACCCAAAATCTGGTCTCCCCAACCTGGTCAAGCCAGTTTGGTTGGTTTTAGATGAGTTTTGGGCATTTTTGGGCACCTTAAATCACCTAAAACCAGCAGAACAAGTTAAAGCATTTTTCGAACAGAGTACAACATTTCCTTAATTAATATAATTTAATCTCCTAAGCAATTCTTTCAGATTTAGAGAGCCCCAGGTATAGAAAGTTGGGGTCTGTCCACAATATCTGCAACATCTGCAACTGGAAACTTCCAAATGAGACAACAGTCGCTCTGTTAGCAATCTACAAAGTTGTTAGCAATCTACATTTGGATAAGCAGCTAAATGTAGCATGACATTTAACTAATATTGGACTGTAGTGGTTTCCACATGTATGGCAGTGGTCTGATCATCCAGACCACCTGCGTTTATGGAGATGGTAAAGTGGAGAGCAATTGTTTAGATGAGGGTCTGGCAGGGAAACTTCCATACTGGAGAGCTTCCCACTCCAAAAGGAAGTAAAAGGGAGAAGACTCCCATCACCTCCTCTTTTTGCACTGAATCTTTCAATAAATTGCGTCTGCTCTCAATTACAGCAACATCTGCATATTTACAGCTGATCTGAGAGGCATAACCAGGAACAAACAGCAAAGAGGATTTTTTTTATCTGAAGTAACAATATTGTGTGACTTACACATGCTAAGAATTTATACTTAAAACAAGTCTTAAATAAATCTTGGGCTTGGCATGAATCCAGGATTCACCAGACTAGAAACACGATTAAAGCTTTCAAAAGGACTTTGCCCATTCAACTGAACTTTCAATCACTTTCTGTATTTCTATAATACTCAAGTAACACTGTAATCGCTTTTAAAATAACACAAGTTTGAGCATTTTAAAATTGATTATAGTAGATGAGTTACATAGCCTAATAAATGACATGCCAGTTGCTTGATATAAGTAAAACTTGTCGTCAAATCCTACCGTACAACGTAAATCAACACTTTGTCAATCCACTTGGCTAAATGAAGTCTTTAATGGACAAACATGTAAAATAAAACGTCAGAAAATACGTTCCACGATGTATACAGCTTATATAACGAAATAAAAAACAAGATTTCAGTAACCTACAAAAAGTTCGTTTAAAAAGTCAGACGTCGTTAAATAGAAGTAGCTGAGGAGGTAACCATAGCAACAGTTCGCGCCTCGACCGTTTTCCGTTATCATGTCGAACATAACAAATAGCTATACAACAACAAAACATACTTTCTGTCACGTGTATCGCTTTAGTATGGATTGTTTTTATAATCACAAGAAATAGTTTTAAAACATACTTGATGTAGTTAATCCAGTTTTGCGAGTTTAGGAATTTGGCTTGAGCGGGACAAACGGTTTGTCCCTCAGACAGTAACTGACAGAAATTCTTTTAAAAAGATCAGCGAACAATTCGCACGTAAGTGTTATGTGATAGTTATTTCTTTAGGCATTTGGTAAGTAGGCTAATAACGCCTTAAGGGTTTTAGCTTTGACTAATGACAAAATGGCTAGAGGTGTCGGGTTTACCTGAGCGGGAATGTTGCCTTTCTTCGGGATGCCGCTGGAGCGGTTGGTGGCGGCGGACTGTGGCTCCAGAGATTTGATGGAGTTGACCTGGGCTTCGCTCTCGGTCGCCTGAGTTTCTCCCATCCGCACTACCGCGATGATCAGCATCAACATCCAAAAGCTCCGACTCCGGGAAACGTTCAGCATCCTTTACGTCTTTTCTTTACTCTGGATGAAACTGTGTTGGTTTCTTGAAGGTAAGATATTTCCTACAGCACTAGGTGCTTTGACCACCACACTTTGGCTTAAAAAAGTATAAACCCCTTACAGAGCCCATCAAACAATCTGTCAAATATCAGTGAAAAAACGTTAAATAGCCTACACACTGCAAAGAGACTTAATTTCTTATTAAAACACAAAGATGTGGAGAAACTGAAATCGTCAGGATGCTGTGCCAAAAAACATAAAAAAAAGAAATAAATCAAAGTAGGCTAAGTTGCAGCAAAGAGGAGGATTCCTGCTCGTTTGAGTGTTTGTGAAGCAGCCTGACGTTTCATGATGTGGGATACCTTCTTTTTATAGGATGTGTTTCCTCCGCCCCCATTCTGTATTGACAAAAGATGAAACTGATCTGTGGTGCGCCCCTGTTCACACACACTACTGACTGAGACTGCAGGAAACCAGCGGAGCACATCTGCGTTATAGATGTTAAAAGAAATGAAGCTGAACCTGTGAAGCACAAGCGATTTAGCTTTACATTAAGGCTGTTCCATGTGCTTCTCGCAGGTATCTATCATCTAATCTATCTATTGAAAAGCTTTAAAAAGAACCAAGTAGCCTAGTAACTAGCACTTTTCTCACAAGTTAAAATCTATTTATTTATCTTTCTCTATGTCTATCTAAAAAGTTTAAATCTATCTATAGCTTTAAAAGAACTATACAGCCTTACAACTAGCACATCTATCTAAGAAGTTCAAATCTATCATCTAGCTATCTCTGTCTGTCCATCCCTCCATCCGTCTGTCAGTCCGTCCGTTTATCCATCCATCCATCTATCTGATTATTTGTCCGTCCATCCATCGTCCATTGATCCATCCATCTGTCTATAACTTGAAAAGAACTACATAGCCTTGTAACTAGTACATTCTGGGAAAAAAGTTCAAATCTATCTCTCTATAAAAAAAAAACTTTAAAAGAACTATATATCCTTGTAACTAGCACAGTTCGAGGGAAAGGTAAAATCTATGCATCTATAAAAGACCTAAGCTATTTGTGTCAAAGCAGATAAGCACATTTCAGCTAATTTTATATAAAATATAAGTACAATAATAAAATCATCTCATATAAGAACAGTCTATTGATTATGCCTTGAGAAAGACTGAGAGAGCACTGAGGAGTTTGCTTTCTAAACTTTTTAATAGATTAAAAACAGAATATCGTAAAAAGACAAAAGAGAAAAGTCAAAAAATAAGAATTTAAAAAATTCACAGTTTGTTTTTTAATTTCTATGGTTTTAATACAAAACAAATTACGCTTTAGCAAACAATAATAACGATAAACCGCAGAAATAATTACGTAATGTAAGTATGAGTCCTTGCTTAAATTCACTGCCAGTGAGCAGATGGAATCTGTGAGTTTCTCAGCTGTTGTTTAAAGCCAGGATTTTTTGAGAACACTTGTCTGCTAAAGAAAAGAAACACACTGCTTAAAGTTTTGGTTAAAAACAACATTCAAGATGTTGATTTCAAACAACTGACATGATCGAACGTTTACCCACGAATCAGCTGATCTTGATGGTATAAATCATACGAGACGGACATCATAAATCACATGTGGTGAAGGACCGTGGAAATAAGTGAACGGTAATATAGTAATGCTGTAATGCAGTCATGCTTTATGATGATGAAATCATAGGGATGGTGCTTTTGGCAGCTAAACTATATAGTGCTGAAAACAAAAACCTCACTGGTAAAAATGTAGTGGAAAATATGGGACTTGAAAGTGAGGAACAGGTTCAAGGGTGAATAAGCAGTGGAAAAATAAATAAACCTTCCAGTGAAGTTAACGGAGAACTCTGGGTGGCGTTCTGAAATTCTGTCATCGGCGCAGTGTTAATAAGCCAGCCGAGCTTTGATCGCTACGATGTAATGTTTTGCGCGCACGGACCGCATTACAGTCCAAAGGCTTTATCGTCTCAAGCCATCTTGAGTGGAACAAACAGAGACAAATTTGCACCAGAGATCAGCTCTTGTTGTTTTCATTCAATTTTATTCAAATTTCAAATGTCAGGCACCCGATCCAGGTGCCAACTTCAGCTCGGTTACATCTCACATCAATATGAGTCACAACTGGACCGATTCCAGTAGAAATAATGCCGCGAGAGGTATATTAGAGAACCATAACTCGTCTGTTCTGTCAATGAAGCGTGTCTTATCTCATCTACTATGCCCTCTGCGTCAAAACTCCAGCCACGTCTGCTTATTTTATTCCTCATTTTGTTAACATAAACACACTGTAGGTCAACATTTGCATAGTACTAAGAAACTTAACAGACTTAAACAAAGACTCCATTGAATTTTTAAATTTGTTGGTGTTCTTTGCAGTGTCCAGAACGGGCACAAACAACCGCTACGTTTGGATTAACATACTACTGTTACTATTTCTGCAGTGTAGTATGCGTACTGTGCACACTATGGAAACAAACATAAGGTCAATGGATGACAATGTGAAAAACAGTTTTAAAAATAAAAGTTCCAAAAGAGAATGTGATGTCATAGAACCTTTTAGTAAACAGTTCTTAAAAGAACCCTTTTTTCCTTATAATGACAAACATTTTAATTATCAGAAAAACATTTTCCACTATAAAGAATTTTTTGTGCAATGAAAATTATAGACGCCAAAAGTGTTTATTTTTAAGCGTACACTTTGGTGTGTGGATAGTATTTGCAGGTAAGCTGTTCAGTTTCTATGCGCCAACCTGAAAAATTGAGGGGCAGCACACATTCTGAATAATTAACAATAACATTTAGGTGATGTACAGCAGCCATTATCATTTGCATGTTCATTCATTCAAATTCTGATGCAACTGATTGGCAGAGATGTCTGCCTGTTGTTTTAGAGGCCAACCACTATTTCGTTTCACGCCAAAACCTAAACTTAAAATATAATGATGCTAAAAATATAATAAACATTATAATAAAATATAACAACCTGTGGTTAAGTGTCTAATGGAGGGACTAAATGCTACAGCTTGTGAATAAGCCTGTTTGAGGTTTGAACCTGCAGCATTTGGGTTTCCCACTCAGTTATTTAACCACTAAGCCAAACCACTCAAAGTAACACTTTTTATATCTAACATATTCCGTGTGGTCCTTCTCAAGATGACAAGCGAAACCTGCAATTCAGACCCACCTCAGTGCTGCCAAACATACAGTATGTATGTACTGTATAAACCAGGTCTATACATTAATAAAACTCT
Organism: Labeo rohita; assembly: GCF_022985175.1. Lineage (NCBI taxonomy): Eukaryota > Metazoa > Chordata > Actinopteri > Cypriniformes > Cyprinidae > Labeo > Labeo rohita. The sequence continues at coordinate 17,758,373 of NC_066869.1, forward strand.
GCTCCATAAAATATGCATCATGTTAAATGATAATTGGAACAACAAAACAATTTGCTGTTGCATTTATCCATTTTGTCGGAAGGATGTTTAAGATTTGAAACCCTTTGAAATCCTTTGTCCCAAATCATGTTGTTTCCCGCATGTATTTTTCAACAAATGATGAAAAACAGGTGTGTGTGGTTTCTCGTTTTATTTCTGTAAATCAATTACCCATAAAATTCTGATAGAAGTCATGGCTTTCTAGATAAGTGAATACGCAAAAGAAGTGTTTTATCTTTTGCCAAGATTAAAACAACAGGAAAACTGAGGCCATGATTTGCATTCCATAAACAAACGCTTAAATGACTAAATAAGCAGCAATGCGTTATTCACGTCTCAAACAGTTTTCCTTATTTTCATAATAATTTTGAAATAATTATTTTGGGCTTAAGTTTAGAAAATAATGTATTGAAATGTATTGTATTGAAAGTATTGATGTATGTATTGTATTGAAAGTAATACAAATGTTAATATCTAGCTATCAGTTATATAGAATTTTTAAAAAAATGAGGCATTTTTTAAATTGTATTTTGGACTACCAACTGTTTTTATTTGTAATAATCTGTACTAATATCATTTTTGTTATTTTTGTTGTTGTTTCTGAATAAAATTACCTTCAAATGCACATCAGAGACAAACCTCTCAAATCTTCATCACACTTGGTCAGCTGATTCAGAGAGCTTGTTCCTAAAAATCCCTAAATTCCAGAAAGTCTTGGTGTTGGAATTTTTCTGTGGAATGGTGGGTGAGGATGAAGAGGCCACACTGCCTCATCTGATAACCGCTCCTACACTGTCCTCTTTTTTCCCGGAAGATGGATTGGGCCATTTCCCTAAAAGTTACAAAACGGTCGAAGCATGAATGCAGCTTCTTGACTTCGTAATGACTCAGATATTTTTAATCGATAACAGTGACCACTCTTTAGTGAAGCGTTAACCACATGAAGGGAAGCTGCTGTTAAATTACAGCCTTAAAGGCAAAGTCTCTGACTCAAACCCAAACAGCCTGATCTGCGTTAATACGACTACGCCCCAGGCTTTGAAGGCTTCGTGAGACGCAAGTCACCTTTAAGTGCTAGATACTGAGAAATATTCTATGAGTTATCCTAAAAGACCTTGAATCCATAACGTGGGGTTTTTCCTGGAGTTACACAGTTTGATTTCAGCACTGCATATTTTAAAAGAGTTCACAGGCATCAGTGTGTTTTATATTTGTATCTTATCCATATGGTCTTAGATATTAAGAAAAGCCCCTGAAGCAGCTACATTTTCGGCATCATTACTCCAGTCTTCAGTGTCACATCGTCCTTCAGAAATTATTCTAATATGCTGATTAAATACTCAAGAAACTACTATTATGATCAATGTTGTACAAAGTTGTGCTGCTTAATATATTTCTTTTGCAGGGTTCTTTAATGAACAGAAAGCTTAGAAACAGCATTTAGAAACAGAAATGGAAACTTTACTGTCACTTTTAAGCAACTGAATGCATCCTTGAAGAAAACAGTATTAATTTCTTTCCATAAAATCTAACTGACTCTAAACTTTTGAACAGTAACATAACTTTTTTTTTTTTTTTAAAAATGCCTTTTTCAGTAACCAAAAACATTTGCATATAAAAAAATAACTTAATGTCAACTTAAAATGGTATTCTCAATACATTTTACTTGTTATGAAATGTGATATTTTTAATTTGGATTTTAATGTTTAAGTGAATTACTAGATCACTCTAAACAAGAAGTGCTTTGTTTAAAATAAGGTAAATCTAAAAAGTTCTACACAGGAAGTGACGGGTCCCAGGAATTGCCGCTTGGAGCCAGTTCATCTACTTAGATTTACGATGTACCATGACCAAATCCTGTAGGCCCCAAACCGCTCTCATGATAAACCGTGATTTTACAATTATGCCACTAAATCAGACCAGTCAACCATAAAACAGCACTGCTATCGTGTCGGTATGTTAATGGCATGCTGAAATGCAACTGAACACAACATACTTGAGTGCAATTATTGTTGTATAATTATAGCCGCGTGCACTCCTGATTGGGTTTGTCAGGAATAGGGTTTTAATTATAGACAAACAGATCTTTAAATGTAAATCAGACACTGTTAAAAAGTCACTGTTGTATGTGTTCAGTTTTGCCAGTAAAGCTCTGTATATATGTTTTTGTGCGTTTCGCCTTATACTGAGTACATGGTCAACAGACATCAACACTCAATTTTAGAGCAAATAAAACTTGACATCATCTTTAGGTCACATTTGAGGGGGAAGAAAAATAAGTTGAAATTCTATGGAATGCATTTAAACAGGCCAAAATGTGTTTAAGGGTTAGTTCATCCAAAAATTTAAATTCTGCCCTTATTTACACATACTTTTAACCCACTGGTGCTGTTTGGTCATTTTTGACCGAAAAATTTAATGTTGTGGTTTTCTTTCATTAGAATGGTACAAAACTTGGTATTTGGAAAGGTTGAAAAAAAAGAAAAAAAAGATATGCATAGTAAGTTCTCCTGTTATAATCACTGAAGCTACGAAATTATTTTTTTTATTTACACTGTTTCTGCACTTTTACAGTTCCAGCATTTTCAGCGCTGACTAATCTGGCCGCCTCTGATTGGCACATTTTCAGCACTGACTAATCTAAGTGCCTCTGACTGGCGCGTATTCACCACTGACTAATATAAGCTCCTTTAATTGACGCCTTTTCATGGCTGACTAGTCGAAGCACCTCACATTGGCCAGTGCATTCCTAGGTTCAACAGAACATTTGATTGGTTAAGGCTCAACGCAGCACAAAATATGCATTAAAAGCAATCTGATGCAGTGTGAGTGAATCTAAATGTAATTCCGTGAATTGACATTTTACATTTATTTTCTCATTTCACTTTAATCGCGACAGCTGTAATAAATTTTTTAATTGTGCAGGGGCCCATTTGTCTTGATGCGCCATTTTTGTTCATTTTGGTGCCATTTTTGCCACAAGCCCTCATTAATTTCTGACTATGACTCACACTTGTATATTGTTCATGGTCAAAAAAGGCTACACTGGAAAAGAATGGGAAGTGAATTTCATCTAGTGGAAACGTTTGGTACTGCGGCCAAACAAAATCTTACTGAAAACTTATTTTTTAAGATATCAATCTCAAATTTGGAACTTGTTACCTTGTTTTGATTTATGGCTTTGATTTTCTTGCAGTTTCAGAGTTAAATATGTTTTGGAAAATACATATTTAATCTAAAATTTTAAAATTTAATTAATTTTTTTTTTTAATTAAACTTAAACTTTAAGTATTTTTATTACTATTATTAGGTTTTATTTTTTAGACTTTTTCAAATTAGCATTAATCTAAAATCTAAAATATAGTACATTCACTGCAAAAAAGCAATGCCATACACAATCAATCTATAAAGAACCTTTCAGGGAAAACGTCTTAAAAGAATATATTTTTTTTTCTTAGTAGAACACTTTTATTTAAAGAACCTTTTTCACTTTTAAGAAGCTGTTGTGGAATAGAAAGTTTGCATGGATAATAAAGGAATAGTTCACTCAAATTACGGTATTTTTAAGATATTTTTGATGAAATTTGCAAGCTTTCTGACCCTGCATAGACAGCAGTGCAACTGACACATTCAAGGCCAAGAAAGTTAGTAAGGACATCGTTAAAATAGTCTATGTGGCATCAGTAGTTCAACCGTAATTTTATGAAGCTACGAGAATAGTTTTTGTGTGTGAAGAAAACAAAAAATGACTTTATTCAACAATTTCTTCCTTACTACCTTTCTGGGCCTTGAATGTGATAGTCATGTTGCTGTCTATGCAGGGTCAGAAAGCTCTCGGATTTCATCAAAAATATCTTCATTTGTGTTCCAAAGATGAACAAAGGTTTTACGGGTTTGAAACAAGCTGACTTATTCACAGCTGAAAGCATAATCAAATTAGTCAAACATTCAATAAACGAACATGCACGGGTCATGGGAAACTTTCTGAAAATCAGTCCATGTGAGCTTGGTTACTGTACCTCACGCGTCAAAAGTTTTTCTTTCCCCTTGTTGTCAGTTCCGTAAAATCACAGCAGAATCCGTACGTCTTTTATAAAGAGACAGATTTGCCTTATTCTGTCAAATCAACGCACTTGTGACTTTTGTTACAGACTTCCTCTGAATTCTTCAGTGTTCCCTCACATTAATCTGGCCACAGATCGGTATCTAAGGTGCTTCTTTGTACTTGGCTTACAAGCATTTGCAGTGACATCATTTTATGTGATCACTCACTGTCAAAGCTCGCAAGCTGCACAGGATTAAATAACTGCCGCACAATGGCTCATTGTCCCTAAACATGAGATGTAGAAAATGCAGAAGCAGCAAGCAGGGACCGGGCACCCTGTGTATGACTTCCAGTGTCCATCTCAGCCAATGCTTTCGTGCCCAGCTGACGTGATAAGACGGCATGAAGTACTGCATGATTAAGTCATTTTAAAGATAACGTTTGAGATTTCTGAAGAACCTGAACTGTGTTATGATATACAGCAAACTATCTAGACAAAATCATAGCACGCTTCTGAATTTAAGACTGTTATGCATAAATAGATACCCTAAAAGATACCTTGTTTTGGCGTTGCATGTATTCATCATCAAGGTCTGTTCCGGTTAAAGAAATCCCAACATGCACTGCAGCCATCATCCAAAATGGGAAATGGAGTTAACTGTAAGACAAAAATGTTAACTGTAAATATACTGATATATTTAATAAAAACACTCATTCTCACAAATGCAGCATTTATTTGATAAAAAATACAGTGATAACAGTAATATTCTGAAATAATTTTACAATTTAAAATATCTGTTTTCTATTTGAATATATTATGAAATGTAATTTATTCCTGTGATGTAAGCTGAATTTTCAGCATCATTATTTCAGTCTTTAGTGTCATATGATCCATTAAAAAAATAATAATAATAAAAGAAAAAAAAAATATATATATATCACTCTAATATACTGATTTGATGCACAAGAAAAATTATCATTATTAATGTTAAAAACAGTTGTCCAGCTTAACATTTTTTGTGGAAACCATGATATTTTTTCAGGATTCTTTGATGAATAGAAAGTTTATGTAGCGAAGCATATATTATCATTGGTTCAGAATCTGTTAAGGAATAAATCAAATTGCATTCAAAATCCATTTACATACAATGTTTTGATTACCATATCACCCTTAAAAGTCTGCTGTCTATCTAGTGAATTGTGAGGCAGTCCTCTGCATTATGAAACGGACCTACTATGTTGGCTGCGATTTTGCCTTGGGTGACATTTTGTACAGAATAAGCCTTAGTTTTGGACAAATGACAACTTTTCAGGAGTGTTGACACACTGTTGAGGCGACAATTGATTCCAGAAGACCTTCTTGGTGTAAAAGGAAGAATTGTGGGTAACATTAAAAAAAAAAAAAAAAAAAAAAAAAAAAAAAAAAGAAGAGTTCCATACTTTGCCATACCACAAGCATCTAACTGCCATAACAGCTACTCCTGTTCTGACTCGCTTTCCTCCACAGGTCATTGACAAATGTTTGGACGAATAGTTTGGGTTTAAACGAGCATGGAGACGTTCCAAGCGGAATTAAGAATATCTTATCAAAATCCATCATTCTTGTTCTTGGACACTAACTACCAAGTCCTGGGCCACAAGAGTGATGAGCAAGCGTACCATCACTAAAATACTCAAACCACCATTTAATAAACACTGAAACACAAATACACAGTGTCTAATGAAGTTTGGCTTCTCTACAGGGAAGACTCCAGTCTCTGTTCTGACTCCCGGGCTGGGTTTCAGTATGAACTAAACACTAAATTAGCACATTTGCATTACCACAGCATTATATTGGAACATATATTCATATATTCAGATTCAAATGCGCCTGACAGAAGAGTAAAACCATATACTGAGATATTTTAAATAGTGTGTGATGGTGCATAGCACATTGTAGCCATGTGTTGGACTAAATGTTGCAATAGCTTTTAACACTCCAGATAAGATAAGAGGAATTGACGTTTTTTTAAATACACTTTCTTATAAACTTTGTGTTTATCTGGTTGTGATTAGCCTGGAGAACATAAAAAGTACATTTTTCAAAAGGAAGAGGGGTGATTTTGTAGGAATGGTAAGCCGTTCCAACATGTAGGTCCAAACCTACATGACACAACATAACACAAATGGTTGTTAAAAGTATATACTATATGTTTGTCAATCATCAAAAAGGGGTAAAACAGCAACTTGAAAACCAGTGTTTCTCAAACAGAAGGCCTCAGCAGACTTCCAAAGAGACTCAATAAGTCTTAAAATGGTTTACATTTAGTTATATTAACATAATCTTAATATCCTAAATACACTACAAAAAAAGATGTACCTTAAGTCTTCTGAAGCCATGTTATTCACTGAAAGCCATGCTATCTGCTATAGGTTTTCAAGTTTGGTGCACTGCAGTGACATCAAAACTAGCGCAACATCAATGTAAGTGAATATGTCTAGTAATTATGGTGCTTTTTGTACTAAATGTATGGGTTAGTCACAAAGACGCAACATGGCGGTAAATACTGCAAATGACAGAATTTCCATTTTCTGGGTGACCTATTACTTTAAAACAATCTATTCAGTCACCATATATGTTGATAAATTGAGAGTCAAACCCACCAGCTGGGCTTTTGTATGATTATTAGCTCTATATGGTTTTGACCTTTCAGCTCAGCCAAAAAAAGTCACTTTTGCCTTCTCTCACTCAACAGACAACTTAAAAGGGATTTGAAAAGAAAGGAAACAGCCTAGATCAAATGTAATTTGTCTGAATAGTGAGGAAACACTTCTTTATTTTCAGTTCAAAGGGCCTCATAGAAGTCTGTAATACCGTAAGCAAACCCAAAGTACATTGAAAGTCTATTCAGCAACCACTTCCTCAAGTCATTAAAGGAAAACCTATACTGGCACAAGTCCAGAACCCATTCTATTATGAGTTTTAGATGGAGTAAAATGATATTTCCCAGACTAAT